>NC_143575.1:251142191-251452918 GCF_048544385.1 Mastigoproctus giganteus | reverse complement strand
TTTTATTGCTCTGTAACCTTTCCATGCCACCTTTTTCTGCTCAAGTAATGTAGAAACTTCACTATTCATCCAACTTGGAACCCACCTCGTGGAGTATTTTTTTAATGGTATATACGTAGCCGAGTGGACAGGAGCGGGAGTGCAGTAACACACGCTCTTTGGGTAGACCGGGGGTTCAAGCCCCTGACTGCTGAATACGGTCGATCTGCCAACCCGCACTGGACCAGCGTGGCAGATTATGGTCCATTTCCCTCAGCATGAATTGTTGAGGAGGCTTCCATCCTGCAGTGGATTGATAATGGCTGCACTTTACTTTTACTTTTTTTTATGCATTCAAGGCATCTGTGATTAATGTTTTAAAAAGCGTGCCACAGTTCAAATGTATTCATTTTCTGCACGATATCTACTCAGGTAATAGAGGCCATGTAGTAGTACCTTAAGGCATCGTAATTTCCTTTTCTGAAATTAAAACCCATTCCTTTGCCTTTTTACTTCTGCTACCTCTCTCTTGTCATCATCCACTGTAGAACTCCGTGATCACTTCCTGCTACTGGTTCCTCTACTGTCAGCCCTGTTATGTCATCTGATTCATGTGTGATGATGAGGTCTAGGATATTCTTTTCTCTGGTACTTTCCCTGACATGTTGATACAAATAACAGTCATCTAGTTGATTTCAAAATTTTGTTCCCCGTGTCGAGTTTCCTTCCCATTTACTCCAATCAATTAGAGGCAAATTGAAATCACCCATAATAAGGCATTGACGCTTACTTGCCCATTCCATTTGCATGTAGAGGCTTTTGTCATAATCTTCACAATCACCTGGTCTGTAGATTACTCCTACTTGCATTATACCTTTGTTTCCAACTATCTCACACCATACAGACTCTATACTAGCATGTGAAATGTCTAAATCTGAGAAAGCTATCGTCGCACTTAGGCTGCTTCTGATAAGAAGCATTACCTCACCACCCCTTCTATCTACCCTATCCTTCCTAAATACATTATACAAGCCGTACTTAAACTCATCATCCCCAATTATACTCCGGCATAACCAACAGGTCAGCGAAGTTTACAATAAATCAATCAATCAATCATATTTAGCAGTCACGGGCTTGAACTTGGTCCACTCAAACAGCATGTGCTTCTGCACTTGTGCTCCTGGCCACTCGGCTACATGTTGTAATCAGGTTTAAAATTGTGGATAGGTGGTATGAACAGTTTATTTATAAAGATGTCTCCATTAAAAGATTGCACCAAGATCAAGCAGCATTTAATAATTTGTTTTTTTAATGCTGTTAAGGATTAAAATCTTCAGAAATCTAAACAGTGAAGCAATATGGATGAAGCATACATGTATTGCCAAAAGAACAGTTTGTGAATGGATATAAGAGTTTACAAGAACAAAAAGACATTTCTTGAATAATGGAGTTTTACTCTACTGTGATGATAGTGCCAAGCCATAATTATCATCATTGCCAAACTTGGATTTGAAATCTTAGAATTTCTGATGGCTAATCTGGTTCCTTAGATTTTGGCTTTTTGGGCACTTAAACAACATTTGGGTGGATATATTTCATGATAACTAAGTGATAGGAATAATACAAACTTTGATTGAACATTTAAAGTTTTCCTGTAGAGAATACAATTCTTGTATTCAAAAATATGAGAATTACATTGAAAATTAATAAAAATACATTAACTCTCTATACATTAAAAAACGTTTTCCTCCTAGTGATAATTATTCGAGCCAATGAGAGAAGAGGGTGGGGCAATTGTGTCACTACAAATGTGCAGCTAAATAATTACATAGGTCATTTTGTTGGCCATGTAAATAATTATGTGGCCAACAATGGCAGTTAGCTATGATGATTGCTTTTAAATAAATAAATAAATAAATTTTCTGTTTATACTCCGGGACGACCAAACGGTCAGAGGAGTTGACTTTTGCTAAATAGTTTATACATATGGTTTTAAGGTGTTTATTTTAAATTCTTTTGTGAAACTAGAATATAGTCTGATAAAGTTCATCAGGTTTGACTATTTATAATCATGGAAAGGTAATATTTACGATAATTCTGCTTTGGCTGTTAGAGCATTCTTTGTTCTAACTGTCAATTCCAACTGCCTGTTCTTTAGCATATCCCTCGTATTTGAAAGTTTGAAGAGCTGCTTTTCAAATTCTGTAAGTTAGGAATGCAGAGGGCTTTAATTAGGTGGAGGGGTTTGTCACATTGATTAGTTATATCTAATTTTGGGACAAAATATCACCTTATCATAAAAGATATAAATTTTTAAAGACTGAATTTTAATTAGTAAACACCTATAAAGTCATATAATAGTGTCACCACCGGAGAAAGACATGGTGACCTACTCCAGTATTTTTCACCAGAAAATTTTATGAATGAGCTCAAGAATCTCAGACATCATGGAAAGCCAAGATCACCAGGCTGTGACTGACATATTTCGGTCATGTAATGCAATCCAATTCATTGGAAAAATTGATAATGCTGGGAAAGGTCAGTGGAACAAGGAGAAGAGGTTGGCAAAGAACATGCTGGCTCGTCACCATCAAGGGCGACACTGGCTTGATCATAAAGGACTCAAAAAAGCTGTTGAAGACTGGACAGCATGGAGACAGCTAGCCCATAAAGTTTCTGAAAGTTGGCTGCATCTGAACAGATGAAAACAATAAAAAATGTTATTATTATACAAATAATAACAAAACCATACAAATATTTACAAAATACTAAACTATTTATAATCATACCTCTACTATATTGGGCCAATGGGTTCCTTCATCAGCTGGCATTAACATACAAAAAAAAAAAAAAACATTACAATAGAACATCAAGAAATATGCATTTAGTCAAAGCTTAATAAAGAGACAGCACTCACCTCAATAGTCCGTTGTGGTTATATGAATCATAAAACAGTAGTGTCAGAAATCATTGGTTAAACTAAAAACTGAGTATAAAGATTGCAATAAGAAAAGCGTAATTTAAAAAGAGTAATTGAAAAACTTAGCCTAGAGGAGGAGGGGTGCACCATATCGTCCTCTATTTGTCGAATTACAAAGCTGTATAAATAAAATAAAATTATCTGAAATTAAAATTAAGAATTAAAAATAAAATAAAAAGGAATACGGCCAATAGTCGAGAACGACGGACTTTCAATAGACTCATCTTCAGTTGGCGATAAAAAGAAGAGTGAAAGGGTTGCTGTAGATTTTTTAAGTACCAGAAATGTTTTGCTGAACACGTGGTAGTTTAAGTATAATTCGTGTGAGATTCTGAATGGTAGACAAGGTAACCAGAAGTTTTGTGTTTAAGACATCAAGATCGGTGTCGATTCTATTATGAGGGTTTCATATAGGAGGAGTTTATAATTTGACGATGGTTGTTGCCGCATCAATTGAGGGGTTGTGGTTATGAGTGTGTACATGTTGAGACAGTTCAGTATTTCCCTGCTGTGTCTGAAAACTATGGACGTGGTAGTAGGCTCGTTTGTTTGCGATGGTGGATGGTCCAAATTTATTAGTAGTGCTCCTGATGTTACAGTCGGGTTGACATTTGATTAAATAAACTGTTATTGATGTCTTTAGTGTCGTAAATGTATGTTTCTTTATATTTGTTAAAAGGGCTCCTAATTTATTATAGGTAGAAAAAATTATAGAGACATCAGTGTTGGTGAAGATATGATGTAATCGTCTAGTGATTTGGCAGAGGTAAGGGAGAACAACACAACCTGCCAACATTCGCATTTTTCTCCCTTACCTCTGCCAAATCACTAGACGATTACATCATATCTTCACCAACACTGATGTCTCTATAATTTTTTCTACTTGTAATAAATTAGGAGCCCCTTTTAACAAATATAAAGAAACCCGCATTTATGACACTAAAGACATCAATAAAATAGTTTATTTAATCAAATGTCAACCCGAATGTAACATCGGGAGCACTACTAATAAATTTGGATCATCCACCATCACAAACACACAAGCCTACTACCACGTCCATAGTTTTCAGACACAGCAGGGAAATACTGAACTCTCTCAACATGTGCACAACAACCATCATCAAATTAAATTAAAATTATAAACTCCTCCTATATGAAACCCTCGTAATAGAATGGTATCGTCTTGACACCGATCTTGATGTCTTAAACACAACTTCCGGTTACCTTGTCTACCATTCGGAATCTCACGCAAATTAAACTACCACGTGTTCAGCAAAACATTTCTGGTACTTAAGATCTACAGCAACCCTTTCGCTCTTCTTTTTATCGCCAACTGAAGATGAATCTATTGAAAGTCCGTCGTTCTCGACTATTGACCTTATTGCTTTTTTTAATTCTTAATTTTAATTTCAGATAATTTTATTTATACAGTTTTGTAATTCGACAACTAGAGGACGATATGGTCATGTATTAGACAGTGAAGTGCCTGCATGAAGTTGGTGAACGTTAAATGGAAGGAGCACAAATGGGTTACTGGGCAGAATCAGACACTTGTTGTTGACAATGTAGAGTGCGTATGTGGGACACATTGCAAGACAGCTGCCTCCATAATGTTCACCAACCTCTTGCACGTGCTTCACTGTCTAATATATGACCACGCCTGGCATCATTTGATGTTCCTTTGTAACATTTTTTGTATATTAATATCAGCTGGTAAAGGGACCTGTCATCCCGATGTAGTTTGTACTGGCAGTTCTTGCTTTATAAGTTCCCTGGTTTATGAGTTTTTTTTCCCTCGAGTATCAACAAAATCAAAAATATAAACATTAATTTGCAAAAAATGAATGTTAAACATTCATAAATACCGCATTCCAAACCACATGCATACGATATACGCTTTACGATATTAATCAGTTCCATAGACACCATTGTATCGTTAAAATATCGTAATGTGAACCCAATGACACAATGTTTTTTGGTAATTCGTTTCAAGATCTCGGAAGTTGAAATTTTTGCTGTATAACTAAGCCATTTATCTCTCTAAAATGTCATTTTTAAGGTCACGAGCATGACCTTAAGGCCATATAAAAGGTCGTGAGCGTGGTTTGTAAATTGTATTAGTTACCAATTCAAATCATTAAAATGCACTACACTTTCATCGCTATCATATGTTCCATTATAAGAATCGATTTAATATTTTTCTAATGCACATTTCTGGAGGTCACGACCATAAAACAATAAAAACAATTTTCACTCTCTGATTTATTGGGCTTTTCTATTACTGCAAGCAATTATAAACAGGTAGTAAACTCGATCTTCTTGCATTTGCGAAAATACCGATAGCTGGAATTGTGTGGTTTTTTACGTTATTATGGTGAACTGTGTTTCCCCTTTGTATCACCAATACAGAAAAGCAGTTCCAAGAGTGAAGTGGGTAACTACAGACTGGTCAGTCTGAACTTTAGTGGTAAAGAAAAATTATGGAAACAGTGATAGTGCAATGCAGGGATTTTTAGATAGAAATGGAATTTTGTTAATGGAAATTCACATATAACTAACTTAGCTGTTTTGACACAGTTACTCATGAGCTGAATGTTTGAAATAATTTATTAGACAGCATTACGCTCAGTCCCTTGCAAGAGGTTACTGCATAAGCTTACCTATGATTTTAACATGGTGTCCATGTTGGCATTGCATGTAAGATTCTTTAATGGATTGCAGGACAGGAGGCAGAGGGTTAAAATTAATGGTCATGCTTCAGTTTGGTTTAGTGTTAAAAGTGGGATCTCCCAGGGATCAGTTTGGGATCACTGTTGTTCCTGATTTTCATAAATGACATCAACAAAAGGGTAGAGGATGTAGTATCAAGTTTTTGAGACAATAGGATTTCCATAATGTTTTTTAGAGGATAGAAGACTTGATGTCAATTTCAAATGATGTCATTTCAAATGATGTAAAGATTGGGAAAGGGTTAATGATCAGCATCAAGCAGTGCTCCTTCAGGATGACTTGAACAAGCTTCAAAGATAGAAAAATGGCAGCTGTGTTTTAATGCAGCAAAATGCAAGGTAATAGTAATAGTATTACTTACTTAAGTAATAGTGACCCAAAATAATTTATACATTTGGTGGGGTTGAATGAAAAAAAATATAAGAAGAAAGGGAATTGGGAGTTAAGGTATTGTAGGGGATAGCAAGGGAGGTCCACACTGTTCAGTTGAATTATTGAACATTTGCTTGTAGAGATAGGGATGTCGTAATCCCCTGTATAAGGCAGTTGTAAGACCACATTTGGAATACTGTATATTCCAAATGCTGTTTTACAATACTGGGTAAGTATGTGAACCTCACCTAAAAATGGTATTGGGCTTCTTAAAGTCCAAGAACAGGCACCCTGTTCAGTGAGATCTGTAAAAGGAGCACCCAAATGTTGGAAAGCTTCAAATATGTGTGCTACAGGGCCTGACAACCATACACCTTAGAGGGGAGTTGATTGAGGTTTATATGGCTCTAGGAGTAGGGTAGTAGAATGAATGAAGATGAACTTTTCACTGTTATAAAGGATTTCAGAACTAGTCTATAAATTCAAACTACAGAGAAAGGTGTAGACTGGATTGTTGAAAGTTTTCCTTTAGCCAGCTTGTTGCTAATTGCTAGAATAAGTTACATCTGAGGTTGTGGCTGACAGCATGAAGAAATTCTTAGGTCAACTGGTTGTTTGTTCATTTAGATTTATTTTTATATTAATTTTTTGGTGAGTGCTACAAAAGCTGACAGTTTCCTTGCATTGTGTGATTAATACTAAAGGCAAACTTTTGTATATCCAATCTAGTTACACTGGTATACAAGAGTTTGCTGACAAAACTGAGCCCAGTTTTATTTCCTACCTGATGACAGGTAGGAAATACCCAAAATCAATCTTTTTTTTTTTTTTTTTTTTTTTTTCCCTACATGTTAGAGTTGTCAAAAAAATCTCATTGCATTATTTATTTCTTGTAGTGCACCCAGATTACATAGAGAATATATCATAAATTGCATTTGCTAGTAATGAAAGAAGTGTTGTTTTAATTGTTAATTTATCATTAAATGGGTTGTTATTAACGTAACATTATTTCAGATGCCATTAGTATATCAACAATCCTGATTCGTTATGCTACACTTGTGGAAATGTTATACTACAAATTCAGATGAAAAGAATCGATAACTTTTATAAGAACATGTATCAAACTTATTTTTGTGTTAGAATTGGTGACCAAGACAAATCATTGTCCCGATATTATGCCTGCCATTTGTATGTATATGATGTGAAACAGGTTAATGGAAGATGGAAATCCTTTGCATATGATATAGTGTGAACCCAGAGCCACATATTGGATATCTAAATTTTACATGTGCTGTATTACAGGATACAGCATCAAGGATAAAACTGTAATACAATATCTAAATCTACTTTCAGCTATTCATACTGTTCTCCGCAGTGGAGATGTATCATTTCCAGCTTAACCTCAGAACTTAGATTTTTCCAGCATGTGGGGATCGTATTGTATCCCAAGTAAACTTAGTGAATTTCAAGGTAATGGTGAGTTGAAGCCATGTCAAGAAGACAATAGTTCACACAAGTTAATCTGAATGATCTTATATGGAACTTGGATCAACTGATTTGGCCACTGTTCTAAGGCTCCAGATTGAGTGAAAAGAACCTGTTGGTACCTGGCACCCATTTGCTTGGTATGTATATACAAAAAAAATAATTCATTCCCTTCTTGGAGGGATCTCTTGTTTTCTCTACTGACAAAAATCAAAAATATTTTAATTAATACATTGTGTGATCCATTTGAATGAAGGTTTTGTAATGACATTTCAATGACAAGCTTAAAAGGGATTCTCCTACACACTGCTGCAGTGAATGAAGAGCAGGGTGAAAGACTTCACCAAGGTATTATCAAAACCGTGGAAAAAAAGGTAAAGTAAATTGATGAAGTAATGATAGTTTGTTGCTGTTTGAAAAGAGATTTTTATGATGCACATGAAAGACTTGGAAAAAGAAAGAAAAAAGTGCAGATTCATCATGGAGGGGGGTACTGTATTGAACTGAAAAATAAAATATTGATCTGGGTACCTATATACATTTCCAGTTCTTAATACTCTGCACTGAAAACTGTGCTACATGTTCAAAATGCATTTTGCTATAGTTAATACATTTTTATTTTATGGAAAAAATTGATATGATACAGCAAAATCATTTATAGATTTGGAATTGGCACCAATAATTATACAATTTTACCTATTGCATTGAAAATTAGTTTTTTTTTTTTTTTTTT
Source organism: Mastigoproctus giganteus (assembly GCF_048544385.1). Lineage (NCBI taxonomy): Eukaryota > Metazoa > Arthropoda > Arachnida > Uropygi > Thelyphonidae > Mastigoproctus > Mastigoproctus giganteus. The sequence continues at coordinate 251,444,639 of NC_143575.1, read as the reverse complement.
AAATGTTTACTGGTCTTTTCATTATCCCAAAAAGAGAGAATATATCTCCATAATGAAGCTGCTCAACTCTTATATGGCCTGAAATGCCTTGATTAGATCCCACACAATGCTTAGTTTCCAAACTTTGCAGCTTATAGAATTGGAGTTTCTTCCTGCATGAATATTTCGTTGCATTCATTGTTACATTTCCTGTTAACAACTCTGCCCTACTTCATATCATAAGTAAATTTTGACATGAAACTTTCAATAACATTTTCAGTATCAGTAATGAAATTTAGAAATTAAAAGGCCCTAGCATAGAATCCCAAAGAACCCTTCTTATAACACTGGAGCATTCAGAGCATTGTCCATTTATCTACTTATCTTCTGCCAGTTAATCATCCCTTTATGGGACCCTACTTCAAGTCCTATACTTCTTCAACTTAGGACAAGATATCCATATGGTATTGTATCAGTTATTTATTCCCTCCACCCAGCTTCTTCATGATCACTTCATAATACCTTACTAGATCTTTTCAGACAAGAAATCCCCTTAATAAAACTACGTAACTCTCATAAATATCATTACTATCAAGAGTGATCTTGCATCCTTAATCATAGAAATCAAGTTTGAAGGTGTGTAGTTGCCTGGATCATTTTGATGGGAAAGAGATTTGCTCAGTTCCAATTTTCTTGAACTTCATATGAGCCTAAGGATGTCTCCGTTATCATAAATAAAGATTTAGTGATGATCTTAGCCATGTAGATTCCGTCAGCACGTTTTTTTTTTCTTCCACTTTTAGACTTGATAATTTTTCCTCCAGAGACACAAATTTGTTTCATGTTGAATAATTATCTGATCCTACTGCTCCCTTTTTTCGCTACCAGTACAGTTCATTCCTTTTAGGGTTTACATATACAAAGAACTCCTATCTTTCTTAAAGTCCATTTATATACCATTTTTCTAATCTGGCTTAGCCATCTCATCCCTTCCATAATCTGATTATAAACTAACAGGGTCTTTTTGCCACTTTCCTAACGTAAAAATTTTGGCATGCATGTCAATCCAAAAATGACTAGTGCAAATGTGACTTCTGACACATGGGGCACATTTTGATGTTTTGGTTTTGTTTTGGATGCTTTTTTCTTCTCCCATAATCATGATTTGGGAACTAAAATATTTATATGTGACCATATAGGAGAATATTTCTTTGAATGTTATTGGTATGTTTACTTTTGTCATTTGATTCCTGCGAAATGAAAGCTACAAAATGGCAATTGAAGTTTAACATTGACAAATGCAAGGTACTACACTCAGGGTAGTGGGTAGAAAATGAAAAGGACCTGGGGGGTGATTGTGCAGTCAGATTTGAAGTTCTCTGAGCCGTTCAGGCAGCCTGACAAACTATCTGAGTGGATGGATAGGTAATGAAATGGATTTTCTTGCATTATTTGCTGTTACTACTAATACAGGTAAACCTCTATATTATGTGGTTAATTCATGCAACGAGTGTACCGTATATCTTGAAACTACATATATTGAAGTTAAAAATAGGAAAAATTCTAATTCATCCATGATGTTTTGGAACATTCATCAAAAGACTTAATTTAAGCCTTTAAAATACATTTTAACTGTGTACATAGATAGAAATATAAAGAATAATGAGAAGTAAGCAAGCTAAAAAATGTTTATTAAAGAAATGAACTATGAAATGAGTGAAAAATGGATATGCTACTTTCTAGAAAAATATTTTTAAAGTGTTGTTTAAATAGTTATAGTCCTCTTTTTCTCTTCATAAAATTTACGACAGCAGCTAATTCCATTTTCTAGGGTTCGGCGAATTAGCATGTTTCTTTCCACATTCGGATCTAAATCTATAATTTGTGCATTTCCAAATTTCGAAACATCTGCTTGAGTTTCTTTAATGAAATTTCCTTACAAACACACTCCTCCTTCAGCTGCAATTTCTTCTTTCTCGTTGTAGACACGCTGTTGCTCCAATTCTATAAGATCCGTGTCAGTGAGTGGCTGTGAATGCAAATCCAGGCATTCTCTGTCATTAGGGGAATCAACATCTTCAAAGCCAAGGTCCTTTCCAGTGATGCTAATTTCTTCAATAACAGCCTCAATTTTGGGCATCTTTTTTTTTTTTGCATTGTTAAAAATTTTTTGTTTCATAATCGGCTGCACTATTTGAAATTTTAGAGGACATATACAGAAGAATGGTATTAATGTTTGTGACCGTGTTAACCAAAACTCGCATTGATCGAAAACGCATATATCGAGGTTTACCTGTACTATATCAATGGTGCTTATATTGAATAGTGGCCATTTTGTTTCAAGATGGTGGAGAAAAATAAAAATACCTTCACAGTGTGCCCTCATACCTGTCTATAAGACTTGTAAATTTTGTTTCATTCGGGCTGTAAATAGAGTTCCTAACAGATTGTTTCAATGGTCATCCAAATTAGTAGTACCCCACTGATGGTGTACTCTCCCACTCCCAAAAAATAAAAAATATTGTAAACTTGGTCTGGATCAAATATTAATTCTAAATAGGTAGCTCTTGTAATTTCAAGATAGTAGATAAAATAAAAATATCTGTAAATTTTGGTTGTTGGATTGTAAATAGAAAACTTCCAAACAGGTTTACTTATAGTTCTTTTGGCAGACATATTGTTTCAAGATGACAATTCAAAACAGAAGCACCCTAGTGAGCATATAACTGATGGTGTATTCCTTTCTCCCCTCCCCTCCCATTCCCAAAAAAATATTGTAACTTTGGTTTGGATTGGCATGAGTTCTGAGTAGGTGGTGCCTCTATCAAATGGCAGCCATCTTGTTTCAAGTTAATTAAAAATTAAAACAACCCCTGTTGGGGCTTGGGTATTTCCTAATGTATGTGGTTAATTTTGTTTCATTCAGACAGTAAACAGAAATGCATTTTTTTGGGGGAGAGAGCACAGATGCATTTTTCGGAAAGTAGACTAAAAAAAAAACCTAAGAATTTTTTGGATGTTTTCTTGAAAAGGAAACTTGACTGTGAAATGGCTAATTATCTGTGAATATCCCAAGAAATAAATTTCTTATATCAGTTTTATTAACTCTTGAGCCATTCTTTTCATTTTTTTACCTGTGTCATATTTTTAAAAGTATGAAACGGCATATAGAATGACTTTCTCAAACATTTTCTACTTTGCACAGGTATTCCATAGGAATTTCAGCTTCTTCCAGTCAAATGATGTCCAAACCAATAAACCAATATAATCTCATTTAAGATAATGAATTCTTTAATAACTGTAATTTCTGTGATTACTTCATATACCAAGTTATTAATGGTCACTACAGCTAGTAATGCAGGTAGAAATTCTCATTCTGAGAACTTTCTAAAATAATGATTAAACTCTTTTAGTGATTTACTTAACACATTTGTTGGATCTAATATCTGATTTAAATTTCTGAAAGTTGAACTTAGTATGAAAAAAAAACCCTTCTGGAGTGTTCTGGAAATTTTTAGGATATAATGATGCATTCTGGAATGTTCTACAGTTTTTAGAGTTTTAAGGGGATGTACTAGAATTACCTTAGGTTTTATGAATATGTGAATTAATTCATTCTGTAGTAGTAGTAGTGGCATATGATGCAAGAAAGCAAGTGTATGAGCTTGCAGCATCAGCCAAAAAAAAAAAAAAAAAAAAAATTTACAAAACAATTCCTTCTAAATGTTTGTCCAGTTCCACCTAAAATTTATTTAACCTATCAACTTCCACGACGACAGATGGAAGTTTGTTCCAGAAATTAACCACCCACTAGTTAAAGGCAAATTTCCGCACATTTATTCTACATCTGTCTTTCCTCAATTTGAATTTATGCCCCCTTAGATTCGTAATCTGAACAAGTGGAAGAATCCAATCAGAATTCAGCGTGCTCAACCCATTCAAGGCCTTATACACCTCAATCAGATCACCTCGCAGGTGCCTAGTCTCCAGCCACTGCAATTTGCAGAACTTAAGCCTCTCTTGGTAAGAGGATCCGTTCATTCCCCTCACCAATCTTGTTGCCCTTCTCTGTATATGCTCAAACAAATCTACATCCTTCCTAAAATGAGGCCTCCAGACCTGTACGCAGTACTCAAGGCGTGGCCTGACCATTGCCTTATACAGAGGGATAATCACCTCCTTTTTGCTGCTAGCAAAATTCCTATATATCATTGACAAAACCCCATGACCTGCCCTGGCAGCCTGTCTGCATTGATTGCTCAGAAAACTTCATATCTGACTGCACAATTACTCCCAGGTCTTTTTCATTTTCTTCCACCTTAAGTGTAGTACCACACAGTTGGTATGTTTCTCTGGGGTTACTTCTACCCATATGAAGTACTTTGCATTTGTCAAGGTTAAACTTCAGTTACCACTTCTTAGCCCATCTGCCCAAATTATCTAGATCCTGTTGCAGTAGCACACTGCCATTACTGTCATTAACAACCCTGCCAACCTTTATATCATCTGCAAACTTTGACACTAAGCCTGATATACCTTCATCAATATCATTGATAAATATACGAAACAACAGAGGACCCAACACCAAACCCTGTGGGACTCCACTAATAACATTAGTCCACGAAGAGCAGCACCCATTAATTACCACCCTCTGTCTTCTCCCATTCAACCATCCTTTTATCCATTGTAGCAACTTACCCTTAATACCATTCTGATCCAATTTGTACAATAGTCTTCCATGCACAACAGTGTCAAAAGCTTTCCTGAAATCCAAATACAGTATATGATATCAAAATTATTTTTTGCATCCAGTTCCTCTGTAACCACATCATGTCCATATTGCTGAAGAAGTGCTGAATGCTATCTTAAAGTTAGTTAATGTACACAGTATATTACATTTCAGGCATATTTGATTACTTTTTCTTAAATTAATTGAATTTTTGTATATCATGTGATTAACAGAATTGAAAAAGTAAATGTAATCTCATTATTATTATTATCCATATGGTGCAAGGAAGCCTGAGGCTTATGCTGCACCAGCAAAAAAAAAAAAAAAAAATCCTGCCTTACCCTGAGAGAGAGAGAGAGAGAGAGAGAGAGAGAGAGAGAGAGAGAGAGAGAGAGAGAGAGAGAGAGAGAGAGAGAGAGAGAGAGAGAGAGAGAGAGAGAGAGAGAGAGAGAGAGAGAGAGAGAGAGAGAAGTAGAAGGGAATCACCAAGAAAGAGAAGAATGATGATAACCAGCTCAGAACCCTGGGTTTGCCAAGCCCATACTCATCAGATGTGAGCCTCTGGGGTATCAATCAGTTAATAAGATTATAACTTTAAGGAACAGTTAATAAAGAAAGCTCTATAGTTTTACATTTGCTAAACTTAGCTGTTCTAAACTTATATATATATAAGCATGGACTGTCTAAAGCTAACAACACTACATTAAAACTACATTTAATATATGAATTTGTATGAAAAAAAAAAATAATTGCTGGATTTCTATTTGTCCAGTTTTAATGAAATTTAGAATTTTTAAAAACCCCGAATATAAAATTTCAAGAAAATCCATCCACTGGGTATCCCTATGTTAATTGCAGACAGACGGATGGACATGGTGAAGGCAATAGATGCACGCACACACACGCACACACACGCACACACACACACACACACACACACACACACACACACACACACACACACACACACACACACACACAATATCATTCCCACCTAAAAGTTCGGAATCACAACATATGACAACAGTTTTCGTTAATTTTTTTTGAAATTAGCAATGACAATGTAAGGATTAATATTTTAAAAAAAAATTACAAAGTATTTTTTATTAAGCATTTAAAAATTTTTAGCAAAAAAAAATATATTGAAATGATTAATATTAACAACTATACTGATTTTTCATCAAAATATCCTCCATGAGATTTTGTCATATACACAGACTGGGCATTTTTGCAAAAAATTTTATAATTATTCCTAGTGATCTACGAGGTTCCCCATAAATTTTGCGAAGATAGGCACAGACTTTGCAGACTTGCCAGTCTAGATGATCCCATAAAAGCTGTATTGGGTTTAAGTCAGGTGATTGGGGTGGCCACACCATAATTTGCAATATCCCCTCCTGTTTAGTTGCTAGAATGTTGCTGCACATCTTAGAGCTGTGCTTTGGGTTATTGTCTTGTTCTAATATAAAATTTCTTCGTCAAAGTCTAGAGGATACTGCATTATGTTCAACAATGTTTTTATAGCCTTCTTTCCTTAATTTCTTTAATTCTGAAAATGTCACCCACTCCAGAAGAACAGAAGCAAACCCCAGATCATGATGGAGCCACTGCCATGCTTGACTGTAGGCAAACAGTGTGACACCATTTTTTCTTAACTTGATTGTCTCACAAACCCTACACTGGAATCAAAAAATTTCAAATTTGGGTTCATCTGTTTACAGTGTTTTTCCACTCTTCAGTTGTCTAACATTGATGGCTCATAACTGAAGCCAACCATTTCTTTCTATTTTCTGGTTTTATTGGGAGTTTTTTTACTGCTGTGCAACTATGAAGTCTTGCTTGTTTAAGACAAAGTTTTACAGTGGATGTAGACACAGGAGTCTATGTTCGTATTGAACTGAGCTCAGATTTCAGGTGCAGTAAGTCTTCGATTGCATTTAGAAATCAGTGTTATGGACTTATCTTGTACTTCCATTGCTATGCGTAATTGTCCTGATCCTAAACTGCCAGTCTCCTTGAATTGTTAAATGGTAGCTTTCACTCCTTTAAACGAAACGCCTAGTTTTTTGCCAATACTCATGGAATAACTTTCTTTATAGAGTTATAACAGCACTGATTTTTTTCAAACTCATTTCCTTATTTCTTGCCATGTTTATCATGTTTATTATTTTTTTCAGAAATCCCCGTGCTATTGAACTTGTGCTTGTTAGAGACCACAAAAAAAAGGGATGAAAAATTGTGACTTCGAAGCATTACTAAACTTTGTTCTTAAGAACCGTATTGGAATAATTCCTTTGTTATGAATTAAATTCCAGTCCTAAATTATGCCTAAGAAACTGAGCCATAATTTGGGTAACTGCCGATTTATTAAAGAATGGTTTCTAAATTGTTTTGTGTCTGCTGTGGAAAAATATTTAAAGTGAAAAAAATCTAGTAAAAGTTTTATTATTATTGGATAATGCTCCAGTCCATTCAAAAGATTTGTCATTGAAAATGTTGAAATACTATTCCTACCACCTAATACAACTTCTTTAATTCAGCCATTAGATCGAGGCATTATATCTACCGTTAAAACTCATTACATCAGAAAACTTGCAATGGATTTTGGAAAAAATTGATTCCGAATCTATCGAAGTGATGGAGGCATGGAAACTTTTCTAAATTGTGGACGGTATCGAAATCATAACTTTATCACTCAAAGAAATAAAACCGTGTTGGAAAAATGTATGACCAGAGCCAATTCATTCAGGAAATATGGTCGAACCGGCAGAAAATGGAATTGGTGCGATAGTAGATATTGTTAAGTTGGTAGGAGGGGGAAGGTTTGATGATATGACTACTCATGACATTCAAGAATTACTGGTAGAAAAGAGGCTGATGAAGCAGATTTGGTGGAAATGGCATCTGAGGTAAACCAAATCAATTCAGAGGATGATAGCGCAGATTAAAATTCTGAAGTTCCAAATTTTACACTGAAAAGCATACGGGAAGGCATGAACTTAGCCGAGCAATTAGAATCTTATTTTCTGAATGGAGATCCTTCGACTGAAAAGAACACAAATTTCAAAAGGGAGCTTCAAAAATGCTTAGCTCCATACCATGCAATTTACAAAGATCTATCAAGCAAAAGCAAACAAACCCAAATTGCTGATTTTTTAAAGAGAGCAGAAGATACACCAAATCTAGATGCTGCAGAAGAAAGTTCAGAAGGTGAAGATATTCTACAACAGAGAAAACTTTCTCGTTTGATTGTACTTAGCAGCCGTGAAGAGGCAGAAAATTAAATGAACGTACATTATCTGACATATGTATCACAGTTTGTAAGACGTTTGTTCAGTTATTACTATATTTAATAAAAATTAAGTTTCTGATGGTTATAAAAAATGGTGTATTTTTGTTAGCTTTTGGAACGTAACACCCCCCCCCCCTTTTGTACTGGTTCTTAGTCTTTTTATATTACGGTTTCGCACTACACGAGATTATATGGGGGTTACCTGTACTTGTACAGAAGCACAACAGGTCCTGATTTTTTGCCAGTCATGTTATTGATGGGGCTCTATCCATTGTAACTGAAAAACCAACTTGGTCAAATCCAGGCTAAATTTTTTTTTTTTTTTGTTACCACCAAAAATTGTTCAGCAAATCAATCCCAGATGTATGTCTTCTCAGACCACAATTTTCTAGCAGCTCTTTGTGCACTGTGAGGTTACACACATATTAAATCCAGAAAACAAGCCGTGCATTGTCACTGATATCAGTTGACTCATCTAGTGCTAATGAATTACAAAGACATGCTTTCAACTGATCATGCAACTGATTTTCCAAATTTACAGCCAAAACCTGACTCCTTTGCGCAATCGTTCTCTGACTTAGTTTAATGTTTTGCACCTTCTGCATCAGGCCCGGGCAAACTATGGCCCGCGGGCCGCATGCGGCCCGCCGTACGTTTTTGTGCGGCCCGCGAGCTTTAATTTTATTTTCGAAAAAAGTTTACTTATTTTATGCCTTTTGCGACGCCTTTTTTAAAAATAAATTTGTATATGTAATACATTATAGAATTTGTCGACTTGTAAATTGTTTTATCATCTCTGTATTGTTCAAATTGGGATAGAATTTGAAATTGCGCGCGAACTGGAGCGAGCCAACGGCGCTTTTATAACGGTATAATTTACGATTATAAACTAACCGCACGAAACTACGGTAACAGACAACCGGTGATGACGACAACGGCTCTGCTGCGGTTGCGGAGTAATAGGATAGGACTGCTGACCGGCCGCAGTTCCAATATGTTTTCTCTGACGGTCATCCCGCAGTTAGTTTTTTTTGCGTTAACTTCGGTTATCATCTTGGTGCCAGTAGCGATAAAAATAATATTTACGCCCTTTTAAAAATGAATAAAAAACGAAAATTTCAACAAGAGCATCGTGTCTTCAATGAAGAGTGGAGCACAAAATATTTTTTTGCTAACATAAATAACGAGACTATTTGTCTCATCTGCCGGGAGAGTGTCTCAGTGTTGAAAGAGTACAACATTAAAAGACATTTCACTACTAAACATTCCGAATATGGTGCCAATTTAACTCCGGAAGCGAGAAAGAAAACTGCTGATGGATTGATTCAAAATTTATCTAGACGACAAAATGTGTTTACGCGGCTAACTAAGGAACAAGAAGCTACTGTAGAGGCAAGTTTCGTTATTTCTCATATAATTGCAAAAAAGCAACGAGCCTTTTTCTGATGGAGACTATATTAAAGAATGTATGACTGAAGCTTGTGGAATTATATGTCCTGACATTAAACACAAATTTGAGAATATAAGTTTCTCTCGGCGAACCGTTGTAAGAAGAATTGAATGTATCGATACAAATTTGAATGAACAATTATTATCAGTATTAGAATCCATAACATGGTACTCGATAGCTCTCGACGAAAGTAACGACCAAAAGAATACTGCGCAGTTATTAATTTTCATACGTGGATGTACCTCTAATTTTGAAACTATTGAAGTGTTTCTTTCAATGGAATCTCTTAAAGACCAAACAACGGGAGCTGATATATTTGAATAAGATGAAAAATGCTTAACAAGATATAATTTACAATGGAACAAAATGGTAAGCGTAACAACTGACGGAGCAGCAAGTTTGACGTGTAAAAATGTTGGAGCGTTAAAGAAAATTCAGGATAAAATTTGTGAAAATTATCCCGATTATAATTTAATTACAATTCATTGTATTATACATCAACAAGTATTATGTAAAAATGTGTTAAAAGTTGAGCATGTCACATCTTGTATTAGTAAATTAACTAGTAAATTTTAGTAATTCTAGTAAATCTAGTAAAATTTAACGAGTAAAAGTTTATTTACTAGTAAATAAACTAGTGAATTTAATACGATCGAGGAGCCTGAAACACAGACAATTCGTTAATTTTCTTCAAATTATTGAATCCGAGTACACAGATATTCCTTATCATAGCCAAATTCGATGGCTTAGCTTAGGAAAAGTTCTTCGGCGAGTATGGGATCTTAAAGGTGACATCATTCTATTTTTAAAACTGAAAAATATTATGGACTTTCCCGAATTAACTGATAATAACTGGATTTGTGATTTTGCATTTACCCTGAACATCGTGACACACTTAAATACTTTCAACACCGTGTTACATGGGAAAAATTTATACGCCCATGATATGGTAAAAAGATTGAATGGATTTCAATTAAAACTCCAGTTGTTCCTTCGACATTTATTGATTAACAAGGTAGACCACTTTCCAACCATGAAGTTGCTGAAGATTCCAGAAAGTAAATTTGAAAAATATTGTGAAATTATCAACTCTTTGAATGACGACTTTTCACGAAAATTTGGCGACTTCCGAAAAATTGAGACAAGTTTGGCAATAGTGCGCGAACCATTTTCAATAGAAATTGATAGTGCACCGAGTGAACCACAACTTCAGATTATAGATCTGCAGTGTGATACCGATTTAAGGGAATTGCACCGTCGTGAGGAAATCTGTAAATTTTACAATACTCTTAATTCGGACAAATTCGACGAACTTAAAGATTTTGCCCGAGAAATGTTGCTTATTTTTGGATCAACCTACATATGTGAACAAACATTTTCCATATTAAATCTAAATAAAAATTCTTTACGATCAAGCATCACCGATGAACATTTACAAGCAGTTTTAAGAATCTCAACTACAAAATTAACAACCGAAATTTAAAAAAAATGTTAAAAGATGTAAAACAGTTCCATTCGTCTCATTAAATTCTTGGTTGTTAGAGAATAATTTTTTTATATTATATTTCTTCTTCATGATAACAAATCATATATATCTAAAAATAGTATTTTACGTGCGGCCCGCCTTCTTTTTTGAATTCCTATTGTGGCCCTTCAGCCCAAAAGTTTGCCCAGGCCTGTTCTGCATGATACTAGCAGTCATTTTGAATTCACAATCCTATAACAAAGTTTCTATAACTGAGATGATGATTTCTTTCACCAGTTATGCATCTGCAAACAGACTGCACATTGTGATGCAGAAGAATTATGTGCATGTCAAAGCAAATTCGTGTCTTTATTTTTGTTAGCATTTCATTAGTGCTTATATAAGTACCAAATTTCATGAATTCTGTCTGAACTACACCATTAACACTCCAGGAAAGAGTGAATGTGATTTTTATAGCAGTTTGATTTTTTATTTTAATTAATATTTGTAAAATAATAAGAGAAGTTTACCTCAATATAGTACATAGAACGCTTCAGTATGATACTCTCCAGAAATTAAAACGAAAAAATTGAAAATCTTACATTAGAGTAATAAATAATTAAAAATCAGTGTAATGCAATTAAAAATAAGAAAATTAATTAAAAGAATTTAATGAAAAAATTGCAAAATGATTTTCCTTCCTGAAGCTGCGAACACTTTTCAATTGTATGTCGTAATCACAGAAATTAAATTATTCAGGAATGAATTTTCATTCCTGTGATCACAACATATGGTCGAAAAGCGTTCTCAGCTTCAGGAAGGAAAATCGTTTTGCAATTTTTTTTGTTAAATTCTTTTAATTGATTTTCTTATTTTTAATTGCATTAAATTGATTTAATTATTTGTTACTCCAATGTAAGATTTTAAATTTTTTCGTTTTAATTTCTGGAGATTATCATACGGAAATGTTCTACGTACTATATTGAGGTAAACTTCTCTTATTATTTTACAAATATTGATATCTATGTAGAACGTATTGAGCATAACATCTCTGGTTCATACTATCCAGTGCTTTTTTGGGACGTTACACAACGGTACGGCGTACTGGCACCTTTATTAACAGTGAAGTGTGACATTTGGATGCAATGCACTTTGAAATTTGTAATATTCCATAAATTTTTTTTCACGTGTTTACCTACTATTCAAATAAGTTAAATTTTTAACTAAATTTGCATTTTTCACTGCTTATTGTTAAGATATTTTCTATATAAAACTGTATAACCATTTTTATAATTCTAAATTACTCAATCGGACCTCTGTTTAACAAAGTCCTTTTATAGCGAATTATTTGAATTCCCCTTGGAAATTGCATTTAAAATTCTTTCCGTTGAGTGAAGAAAATTTTCATATAGTGAACGGATTAGGAGAGAATTAACTCGGTACACACTGTTCGCATTTCTGGCCTTTAGGCAATTAGTGCTGCTGCGTGAATTAAGAGGTGAAGGGGTTACCATTCTACAACTTAGTGGTAACTGGTGAAACCTATCCGACCACCTGTCCCACATACGGAGAAGTAGCACTGGTCAACAGTGAGCAGATCATGGGGTATTCCCAGTGGGCTCTGGTCCACCTTCTACTGTGGTGATGTCCAAACTTTTCCCATACAGGGGCCTTTTTCAAAAAAAAAAAGTAACATTGAAAATATTCTAAAATTTTATTAAGTATAATACACAATTATATTTACTGAACAAAACCTTTAATGAGGATTTTTTTGATAATTAACAAAATTTTAAATGTTTTAGTTCACTTTCTGAGCGGGCTGTAGGGTAGACACCTCTGTGAATCAACGGTAAGCACCCTGTTCGAAAATTAGAAAAGTGATTTTCTTTTACTCCGGCAAATAATCATCTGTTGTTTTGCAGAAGTACGTTATCCACATTTTTCCATAAATTTTCCCTATCTCTGTTTATGTGGTCATAGTACCTGAATCTCCAAATGACACTGACATTTTGGACAGTTTCAAAAAAAAAGAAAGAAAAAAGAAAAGAAAAATATCAAATTTAAGAACTAGTAACAATACCGATGACGAGAGAAGGAAAATGAGGACAACAAAGGTATTAAACCTTCTAAACATGAATTGTTAGCATTTGGTGAAAATAAAGTTAGAAAATTCAATTAGAAAATTACAGTTAATTGAAAGAGATGCAATTCGTGGATTTCCGGAATACCCAATTGAAAAGATGGTTTCGGAAGAATTGAAGCATTTGATGGATGCTCTGAGTGCGATACCAATTTCATTGAGTGAATGTGAATGAGGATTTTCACAAATGAATCTGATCGCCAGCCCAACCAGAGCTTCGTTGATAAAAAAAAAAACAGTTTCTTCACTACTATTTCTTAATATTGTAGGCCCCACCACTGACCCGCTTCAATCCAGCAAAAATATGTCGATTCTTGCCTGCTTCAGAAATGTCATTCAGCAAGAGACACACGAAGAGGAAGAAAAGAAGTCGGCATAGGGTGTCGGATGAAAACTTAATAAAAATTTGGAATATTCTACAAAAACTTTATTATGAAATTATTTTTAGGGACCGTAGTCTAATGAAGTATAATGTCACTCAGTTGTCTGTCTGTCCATCCATCTGTCACAGCATTCTATCTCTGGAACCACTCAACCTATTGACTTGAAATTTTGCATGGGTTTGTACATCATGTGGCCAACTTAACACCATACTGATTGTTATTGACAAAAATTTATCTGAGAAATGGGGGTAAAATGTGGGGGGGGACAAAATTTCAACAATCTATAACTTATTATACACAGTTGGAAAGAGCTCAACTAGTAGGTTTAAAATATAATTTAAAATATTTTTAAAATTAAAAATGGTGGCGCCAGACAGGAAAATTTGAGTAATTTTCGTGTTTGCATCACTAATGGAGCTAAAAATTTAAAAATTATATTAACTATGCGTTATTCAATGCTTATCGAGGGAAAACTATTCCGATTGAAATGTATCATTTACTTTTTTGTGTTAAAATTAAAAAAAAAAACAAACAATTTTTTTATTGCACTTCGTTAGCGTGCTTCTTTGTACTAAGTAACTCTCCTTTTGGTGACAAAAAGGTTGCTAAATAGTTAGTTAATAATTCTATCAAGGTCATTTATACATTTTGCAACGAGAAGTATTTTTTAACATATTTCAAAGCTGGAGTTGTCCCGGCAAGGAGGTACTCAGAGAGCCCATGTTGAGGTGGCGGTGGTGGGGAAGGCACCTGTGTGGAGTCTTGCCCGTCCCTCACCTGCTAGTCACTTATCCTGCAAGACTTTTAATTGCTTCTCTCTCTCTCCAGGAAGAAGGCGGAGTCGTTTCTCCCAACCTTGTCATTCACAACAACTGGAAAGATTCAAATAGACAACGTTTTCGTTAGTTCCTCAGTTTTAGGCCAAGCCTGGATACTAGAAACTTTTTTTTCAGTTACCATAAAGCTCTCTATTTGAGATACTACACTAACGGCCATTCGTGACTACTGACCCTTCATCCTGAGTGCCCGGCACTCAGTAGTTGACCGATTTATTTATTTATTTTACTTATTTTTTTATATACTTGAATAATAAATTTATGCTTAATAAACTGTGTTAATATACTAAATTTGTCGTTCTTATTCCAAAAAACATTACTTCTAAAGTAACAATATCAGGAAAAAAAAATTTTAGAGTACTTTTTATATCCTTTTAATTTCAGTTTTTCCTGATAGCAAAGAATGAGCACCGGCACCTATATTTTTACAAAAAAAGCGCTGATACTATCTATTTAATTGATTAATTATATTTTATTATAATTTTTTATTCTGGTGAACCATTGTGATAGCATCCCATTTACTGCAAATTTCAGCATCTGAGACTAGGCACCTGTGAGGTGATCCGATTGAGGTGTATAAGGCCTTGGATGGTTTGAGCAAGCTCAGTGCTGATGAAATTCTTCCTCTTGCTCAGATTAAGCTATCAATTTCCACAGCTTCCATCTGTCGCTGTGGAAGTTGATAGTTTAAATAAATTCAAGGAAGAACTAGACACTTTTGGAGTGAATGGATGGGTCAAATAGGAAATTATTATTGTTTTTTTTTTTTTTTTTTTTTGGCTGATGATTTTTTTTTTTTTTTGGCTTGCTTTCTTGCATCATATGCTTCTACTAATGCTAATCTTAATTCCCCACTGCATATGAATTTTTTGCCTTCACATTAAAATAATGTATCTCTTCCCTTTCCATCTGCTTCTTTGAATTGGTCAACATTCGGGGAACTCATTGTGTAAGTGCCCTTCTGTATCTGAGAATAGCCAGAGCAGCCTGCACCCAATCCCACAAAATGTAAAACAGGATGCAAATGTCTCTAATCTTATTGGCACTTCATTGGTTACCTTGTTCAGTTTTGTAGTTGGTCTACTGCTATGTTGTTAATGGAGGCGCCGCCGTAGCCAGGTGGGAAGGAGCAGCAGTGCGTAGCACACGCTTCTTGATTAGACCCGGGGTTCGAGCCCGTCACCACCAAATATGGAGGATGCGGAAAGGTCAGGGAATGACCACCGCATATGCCGGAGCAGTATGGCCTTAGTTGCTAATGATCGTAAAAACCAAATAACAAACAAACAATGTTGTTAATATTTCCACACCCAACCACAAATGTCCACATGGTCATCATCATACTCAGTTTTCATTTGCCATTGAATTTTGATAAATGAAATGTCCTTTGCAACCAGAAATATGATAATTTTATACTACTTTTATTAACAGTATGTTGTTACCATCTACCATGCTGCCTAAGACAATTACTTCTAGTAGAAAAATCATGAAACCGCACCCATCAGAGCGAAGAACAAATATATAGACTGCACTTTGCCTCGTCCAACTGTGGTTAACCATTTCGAAAAATGGTTTTGGGCAGTTTTGCAGCATACCCTTAAATATTTTATGCCTTCAGAAATTTCATTTTTGAACCTAACACAATTTTAATGTAACAAAATTTTCAAAAGAATATTTTTCATTTTATTCAGAAGCATAAATATTTTTGTCATGAGAGCAAATTTTAGTAGCTGATGAAGTTTTTTTTTTTTTTTTTTTATTTAGGTGCTGCAGGGATCAGGTGTAATAATATCTATATGCATCAAAATGTTCTTGAAAACATTTTGTTAGGCAGAGTTGCAGTAACTAACTGGGTATTTACCCAGTGGTTTCCAGACAGCAAGAATGGGGAACAAGTTATCATGTTGTAATTGTACTAGTCCTAGGTTGGACAGAAAATTAGAAGACAATTACTCTCCAGATGAAGAAGTCCACCAAGAAGAAAGTGTATCAAACCTTCAGCACATCAGTGAGAGGGAACCAGAAGGTAGTTACTTATGTTTAATTGCATTATATGTTTAGTTTCCTTTTATTTATTTTTATTAACCCTGGTGTGTGCGTGCGTGCGTGCGCGCGCACACACGCACGCACACAGTTTCATAACATATGAGACATACATTCAAGATCGATTAAGGACTCGAAAAAAATGAAAAGTTTATGTAAACACTTCTGACTTTGAACAGTTATGGAGCTTTGGCTATTTGAATTTTAAAAAATGACTAAAGAGTTTTCAATGGTAAAATAATAAAATAACAACTAAGAATAAGCAGGCACAAGCCCACTAAAATGTTTATTTATATTACGTACTTATTATGAAATGCCCTCTGTGTGTTTTTCATGTATAATATAATATCAATATAGATACACCATAGTTAACCCATAAAACTAAACTATGTACATATTGTAAAGGCATCATTTTAATTATATCTCATATTGTGGCTACCTTCACACGATACCAGGTATTGCCCTACTTCAAATAAGTAAAGCTTCTCTAGTAGAGAAGACTGCTGTTACTTATTCTTATAATTTTATCGGTTAACTGTGGTGTATCTACACCAATATTATATAGTTAATTTAAACCCATATGTAATTATGCCTTGTGCATTTAGTCTTTAAATACAGTTTTTCATGTGTAAACTCTGAAGTAGGTATGTATACATTTTTCATGTTTGGGCCTGTGTAATATTTCTTCTTAAATCCACCCATTGGAAGGAATGAAATCCACTCAAAGCCTATCAGCAATTCCGATGCCCATCTCTCTTAACAAATTGCCATTAACTGGAACATTTGGAGCAGATATCTGCTTGAACCAAACCACTAATGCCTTCTCCACATCTCCATATTTTCCAGTTTATCTCCTTTTAACTTTACATGAAACATTAAGGGCATTTGAGTTCAACATTTATTTTTGTGACATAATTCCATTTACTGTAGAAATTGCCATATTAATTTTTTTTGCCACCTGTGTGCAAAGAGGGATTTGATGTCACTGTTTTTATGACATCAAGTTTTTGTTTTAATGTCAAAGCCTTTCTTTTTTATTCCTTTGGAGTTCACCCTTCCAAATTAGAAAATTATAATATAGTATAATATATGATTAATATTTGTAGTGTTATAATAAAACTGCCAAGGAGGAACAAATAATTAGAGCCAATATAGTAGATAAACAAAAATAGTCATTCTTTAAAGAATTAGCAAAAATACTAATGGTAATCTACAGAAGTAAATAAAGTTCAGCTTTCAACATATCTTAAAAGGTCACAATTACAATAAGATACAGCAACAATGTACTAAGTCAGTGTTTCTCAACCTTTTCGTTGCTTCGAAACACTTTTAAAGATGCTAAAATTTTATGGCACACTACAATCTGTTATACAGTAAGGCCCCCATATCCATGGGGGATACGTCCCAAGACCTACCGTGGATGGCTGAAACCGCAGATATAAGTGAACACCTTCTGACCCTATATATATATATATATATTGATTTTCTTGTACATACATACAAAGTTTAATTGATAAATTAAACACACAATAAGACATTACCAACATTAAATATAGTAATAATAAAGTATAGCAAACTCCTGATTTACTGGGATTGAATTAACTGAAACACTTCAAGACTCCAAATAAAAAAAATAAAAAAATCAACCAGAAATCATAAAATTCAAGTAATAACTAGAATAGGTATAAAGTGATATTTTGCAAGTCTTAAATAAGCAACAAAAACCGGCGTTATAAGTCATCATTGGGAGATTAGTGTACCTATTATTTTGAAACCCCCCGCTGTCTTCACACCTACCACTCAAAAAAAAAAAAAAAAAAAAAAAAAGAGTCAAATGTTTATTTTGATTTAGTGCGTCGCGTTGATTGTTGTGTTCCATTGCACCCCAAAAGGACAAATTTTGTTTTGTTATTTATGTCGGGGATGTTGGAATTTTTTTTTTTTTTAATATTATATTTAATATTTAAAATTTTATATTTAGCTATTTATTTATTTTATTTATTATTATTTTATTATTATTTTTTTTTTTTGTTTAGAAATCACGAAAATGATGGGCAAACCGCAAGAGTTATGCTTTCAATTAAACAAAAACTTGAAATTATTCAAAAGTTTGAAAACGGTGCATCTGTTAAATCTCTAAAGAACCATTATAATGTTGGTGATCAAACCATATGTGACATTGTAAAAAATAAAGGGAAGCTATTAGATTTAAAATGGACATCATAAAAAATAAAGGAAAGCATCGTATTGGACACACGGGTAGTGCATGGTAAGTTTTTTGTTTTGGGTAACTGAATCAGTGGATACGGGGCACAACTGTACTAAGTCAGTGTTTCTCAACCTTTTCGTTGCTTCGAAACACTTTTAAAGATGCTAAAATAGGAAGTTATTTCTCTTCGGTATATTTAATAATTATTATTAAATTATTTATTATTTGTTATTTGTTTAAAATGCTTTTAATATGTCTTTTTTGAATAAACATTAAATAAATTTAAAAGAAAATATGTAAAAAATTAACATAACTACAATTAATTTTCATTATAAAATTCTGATTTATAAATTTTTTGGCTAAATTTAGAACAGGGTGCAACTCCAGTGGAAAAAAAGGTTAGGTTAGTTATGCCACCAATTTGGGACAGATTCAACCAATTAATGATTAGTAATGATTAGCACTACAGTGAAAGAAAGGCTAGGTTATGTTATGCCACTAATTCGGAACAGATTCAAGCATTCTGGAGTGTGCACCCTGTTGTAAAGATTTTACCTTTCTTTTTTTTTTCTTTTTTTTTTTAAATTTTCATTTTCCTCGGCATACAGGTTGAGAAACACTGCATTAAGTAATTCACAGAACCATGAAAACTTAACAGCAAATGCTTCACTGTGCTTCAGCATTATTGCTTTAGTTGCTAATGCGCCAATAAAACCCAATTCACTGTGCTTCATGTTGGTTGACGCGTGAAGAAATAAATATAGAAATAAAGAATTTCTATATTTAAAAAACAAAAGGTATTAAGTGGGAAAAGGTCATTATAATAATACATTACAAAATGTAGAGGCGCCTCCGTAGCCAGGTGGGATGGAGCAGCAGTGCGTAGCATGCGCTTCTTGATTAGACCGGGGTTCGAGCCCGTCACCACCAAATACGGAGGATGCGGAAAGGTTAAGGAATGACCACCGCATATCCTGGAGCAATATGGCCTTAGTTGCTAATGCTCCTAAAAACCAAACAACAACAACAAAATGTAGAGTTCAAATTGGGACTTCAGAAACAAAACCTAGTGCAGGGGAAAACTTCTAATGTGGGAATTTCTCATCAGAGAGAGAGAGAGAGAGAGAGCAAGAGCTTTAGGAAGAACACTATTCTTTTTGAGCCAACAGTGTTTATAAAAATTTAAATTATAATACAAGGCAGAATAAGAGAGATTAGATTATATCATAATTCTAATCTTTGTAGATTTTGGTGTAATAGCATTCATAACATTAAACAAAATAACCTTTAAGAACTGTATTTAATTTTTAGTTATTTAATCCTATTTAGGCCATGAGTTTTTCAATGAAAAGTCCTGTTTAGGAATACCTCGTATCTTGTGAGGATGAATTAAAAGCAGAATGTCAACTTTGCCACCTCAATTTCACAAGCAGGGAAAACTCCAAAATTATGTACAACAAAATCTATGACGTTACAAGGATACTTTAAGAAGACAATTCCTTATAGTTTTGAGCCTGTGGAGACTAAAAATTTAAAATAAAAGCTTATTGAAATTATTGCTGTATACTGCCAACCATTTTTAGTAGTTGAAAACAAAGGATTTTTTAGATTTGTTTAAGCTATTAATCCTAGATACAAAGTTCCTTCTAGAAAACGTGTTACTGAAAAACATTTTCAAGCTATTAATCCTAGATACAAAGTTCCTTCTAGAAAACATATTACCACAAAACATTTTCCCGAATTATATTCTTCTGTGCAAAAAAAAAAGGTTATATTATTAAATGTGCACAAAGAATGTTATATTATTAAATGTGCTCCTTCTGTACCTTATGCATCAGACATTTGGACATGCAGAAACAACCAGAAGTCTTTTTTTTAAAGTTTGACAATATGGCGGATTAATGATGAATTTACCTGTGTTTCTGCTTTATTGCTTGTGGGAGATTTCTGGCTCTCGCTCAGCTAACAACATAGTAAATCTGATTGAAGAAATATTTATAGAATGGAAAATCAGTAAAGAAAAGTGTCATGCAATTGTTATTGACAATGGAACAAACATGGTGAAGGCTATGAGTGATTTAGGAATCACAAGCATACAACGTTCTGTTCACATCCTTCTGTTGTATGTTCAGAAAGTAATTTTTAAGTGCAGCGATAGTGGACCACTTTCATCATTCTTCTTCAGCCAAAGATAAACTGCATGACTTGCAGGAGATTTTGGTACTGCCTTGCCATGTACTTATACAAGATGTTCAAACAAGATGAACTAGCAGTTATTACTTGTTAAAAAGGCTGCTTGAACAAAAGAAAGCCTTAATACTGTACTTTGTAGATAAAAATACCAACATAGCAAGACTTAGTAACAACCAATGATTGCTTGGAAAGTAAATAGTTCATTTGCTGGTACCTGCTGAAAAAATAACTAAACTTGATGTGCCTTAAGAGTGCAAATATTTCTTTTGTGATACCTGCGTAAAGCTCCTATCATTCTATTCCAGAGCAAATGCTGAAATTGGTGTGCATACAATGAAAGCTGAGATGCAAATGGAAATTCAGAGACATTATTCCATTGCCAAATTTCTAGATCCAAGGTTTAAGGACAAATTTTTCTCAAGTGATTGTATGAAGCAGCAAGTGCATGCAAAAATATTAGAAATAAAAATATAAGTGAGGGCAACAATATTAAATCTGCTTCTGAAAATATTCAGGAATCATCTTCAAGCAGTACACAAAGGTTCAGTTTGTGGAATTGCTTCAATGAAACTGTCACCACCATCAACCAAAATGTTCAAGTCCAGGAGTTGAAGAAAAGTCTTTATCTTAGTCAGTTAGTATTAGAGAGATAGGAAAGCTTAATAACTTGGTGACAACGTCACCATCAGCAGTATCCTATACTTGCAGAGATATCCAAAAAAATATTTTGCTCCTCTACTGACATCAGTTGAAAGCGAATGGCTATTTAGCATTGCAAATGTGCAGTATAGCAACTGCAGAAGCAGTCTAGCAACTGGCAGTGCTGAGAAATTATTGTGCCTGCACTATAATGTGAAACTTAATTTTACTAGTAAAATTTTTAATAATAAAATGATAATAATAATTAATTATTATTATTATTATTTTTTTGATAAAATTTCATAATTTATTCTTGTATCCCAGAAGTTTATTCTGTGATGGTGATATTCGGCTTTGGCCGGATATTGATTTTAACATTTGGCCTTTCGGCATTCAACCAAATTGTTTATTTGTTGCACCTCTAATTTCCTGTCAATGGAAAATGATTACTAATATGTATGTGGAATGAAAGGGTGGATGAAAGAACAGATCCTTGGAACTGCAATATTAGTTAAGATGTTGGAAGTCAGAAAGATTGGTAATCCAATTGCAAAAGTCAGAAAGCATACCACATATTGGAAACCTGCTTAGATGATCTTAATGCAAAGTCTTAGAAGTGTTAAGAGTAACTGCACCAGTTCCTCCAAGCTTTTCCATTGAATTTGCCCAATAAAAAATAATACAATCAGAAATAACTAGACTTCAGATTATATGCAGTTGCATATGAACAGGTACTGGACCATTTATCCAGCAAGCTTGGGACCTGGAGGTGACCCGGTTTTCTGGTTTTCTGGACCAAGGCTTAATATATACTTAAAATATAAAATAAACAATGAAAAGTAAAGAAAGAAATTGTATTTAACACATACAAATTAATACACTTCTAAAGCAGGGTCTTAATCAATATTAATCCACTAATCTTCATCTGAAGACACAACATCTAAGGTGACAGGTACAGAAAGAGCAAAGCACAGGTATTGGAGGTTTCAGGTTGAGGCTCAGGCTCACTTGAAAGTTTCAGGTTGAGGCTCAGGCTCACTTGAAAGTTTCAGGTTGATCTTTGGAAATATGTCCTGTAGATTTTGTTGTTTCATATAGTTTGGGTTTTTTTTAATGAAAACTCTTGTATTTTATACATCCACATTATATGCTGCTTACTGATGATTCTCTTTATCTCCATTCCCCGAATAATTTCCTCAATCAGGCTGATGCACCTATCTATAGACACTTTCTCTTCTTCTTTCAGTGCACACTGTCATCACCATCGTCATCATCACTCTCATCTGATTTGTTCATATCTACAATTTCACTATCAGTGAGTTGGAGCACAACTGGAGCATCACCATCAATGTTTATACACTCTTGTATAGCCCCTTCATTGAGTGACTTGGCTACTTCACATGACAAACCTTTTGCATATTCCAATAAATTACTACGCTGACAGTGGTAGAGAATGAAAAGGACCTGGGGGTAATTGTGCAGGCAGATATGAAGTTCTCTGAGCAGTGCAGACGAGCTGCAAGAGTAGCTCATGGTGTCTTGTCAATGATATACAGGAATTTTTCTAGCAAGGATAGGGATGTGATTATTCCCTTGTATAAGGCATTGGTCAGGCCACACCTTGAGTACTATACAGGTCTGGAGGCCTCATTTCAAGAAGGATGTAGAGCTGCTGGAACGAGTACAGAGAAGGGCAACAAGATTAGTGAATGGAACAAAGGGTTGCTCTTACGAAGAAAGGCTTAAGTTTTGCAAATTACAGAGTCTGGAGACTAGGCATCGGCGAGGTGATCTGATAGAGGTGTATAAGGCTTTGAATGGCTTGAACATGCTCAATGCCGATGGGATTCTTCCTCTTGCTCAGAATAATCACCTGAGAGGGCATAAATTCAAATTGAGGAAGGATGGATGTCGGATAGATGTGTGGAAATTTGCCTTTAGCCAGCGGGCAGTTGGTTTGTGGAATAGACTTCCATCACTTGTTGTTGAAGTTGATAGCCTAAACAAATTTAAGGCTCAGCTGGACAGGTATTTCGAACGAACAGAGGGGTGAAATGGGAGTAGTGGTTGTGTTTTTTTTTTTTGTTTTTTTTTTGGCTGATTCTGAATAAGCTTGCTTTCTTGCATCATATGCCTCTACTAATGCTAAATTCTTCACTATTTCTTCCTCACCAGACATATGAAAACCACAAAATCAGGTTCATCATCATCACCATCAAGAAATAAGTTAGATGGCCATAGTTTATGCCAGCTGTTTATCAAAGTATCCCTGGGTACATTGTCCCAGGACTTTGCTGTACTCCAAAGCTCATCTTTAACATTAAATTCTTTCTGAAATTCTTTTATCCCTGTACCTTCTTCCTTTGTAGAAAAGAAATTTTAGAAAATGCTAAACATTTCTGCACTTGAATGCACAAAGAATGCCTTGGTCTAAAGGCTGAATTAACGAATTACAATTGGGATGCAAGTAAAAGCATAATTATCCTTGACTAGAACTTCAGCAGAAGGGTGTGCAGAACAATTATCAAGCACTAAAATAATTTTGCAGTCATCACAGTTTTACAATGAACCATAGCATGAGGCACAGAGTTCTTTAGAAACCAATCAGTGAAAATCTATCCAAGCTCACTTATTTGCCTTATAAATCACAGGAAACACCGTGACTCCCTTAAATGCCCTAGGATTCTGACTTTTCCCAACAGTGAGTAATTTGTACTTGTGGTGCCGGCTGCATTGGAACATGCAAGAATCGTAAGTCATTCCCTGGAATCCTTATACCCTGATGGTGCTGACTCATCTGGTGTTACATACGATATCCTTGGTATGTAATGCCAGAATAAAGAAGTTTCATCTGCATTATACGCACGTTCAGCTGACAGTCCCTCATCAGAAACCAACTTGGCAAATTCATCTAAATACGCCTCTGCAGCATTGTGGTCTGCAGAAGCCTTTTCTCCACAAATGTTCAGCTTTCGAATGCCGTGCAATTTAAATTTAAATCTGTTGAACCACCCAGATGAATATTCACATGGAGTTGTCAAATTTTTAATTCCTCGTGAAAAAGTTTAGCTTGGGCCATTATAATGGAATGATCGAGTGGAAACTTTTCACTCCTGTGCTGCCTAATCTATTCAAGCAACACTCTGTCCATTTCTGTACTCTTTGATTGGTGTAAAGTTTTTCACTTGTCCATTAATTTAGGCACATCACTGTCACCATAGAATTTAAAGTATCTGTTCCTTCTGTTTCTTGATATCATAGATAGTAGATGTACCAACACCATACTCCTCGCTCAAACGCTGCACTGATCACCTTTATTGAGTCTCATAAGTAACTCTACTTTCTTTAATATACTGAGTACAAAATGTTTCCTTTTAGACATGATATTAAATGAAAATTATAATAAATAGGGACAAATAATCACATAAATGTAGAGGGGCAAGTGTACACAGCAGCTGTCATACTGAAACTGACGGGCGATTGATTGCTAGGATTCACGCTTGCTATATTTCGCACCTGCACGTTGTCAAAAAAAGCCCGCCAGTTTCAAAAATAGCTGGTTTTCTGGAAGCCAGATAAATGGTCCGGTACCTGTACAAGCAGTACTATATATTCCTTAACTAGATCATGTTTTCAAATGTTGATCTCAGAACTACATAAGTCACTGTATTGCAATTAAATTAGCATGGGAAAATTTTTAAAATCGGCGTGGGAAACGTTTTAATGCTATTTTACTATTTGTTGTCAAGTTATCGACTACATCAGATGAAATGTTTTCGTTAAACATGCCAAAAATTAAATCTGTCATAAAACTTTGCATGGAATCATGGAATGTCAGTCATGGAAAAGATTTTGCTATAGATGGTATTATTGTGTTCTGTGTTGCTTGCGAAAGCAATGTTCTATGCAAGAAAAAATTCCAGATCGACCAACAATATGTGAAAACAGCATCGTACATTATGGCCAAGCAAAGCAAAAGCAGGGAAAATTTTTAAGAGCACTCACTTTTAACCAAACCATGTACTTAAAAAGAATAGAGAAGTGATTTTTCAAAGGATTTATGTCTTTCCCTGGTAAGCAGCAATTTTTCTTTCAATAAATTAAAAAACAAATCTTCAAGCCATTTTTTGAAAAAAAAAAAAAAAGTGTAAATCAATATTTCGGACAAATCTACCTGGAGAAAGAATTACCTTAACATTATTTATTACAATATTATTTGTGAAGATTTTAGAGAAATCTACATTTGCATGTCCATCAGCAAAAAGACAGACAATTTGTGGCTACTATATTTGCACATTTTATATGTGGAAAATTACATGCAGAACTATCGCCTCCATATTTACTTGCTTGTAAGAGCTTTGAAAGGGTGAATCACCATACAATAGCAAGATTTTTGTAATGATTCTTTGCAGTTATTATGGCCCAATTGATCCATTACAAAAGAGTGCATTTTTGTTAGTGACACTGCTTCGTATATGGTAAAAGCTGCTTCTGCATTACAGCTTTTCTATCCAAAACAGATTCATGTTACTTGCTTAATTCATGACTTACATAGGTTTGCAGAGGCAATTCGGGAGAATTTTAGTGAAATTAACAAACTTAAGAATAGGAACAGGTGCATGTATACTTGAATGTACACCAATGCTAGGAGTTTCGCAAATAAATTTGATGAATTTCAGGTGTTGGTCAAAATATCAAAGACAGATATTGTTGGGATATCAGAAATGTGGTGGCACACAGATATAAGGAATGCAGAAATTGAATTTGGGGAGTACAACATGTACAGGAAGGATAGACAGGATAGGAATGGAGGAGGGGTTGTGCTCTTAGTTAGGAAACACATAAAATCCAAGAAAGTACAGCCAGTCAACATGGGTGGACTGAGAAGTGTTGAGTCAGTTTGGTGTGACATAAGCACTGGGAAAGCAAAATTGAGAGTAGGAGTGTGTTATAGGCCTAATGACTGATGAGTATAATAAACAACTATAGAAAGAAATAGTGGGCCATTAAATCAGTGTGTGTGTTATTCCACCATATACAATAGTATTGTATATGGGGGATTTTAATTTCCCAGATATTGACTGGAATTTGTGGGTTGGTCACACAATTTTTTTTCAACATTGACCTGTACTTGTTGAGTAAATCCGCAGATCTCTTACTTTTAATGTCATTAGTTCTAACGTATACAACAATATCACCTTTTGTGCACTTAAAAGATGATATCTGCTCTGCAACATCATCAACTTTAGCCCCTGGCAAACATACACTGGTCCTGTTCCACCTATCCTTCTTGCATAGTATATTCTCCATCTCCCTGACAATAGTCACCAACAATAACTAGTTCCTGTGGGACCAGTGCATTCAGCATTGAAGATTGCCTCTGTGTTGCCTGATGCAAAAGAGTGAGCTCTGCCATTGACTGGGCAGCTGACAGCTTGATGTGTCCCTCATATTAATTTGTTTGAGGGCATTTACCCTACACCTCAAGCTCTCATAAACGCACATCAGAATACTGAGTTGGTGCCTAATTTCTTGACACTCTAGGCGTCTAGCACACACAAAGATATCCTCCTTGGCTAGAGCATGGCCTGTTTTAGAAAGTTCAGCAAACATTTCACATTTTGCACATTTTGTGAAACTGTGATGCATTGGAGAATCGCTGCCTTCATTTCTCCCCCGAATCACAGCACTTTTGCTAGTCTCTGATCTTTGTTTCACAGCTCTAGTCTGGGTCATGATTTCCGTTTAAATACAATTTAATTAACAATGAAATTTAATAAGATTAATAAATATTTTTGATTAATTGATAATACTATACTAAGCTAAGAGATTTCTAATACAATGCTTCGTATTACGTTATCTAGTTGTACGTTATACGTTACGCTATCAGTTCGAGATATATACGTTACGCTATTTCTTATCGGTCATTGTACACTAGCAAGACTTCTTGGATTTATTGGATGACTGTTTTCTACAGCAGAATGTTTGAGGGGCATCCAGAGGGAGTAATACTCTTGATCTGATTATCAGATGATTATTCATGCATTAAGAATTTGCAGATAAAGGAACCACTGGGTGACAGTGAACACAATTTACTGATATGGGAATTACTTAAAGATGTAACTACCATTAAGGCTAAAGGGAAGGGCTTTTGCTTTCGTAAAGGTTGACTACAGGGGTCTCAGACAGTTTTTAAATTCTGTACAGTGGGATCACTGTACAGAATTTAAAAACGTTACGAACGTTGAATTCTAAATGGGAAACGTTCAGGGACTTAATCTTGGAGGCTACTAAGCTTTTCATTCCAACTAAGAAATACTGTTCAAGGTTCAGGCTTAAATGGAAGTCAGATAAATTAATGAGGCTCGTGGCAGAGAAAAAAAATGTATGAGATGCATATAAATTATCAGGTGATACAGAAGCCTCTGGCAGATATAAGCTTGTCTGTAATCAAGTCACAAAGGAGGTTAGGCAGGCGAAGTCAGATTACTAGAAATCTTTCTAGTAATCTGCAAAGAGTTCTTTACTTATGTAAACTCTAGAAGGAAGGGTATGAATCAGATTGGTCTACTGAATATAGATGGTTCAATTGTTGATGATCCTGCTCAGGTAGCTACCAAACTAAGTATTTTGCATCTACATTCACACATGAGAAATTATTCAGAGAGTGGAATGCCAGAGGTGAATTAAACTTTGGCAGTGATCTAGATGATTTTGTAATAACCAAGAGAAAAGTGGAGGAGAAATTGTTGAAAATAAACATAAGAAAGGCACCTGGGGTGGATGGGATCTATCCAGTTATATTAGAGGAGGCAGCAAAGGAAGTAAGCAAACCATAATTATGAGAGCTTCCTTGGACTGGGGTAATTGTACAGTCAAATATGAAGTTTGCTGAGCAGTGCAGACGGACTGCTACGGCAGGTCGTGGAGTCTGGTCAATGATATATAGAAATTTTGCTAGCAGGGACAGGGAAATGATTATCCCGTTGTACAAGGCAATAGTCAGGCCATACCTGGAGTACTGTGTACAGATCTGGAGGCCTTATTTTAAGAAGGATGTAGAGTTGCTAGAACGAGTACAAAGAAGGGCAACAAGATTGGTGAGGGGAACAAAGGGGTGCTCTTACCAAGAAAGGCTTAAGTTCTGCAAACTGCAGCGCCTGGAGAGTAGGCATCTATGAGGTGATCTGATCTGAAGTGTATAAGGCCTAAAAATGGGTTGAGCAAGCTGAATGCTGATGAGATTCTGCCTCTTGCTCAGATTAAGAACCTGAGGGGGTATAGATTCAAATTGAAGAAAGACAGTTGTAGAATAGATGTGCAGAAATTTGCCTTTAGCCAGCAGGTGGTTGATTGGTGGAAGAGACTACCATCTTTTGTTGTGGAAGTTGATAGCCTAAATAAATTTAAGGCTGTGAGCTGGACAGGCATTTGGAACAAACAGACAGGTGAAATGGGAGGGTTTTTTTTTTTTTTTTTTTTGGCTGATGCTGCCTAAGCTTGCTTTCTTGCAACATATGTCTCTACTAATGCTAATTAGCAAGGCTTTTGTGGATTTATTGGATGATTGTTTTATATAGCAGCATGTTTGAGAGGCAGCTAGAGGAAATAATAATTTTGATCTGATTATCAGCAGTGATTATTCATGCTTTAAGAATCTGCAGATAAAGGAACCACTAGGTGGCAGTGATCAGTGTGCTAAAGTGGGATTCACTCAAAGAGATAACTATCAACATGGGTAAAGGAAAGGGTTTTTGCTTTTGTAAAGGCGACTACGGTGGTCTGAGACAGTATTTAAATTCTAAATGGTGGGACTAACTGATGATGTTATCAACAACAAATTCAAAATGGAAATCATTCAAAGAATTGATCTTGGAAGCTACTAGGCTTTTCATACCAACTAAGAAATACTCTTCAAAGGTTAGGCCTAAATGGATTTCAGATGAACTAATGAGACATGTGACAGAGAAAAAAAATGCATGGGATACGTATAAATTAACAGGTGACGTGGAAGCGTATGATAGAGATAAGCTGGTCTGTAACCAAATCACAAAGAAGGTTAGGCAGGGAGAAGACAGATTATGATAAATCTTTGGCAAAAGATGCAAAGAAAAACAGCAGAGTTCTTTACTTATGTAAACTCTAGAAGGAAGGGGTTGAATCAGATTGGTCTACTGGATATCGATGGTTCAATTGTTGATGATTGCTCAGGTAGCTAACAAATTGAGTATTTTGCATCTACATTCACAAACGAGAAGTTATTCAGGGAGGGGAATGCCAGAGGTGAATTAAATTCCGGCAGTGAGCTAGATGATTTTGTAATAACTGAGAGCAAAGTGGAGGAGAAATTGTTGAAAATAAAAATAAGAAAGGCACCTGTGGTGGATGGGATCTATCCAGTTATATTAAAGGAGGCAGCAAAGGAAGTAAGCAAACCCTAAGCCATAATTATGAGAGGTTCCTTGGACTCAGGAAAGGTACCCATGGACTGGAGATATGCAAATGTGACCCCAATTCACAGAGGAGGATCGAAGGGCAACACAAGTAATTACAGGACTGTTAGTTTAATTTCTGTTCCAGGAAAATTGATGGAGGCACTGGTTAAAGAAGCACTGCAGAATCATCTAGACAAGACTTCAGTTATAGCTCGGACACAGCATGAGTTTATTAAGGGGAAGTCTTGTCTGACAATATGATTGGATACTACGATGTGGTCACAAAGGAACTGGATGCAAAGAATAATTTTGATATCATATATTTGGATCTTAGAAAGGCTTTTGATACTGTTGCACATGGAAGACTGCTGCACAAATTGGAGCAGTGTGGCATTGGAGGCAAATTGCTGCTATGGATAAAGGGCTGAGTGGGAGAAGACAGAGTGGTAATCAATGGACACTGCTCTTCGTGGACTAATGTTATTAGTGGAGTCCCTTGGGGTTCAGTATTGGGTCCATTGTTGTTTTCTGTATTTATTAATAATATTGATGATGGTGTATCAGGCTTAATGTCTAAGTTTGCTGATGATACGAAGGTAGGCAGGGTTGTTAATGAAACTAATGACAGTACTCTGCTCAACTTTTCTAGATCCTGTTGCAGCAGCATATTGTTATTAGTGTTGTTAACAACCCTGCCTACCTTCGTACACAACTGAAGTTTAACATTGGCAAATGTAAAGTACTGCATATGGGAAGCAGTAACCCCAGAGTAATGTATCAACTGTGTGGTACTACATTGACAGCGGTAGAGAATGAAAAGGACCTGGGGGGTAATTGTGCAGTCAGATATGAAGTTTTCTGAACAGCGCAGACGGTTTGCAAGAGTAGCTCACGGTGTCTTGTCAATGATATACAGGAATTTTTCTAGCAGGGATAAGGAGGTGATTATTCCCTTGTATACGGCAATGATCAGGCCACCTTGAGTATTGTATACAGGTCTGGAGGCCCCATTTTAAGAAGGATATGGAGCTGCTGGAACAAGTACAGAGAAGGGCAGTAAAACTGGTGAGGGAAAGAAAGGGGTGCTCTTATGAAGAAAAGTGTAAGTTTTGCAAATTACAGTGTCTGGAGACTAGGCACCTGTGAGGTGATCTGATTGAGGCATATAAGGCCTTGAATGGTTTGAGCATTCTTAATGCCAATAGGATTCTTCCTCTTGCTCAGAATAATCGCTTGAGAGGGCATAAATTCAGATTGAGGAAAGACAGTTGTAGGATAGATGTGCGGAAGTTTGCCTTTAGCCAGCGGATGATTGATTGAACTTCCATCTGTTGTTGTAGACGTCAATAGCTTAAATAGATTCAAGGCAGAACTATACAAACATTTGGCACAAGTGGATGAGTGAAATGAGAAGGGGTTTTTTTTTTTTTGGCTGATACTGTATAAGCTTGCTTTCTTACATCATATGTCTATGCTAATGCTGATTTTGTCATAGTGTCTTCAAGTTAATAACTTACAGAAATATGCTACCTACTCTTCCCCCCACAAGCCACCTTCTCACAAAATGGGGAGCAAGGTTACAAATGGCATCGTTTTATGCTAAAATTTTTGAATCAGTAAAAGGATTTGTTGATTCTTTAGTTGGTACACATTCAACAGCTATTGATGGTGCTAAGGCAGTGTTTTCTGATACTTGGACTAGAAAACATTTATTTCTCATCGAGAGCCATTTCAGCTGGTTACTAGTTGTATTGTTGTACTTGAAATGTGTTGACTATTGTTGCATAGTGCAGTTTGAGAGATTCAATTGCAAAGGTTTAATTGCAAATTTGTACCATGCCTGTAGGCAAAGGAGAAGAAATAAGAAACAAATACAATAATATTTTTGAAAAGAACTCAATTTCAAACTTTAAGGAAAATTTATTAATTTATAAATGGGAAAGGAAATGAACTGCCATTTGAAGTAGAGGTTTCAAAAGCTCGCATTTTTTAAATCCAGCCTGGTCACCTCTGCAGAAGTAGAAAGGTCATTCTCTGCATATAAAATGATCTTGGACAATAAATGCCACAAATTTTCAATGGACCACTTTTAGAAATATATTACTGTATATTGTAGCAAAAATTATTCCTCGTGTGAGTTTGAAAGGGAAAACTTTTCATAAACTGTTAATTTTAATATGTTAAATTTAAAGAAATTGTGGTTCAATTAATTGTAATACACAAGTAATAAATGTAAAAATTAGCGTGTGTGTGTGTGTATATATATATATATATATATATATATATATATATATATTAACATTTTGTGCATTTTAGTATGTTTACATGCATATTTGGCTTGTTTTTTAGTGTATGTAGTCTGATGTTTAGCTTAACAGTAGATCACCAGCATTAAATGTCACACACGTGCAAATAATCCAGTGCATGAAAAAACCTGTTAAGAACTACTGTCTCTCATAATCAGAATGAGAGGGTTCAAAAGCCTTCACTAATCTAGTTTCAACAAAATTATTATCAATTTCCTACAGGTAAAAAGAAATAACTTCAAACGCAATAACTATTTTTGAAAGAAATTAAATTTTATTTTGCTTCCGTGATGCTTTAGTTCACTTGCTTGTTTAATAATTTTGTATATAGTAGAATTTTTAATTACCAAACTATCATTAGCTTGTCCTTTAGATTATTTATAAATATAAATGTCTTCATCTTGTCCACAATGTATGCAATGTGGCAGTAAAAAGAGAATGTTCACTACATCTTCCTTGATATTCCCACTACCTTTGATTCAGTTTCTGTTGATCATCTATCTCTGCTCTAGAACTATTACTCCATCTCAGGACCACTGCTGAATGTAGTTTACCACACTTTATGATTGTACTTTCATCTTCTTTAAGAAATCCACTATCTTTATTCTTAAAAGCTTACACCTATCCCAAGGAGGAGCCCTCTCGGCTGTACTCTTTTCTTTCAAGTCACTTCTTCAGCCCTTGTGCTGATCACATATTTTTGGCTTTACCAGTCCCTTCTAGTAATATCAGCCTTTCCAAACACATCATATATGACTCAACAACTTATTGTTGACTCCTGGGTTATATTGAACTTATTGGTTTGCCTGTCAACCCCTCAAACACCCAGTTCCTGCCATTTGCTCTTTCTGTGATCTCATCTCTTGTACAAGTTAGAATCCAATCTGAAGTAATTCCCTATGTAAGCCAAATTAAATTTTGATGTGTACATCTGGATTCTAAGCTTCTCATCTGTCCATTGCACAAAACTTTGTGCTACCACTTTAACATCATTTTGTTTTATCAAGTTCAACCTCATTCTTATTCATAATCTGAACACCTCACTTCCTCTTTGTATAACTAACTTCTTCATTTCGAATCTTCCCTTCATTTATTTTCCTCATCAGGTGATTAAATGCCAAACTTGTATTTCGTATTGTGCTGCCTTGACATCAGCTGTACTGATAATTTGCAATTGTGCCTGTTACTGTTTTGTGTTTCTGATTGCTGGCCAAGGTGACTTCCTCAAATCTAGGATCTTTTTTAGTGGCAAATTCCACCCATCGCTACCAGAACAAGTCCATCTCTCCAATCTAAAGAGATTTTATTCTTCCTTTCTCAACATCTCAGTCAAGTGAGCCACTTATATCAATCTTGACTTTGTCTGGCTTTATGAGAAAGTGTATAGAAAAAGTACCTTAGACTCAATGATATCAAACTTCTAATTTTAGCAGATCTGTTCTCTCTCCTGTTTCATTAATTTTTTTTGCATTTTTATTTTATTCCTTTGTTAAAGCCTCTCTTGCCTATTTTATATGTGACACCCCCTCCCCAACTTGTCTGTACTGAGGTATTACTATTACCCATAATTTTTTGTTGGCAATAAATGATTTTATATATAAAAAGTGATGTAAATTCATTTCAATAGTATAATTCATTAATTTCCTAAGATATAAATAAATTTCTCCTTTCAGACTTTGAAACAGATCCTTCTACACATCCAACTGCAGGACCCCTTTTTATGCAACGATCAAGGAGTGATGTGAGAAGTGAGTTTCCTATAAATATTTCCATTTGATGATATTAAGATGTTAATTTGCTTAATTCAATTAATAAACTGTAAAGTGACTTCTGTGGCGAATGCTGAAATGGAAATTTTTGAAAATAGAGGATATGCTATTTAATATATTTTGTTTATTTCCCTAAAAAATTTCTTTAATTCTCTTCACCTTTGAGTAATGCAGAGTGTATTAAGTTTGGGGTTGCTGAAGTCGTCAGGTGTGAATGGACCAGATAGCCATGTCAAAGGTTATTGCCCTCTTCTTGCTGGACCAGTAGGGTGCATTAGTGCTTTGAAGTGTTCTTTATTTGTAGTGAAATGCTGGGCAATTTGACTGCCTTACACACACACACACACCTCCACAACCCCCCACACCCACAGAGATAGAGAGAGAGAGCGCACGCAGTGCCATTTGTGAAAATAAGACTTGTCTTATTTTCACAATTACAAGTTTCCGTAATTCGATTAATAATCCCAAAACCAATTTACTCTAAATTGAGTTTGAACTTTTTCCACTTTTTGGCTTCTCGTATATTGTTAGCCCGGAAAGCCCATGGTGGCCTGTCGAAGCTTTATTGAACAATAGCCTGTAGAGATAGGGAGGTAATAATCCCACTGGATAAGGCAATTTTAAGGCTTGGAATACTGTGTCCAGGTATGGAGGCCTAGTCTGAAAAAAAAAAAAAAAGACATTGAACTTTTTGAGAGGTTCCAAAAACAGGCAACTTGCATGGTGAGAACAGCAAAAAAAAAAAAAAAAAAAGGACAACCATGGACATTCATACAAGGAAAGACTTTGTAGGCCACAGAGCTTGGCAACTAGGCATTGTAGAGGGGACCTGATTTAGGTTTATAAAGTTCTGAGTGGGGAATTAGTAAAGTGAATGAAGATAATTTTCATGGTTATAATGAATTCCAGAACTATTTAGCCAGAGAGCATTGATTATTGGAACAAGTTATCTCTACAGGTAGTTACGGCTGATAATTTTAAGAAATTCATGGGTCAGCTGGATTGTTACCTTCATGAGGAAGGAAACAAAATTTGTTTATTTTCTTATCCAAAGGTGTGTTTTTTTTTTTTTTTTTTTTATGCTAGTGCAGCAAAAACCTGTGGCTTCCTTGCACTATATGACTAATACTAATCATCACTGAGTTAGTTACTGAAATGATGGAGCTTACTTACACATTTTCTTTTGGAAAGTGTAGTTGTAGTGTAACATTGGAGAATTTTAGCAATTTTTTATAGTGCGATAAACGAAAAGAGTCTTTTCTGATACAAAATTTGTTTGCTGAGCTTATGGATAAAGAAGTACATAATTCCCGTGTATGTTTGCTACAATGCCCAGCAGTGGCTGAAAATAAATTTCATTTTTTAATGTAATCATTGTAGAGAACCTTCTTAGAGAGGATTCCGACTTCAGTTAATTGATAAACTTCTTGGTGTTTTGTGTGGATTGATAGATTTCTCAGTGCATAAAAGAAACATTAAATTTTGCTTAAACTAATTACATTCTGCACATTCTGGAACATTTTTGCATTCCTTCCTCAGTGGTGAATTAAATTAATTTATTAAACATAGATTTCTGTATTATGACATAAAGGTCAGTTAAATAACACTTCTATATATAAGCCTGAAAAAATACATTACACTGCTCATTACATCTGTACTTGCCTGGACAAAGAATATTCGTTCTTTAAGTAGTGACACTAAATAGGCTAAACATTTTTTATATGGACACAGACAAGACTTAAGTTTTTTGTTTTATTTATTCCTTTGTTCACGTATAAGACTGTTGAGTGTAGCTCTTATAGAAAGTATTTTACTTCAGTTTAAATTTTAGTCTCTGAAGGTACATAGAGAGGTACTGATAATTTATTTTAGGTTATTGGAAAGGCAGTTAATTCTGAATTAGTAGCACAGATAAATGTCCAAATTCATTTGAAAGTTACCTGCAATCATCATGCCCTTTTCAAGACTACATTAATAGTATGTATGGGCTTGCCATTCATTTCATCAAATAACTAATGTCCAGACGTCATTAAAACCATTGAAAATTAATAAGGGCTGAGAAGTTGTATTTTACAATGAAAAAATGTAGCATGTAAGTGTTTTTAAACAAAAGCCCAGGTCTTCCTTGCACCACACAGCTAATACTAATAAGCTTTTGATATTGTTGCAAATAAAAGACTGCTGTACAAATTGGAATGATGTGGCATTAAAGAAAAGTTACTGCTCTAGATAGAGGAATGGTTGAACAGGAAAAGTGTGTATTAATGGACACTGCTCTTCATAGACTATTGTTATTGGCAGAGTTCATTGCTGGGCCCATTGTTGTTTTCTGTATTTATTAATGATATTGATGAAGGCATGTCAGGCTTAATGTCTAAATTTGCAGATGATACAAAGGTTGGCAGTGTTAATAACAGTAATCAGGGTAAGCTACCACAACAAAGTCTAGAAGAATTAGGCAGATGGACTGAGATAGCAGTTGAGGTTTAACTTTGACAAATACAAGGTACTGTATGGGTAACAGTAATCCCAGAGTAACATACCAACTGCGTGTTTCTAAACTTAGGGTAGTGGAAAATGAAAAAGACCCCAGAGGTAATTGTGCAGTCAGATATGAACTTCTCTGAGAAGTACAGACAGGCTATCAGGACAGCTGATCACTTGATCTTACTACTCACCTCCTTATCCCTGCTAGCCATCAGAATTGATGGCTAGCTGGGATAAGAAGGTGATTATCCACTGTATAAGGCAGCAGTTAAGCAGCATCTTGAGTATTGCATACAGGTCTGAAGACCTCTTAGGAAGGATGTAGATCTGCTGGAATGGGTGCAAAGAAGGGCAACAAGATTAGTGAAGGGAACAAAGGGGTGGCCTTACTAAGGAAGGCTTCAGTTCTGCAAATTGTGACATCTCTAGACTAGGCACCTGGCGCCTCCGTAGCCAGGTGGGCAGGAGCAGCAGTGCATAGCACACGCTTCTTGATTAGACTGGGATTCGAGCCCGTGACCACCAAATATGGAGGATGCAGAAAAGTCAGGGAATGACCACCGCATATCCCTGGAGCAATATGGCCTTAGTTGCTAATGCTCCTAAAAACCAAATAACAAACAGACAGACTAGGTGTCTGCATGGTGATCTGATTGAGATGTTTAAAGCTTTAAATGGAATGAGCAAGTTCAGTTCTGATAGCATTCTTCCTCTTGGTCAGACTACACATGAGGGACATAAATTCAAATTGAGGAAGGATGGTTACAGGATAAATAAATAGAAGTTTCTCATTAGCCAGCAGGTGGTCGATCAATTGTTGGAACAAACTTCAATCTGTTGTTGTTGGAGATGGGCAGTTTGAATAAATTCAAGGAAGGACTAGAGAAATTATTGTAGGGATAGACAGGTGATGTGGGAAGGTGGGGTTTTTTTTTTTTTTTTTTGGTTGATGCTTTATAAGTTTCCTTTCTTGCATCATTTGCCCTTACTAATACTTTTATTCTGCTTACTGCACTACTTAAGTTACATAAATTGTTGTATTTTTATTTATTACTAAATGAATTGCAGCTAATCAAAATCTTGAACAAATATGTTTTGTAGAAAATATACTGGTTCAGCCTCTTTCATGTACATTTAATTAGGTTTTTATAATATTGCAAGGGCGCCTCCGTAGCCAGGTGGGAAGGAGCAGCAGTGTTGTAGCACACGCTTCTTGATTAGACTGGGGTTCGAGCCTGTCACCACCAAATACGGAGGATGTGGAAAGGTCAGGGAATGACCACCGCATATCCTGGTGCAATATGGCTTAGTTGCTAATGCTCCTAAAAAAAAAAAAAATAATAATAATAATAACATTGCAAAATCTGTTATAATGTCCAAAATCCAGCATTTTTGGTATATGGAGATCACCTGAAGTATTTTGAAATATTCCAGTTTTTGGGTATGAATGAACATGAAATGCCAAAATTAGTGCTTGGATAAAAGAACACATAGCATAGTTAGCATAGATGTTTACTTTTTGATAATTCTTCTACATGATTAAATATAACTTTCAGGTCCCTTCCTCTCCACGTTTGACACCACTTTGCATCTCAGGGGCCGTCTGACATGAACATACCACTTTGCATCTGTGGAAAAGCTTTCCACAACTATCAGGACACCTTCAATTACCTTGAAAGCCATGCCGAAAAAAAAAAAAAAACCTCCATAGAAAAGAAAAAAACGATTTTAATTTTTTTCAGTTTTCAGAAAAATACACATACAGTCGGTCCTCGTATAACACGTGTTTACATTACACGAATTCGATCATACACGATTTATAAATAGGGGAACGTTATCTTATATAACACGAACCGAATTCGCTTATGCACGATTCGCCTTTGTGTTTACAAGAAATGGCAGTCGAACGTGGAATCACCCCAACCGAACGCAACAAGATAGGAATGAAGAAGATTCTGAAAATGTATTTATGTTTTTTATATCAGTGAAGGGGAAACACATTTCACCATAATAACGTAAAAACCAACACAATTCCAGCTATTGGTATAATCGCAAATGCAATTAGATCGAGTTTTCTACCAGTTTATAACAGATTCCACTAGCAGAAACGAAACTGGAAATTGTTTTTATTGTTTTATGGTAGTAACCCCCAGAAATGTGCTTTAGTAAAATGTGAGGTGTTAATAGCATATCTCGGCCTTTACGGTGTTGTTTATTCAGTTGCTATACGTGCGCAGCTTTGTTTATGTGTATTAAGCTTGCCTCCTCGTTTTGTAATTGCGCTTTATTCCCTAAAAATGAGTAAAATACTTAGAAGGTGTGAAAAGGAAGCATCCTGGCGAAGACACTGCAGATTCAGAGAGAGAGAAAAAAAGCAATATCGATAAACAGAGGCGGACTGGGTCAAAAATTCTTACC
This sequence comes from Mastigoproctus giganteus, assembly GCF_048544385.1. NCBI lineage: Eukaryota > Metazoa > Arthropoda > Arachnida > Uropygi > Thelyphonidae > Mastigoproctus > Mastigoproctus giganteus. Next base: position 251,405,866 of record NC_143575.1, on the reverse strand, counting down.
CGGGAAAATTTAGTGGGCTCATACTACGGTTTATGGCCAAAATCACACCGGCCTCCGGGATTTCCCGGGTAAGGCTTATGGCCAGTCCGCCTCTGTCGATATAGAAAAAAATATGAAATTGTGAAACGCTTTGAGCGAAATGAAAGACCATGTGATATTGCACGAGCTACAGACCTAAATGAGGCAACGCCGAGAATTACAAAGAATGCGGAGAAAATAAAAACAACTTTCATAGCAGGAACAACTCAAAGTGTAATTAAAATCCATTGGATTAAGACAAGAATTGGAAGAGATGGAACGGTTGTCACCTGTTTGGATAGAAAATCAAACAAAAAACAAGTTTGCTTACGATAGAAGCAAAAGCATTAGCAATATTTTGTTACGTAATAGTCTTAATAAAATACGTAAGTATTTTATTACGACTATTTTATTTAATATAATAAATTTTTTACGAATAAAATACGTATTTTATTCGTAAAAAATACTTTTTTAATATTAAAAAATACTAAAAATACTTTATTCTAATATATTATATTTTTTATTACGTATTTTAATCGTTATAAAATACGTAAGTATTTTATAACGATTAAAATTACCCGATTATTTATTGTGTTTGGTAATGTTTTGGTTCCAAATGTGTGTTCAATCTTGGGTGGTCGGCACCTAACCCCACTTTTCCCATAGGGCCTGTTGTTTATATTGCACGATTTTGCATTGCACGAGGGTTTCTAGGAACACAACTATCGTGCTATACGAGGACAGACTGTACCTGTACTTGTATCATCAGCCAATTGTACTTTCATTGGATGAAAGTGGAAATTGCAGATGAAATTTTCAGGTATCTGAAATGTTCAGATACCTTTAACACAGCAGGATGTTTTACTCAATAAAATATTGAAAGCTATGCAGTACATAATTAGAAATGCAAGAATGACAAATATGGCTGAAATAAAATCCCTGCTAAAAGCTGCTTTTTTTTTTTTTTTTTTTTTTTTATGAAAACCCCAAACACGAAAGGTATCAAATCCTATAGTACTTAGTACCGTGCATGGGTTGAAGGAGAAGTATGGGGGGGGGGGGGTGCCGCTTGCTGTGATCGATCAATGAAATTTTGTTCTGTGAAATTTTTTACTTCCAGGGCAATGCAAGTGATATGATCCAGAAATAATACTCCCTCATTTTAGAAAAAAAACAGTAAAGATTTAAATAATATAAAGATTAGTAAAAAAAATTAATATTAATAAAGGTTAATTTTTAAAGGAAATAAATGCACAAAATAGCAACTCTTAACTTAAATAGATTAATAAATGTAAACGTAAAAAAAACTGCAGCCATTATCAACCCACTGCAGGATGGAAGCCTCCTCAACAATTCATGGTGAGGGGAAATGGACCATAATCTGCCATGCTGGTCCAGTGCGGGTTGGCAGATCGACCATATTTAGCAGTCAGGGGCTTGAACTCCGGTCTACTCAAAGAGCGTGCGCTACTGCACTCCCGCCCCTGACCACTCGGCTACGGAGGCACCCTTCCTTATTAACAATTTAGTAAAGGCTGCCTTTTTTCCATTAACAACAATTATTAAAGACCAGTAAGAGATGAGTACAAAGATATGGCATGAACATCATATAGGTTGATAGATGGCAAACTGATCATAGCACAGCATATCATGGCAAATTTTTTGTTATCATAAGGTTTTTTTTTTTTTTTTTACATGTCAGGGAGGCAATGTACATGAAGTTGATTTCAAAACATTTTAATCTCATAAAAATTCATGTTTTATTAATTGACTAATAAAACTAGTATTAGTTTTCTCAAAAAAAACTAACTGTGCTAACAAAGTATTGGTCATATTTGTGTTGAACACCACAAAATTCATATGGATAACGTTTTTTATATGGGGGAAGCAGGTTTTTGTTGGCCAACGTAATTTTAAAGGAATCTAAAGGTCAAAATTTTATTTATATATTGGATTGAATTAAGTTTCATTCAATATATTAATATATTGAATTAAGTATACATAAATGGATGTGAAAGTTACACAAAGTGCCAGTAACTAGAAGGGTGAGAAAAGTAGAAAAAGAAGTGGATTTGTGAAAGGTGAAAGAATGTTAATATCCTAGAGGTTTTGATGAATTAAGAAAATTATGGGCTGAATTACCAAGCCAATATAAAGTGGGGAAACTGTAAAGTAAAATTAGTACATCAAAATACTAATAAAATGAAAATGGTATAGCTGGCAAATGTTTCCCCCCATATCTGAATATGGGGGGAAACATTTTTAGTAAATAGTCTAATATAGGTAATGCAAAAATGCTTGATCTGATATCAGCTGAAATAAATATTGATACATGATCAGGTGTTTCATTAGGGGAATACACCTGACCATGTATCAGGAACTGCATTTCTATACTTGTCCGTAGTAGTAGAAGAAAAGTGAAAGGCCAAAAAACAACGAAAATGAAATTAGCACTTTCTAATACAGTATGAACAAGATAGTCCCAACGCAGTTTAATTTATTTAGGTAAAAATAAGTATCAAGTTGGGATAAAAAAAGTCAATATGTTTAATATATATGTGTAGAATTTAGTATAAGATTTAATTTTGATTTTGTATAGATAGGAAATCAATGTATTTTAAAAATGAATTTAGAACAAGCAAATGGTATAAGGGTGAGATTTTAAATTGGAAATGGGAAAGGGGAAAAGGAGTATTTTAAATAAATAACTATATAATATCGGTGTAAATACACCATAGTTAACCCATATATTTGAGCTACGATTGTAGCGTAGAAGGCATCGTTTTAAATGTATCTCATAATGTGGTTGCCTTCACAACAAGATAGCTACTATTGAATTACTTCAAATAAATAACGCTTCTCTAGTAGAGAAGACTACTGTTATTTATTTTCAGCAGTACCACCACCCAGACGATCGTTTCGAAGCTTTTTGGCTTCGTCATCAGTGGGCGGGCAGGTACCCAGGTAGTACAACAAGCCATCTCAGTTGCGAAGTTATATCCACATTATGAGAGATGCCAGAAGGGTGTGGTGGTAATGTATTTGGAAAATTAAATGCACTAGGCATAATCCTTATGGGTTTTGATAATTAACTATATAATATCGGTGTAAATACACCATAGTTAACCCATATATTTGAGCTACGATTGTAGCGTAGAAGGCATCGTTTTAAATGTATCTCATAATGTGGTTGCCTTCACAACAAGATAGCTACTATTGAATTACTTCAAATAAATAACGCTTCTCTAGTAGAGAAGACTACTGTTATTTATTTTCAGCAGTACCACCACCCAGACGATTGTTTCGAAGCTTTTTGGCTTCGTCATCAGTGGGCGGGCAGGTACCCAGGTAGTACAACAAGCCATAAGGATTATGCCTAGTGCATTTAATTTTCCAAATACATTACCACCACACCCTTCTGGCATCTCTCATAATGTGGATATAACTTCGCAACTGAGATGGCTTGTTGTACTACCTGGGTACCTGCCCGCCCACTGATGACGAAGCCAAAAAGCTTCGAAACGATCGTCTGGGTGGTGGTACTGCTGAAAATAAATAACAGTAGTCTTCTCTACTAGAGAAGCGTTATTTATTTGAAGTAATTCAATAGTAGCTATCTTGTTGTGAAGGCAACCACATTATGAGATACATTTAAAACGATGCCTTCTACGCTACAATCGTAGCTCAAATATATGGGTTAACTATGGTGTATTTACACCGATATTATATAGTTAATTATCAAAACCCATAAGGATTATGCCTAGTGCATTTAATTTTCCAAATTTAAATAAATAAAGACGAAAAATAGCAATAGAAGTAGGATAGTAGGAAAGTTTGTGTCACCCTCGTATTATCATACTTTCAGTTTCATTTTAGATTCGTGTCTCGGCATGTTTCGACACATTGTTCCTTTCAATACAAGCATTTGCTCCCTTTTATAATAACACTTACGAATGCCAGAGCCCTTACTATAAGGTTGGGCTTCACAACCCCAGCAAACTTAGTGTTATTTAATATCTTTTTCTGTGCTTTTTATCTTTTGCTGTCTAATTCTAAAGTTCTTCTCGTTCGTTAAACTATTATATAATACGAGGGTGACACAAACGTTCCTACTATCCTACTTCTATTGCTATTTTTAGTCCTTTTCTATTTAAAATACTCCTTTTCCCTTCCCCATCCTAAATTTAATATCTCATCCTTATAGCATTTGCTTGTTCTAAATCCATTTTTAAAATACATTTTCCTTTCTATACAAAATTAAATCCTACACTAAATTCTACATATTTATTATTAAACATATTGATATTAACCATTTTTATCCCAACTTGATACTTATTTTTACCTAAATAGATTTCACTGTGTTGGGACTACCTTGTCCATACTGTATTAGAAAGTGCTAATTTCATTTTTGTTGCTTTTTTTTGCCTTGCACTTTTCTTCTGCTTACTATGGACACATATAGAAACGCAGTTCCTGATACATGGTCAGGTTTAGTCCCTTTTCTTTTTCTTCTTTTTCTACTTTCCTCACCATTCTAGTTTTTAACTTTCACATCCATTTATAAATACTTAATTCAATATATTAATATAATATATATAATGTATGTATACAACAAACCAATTTTACATTCATTTGCTGTAATAACAATTAATTAATAAAAGTAGTACTTGATGTAGTATTGAGTAACACATTCAATGGTCACTTCAGTTCAGTGTTTAAAAACATTGCATACTGAAATATTAAATAGGGATTTCACTGAACTTATGGAAGATTTTAATAGTTACTAAAATTGCGAAAATATTCATATTTAGTTATTCAAAATTTTTTGAAATTTAAGAAGGAAAGCATGTAAATGATATATTCCTAGTTCTGAAAAGTATAGTTTTGTTTTTCTTATGGAGAAATAGCTTGTTATATAAAACTAGACAATATTAGATCTAAGTAACTAGAGAAACTGTGTGTTAAATTTACCCATTGTTTGCCTGAAATTATTTTGCTTCCCTATAAAATGTAATAAATCTGATCTCTATTTTTGTTTTTTTTAATGAGCAGACTGTAGAGAGAAACGAAGAAGTCAAAGTAATGTAAGTATTGTTTAAATGCTAATTTTGTACTTCAGTTTTATATATTTAGCACTGAACTTTGTGCCTTGGATTTAATAATTAGAACAGTTCTGGAATACCCAATTTTTTTTTTTTTTTTTAAAGACTTTTATTTTAAAAAAAAAATGTGTTGTGACTAATTAAATAATTTTTTGTTAATAGCCACCTCAGTATTATTGAGGATACCTTAAAGGTTCAGGGAAACTGCTAGTTGGGGGGGGGGGATGTGGGTAATACTGACACGCATTTATCTGATAATATTGGTCAAAGTAACTCTTGCACATACCTTAAGAGTTCTTATCTGTTACCCCAACTGGACGTTATTATCTAGATGTTCTGGGGGCAGAAACATTTCACGTGAGCGGGTAGCTAATGCCAGGGAAGAGAGCCTAAAAAACTTCAAGGGTTGTGTTAGGGTTGTTAAATATACAAGAACAGTAAGTCTTAATTGTTTATACAGTAATGTTAGACGTGTCGTCAATAAAATGAGCAAATTCGAACTGCTGGTTAAAACAAGTAATGCGGACATAATAGGGCTTACAGAGACATGGTGCCACCCAGAAATTGGGGATGACGAGTTTCAGTACGGCTTGTATAATGTATTTAGGAAGGATAGGGTAGATAGAAGGGGTGGTGGGGTAATGCTTCTTATCAGAAGCAGCCCGAGTGTGACAATAGCTTTCCCAGATTCAGACGTTTCACATGCTAGTATAGAATCTGTATGATGTGAGATAGTTGGAAACAAAGGTATAATGCGAGTGGGAGTAATCTACAGACCAGGTAATTGTGAAGATTATGACGAAAGCCTCTACATGCAAATGGAATGGGCAAGTAAGTGTCAATGTCTTATTATGGGTGATTTCAATTTGCCTCTAATTGATTGAAGTAAATGGGAAGGAAACTCAACATGGGGAACAAAATTTTGAAATCAACTAGATGACTGTTATTTGTATCAACATGTCAGGGAAGGTACTAGAGAAAAGAATATCCTAGACCTCATCATCACCCATGAATCAGATGACATAACAGGGCTGACAGTAGAGAAACCAGTAGCAGGAAGTGATCACGGAGTTCTACGGTGGATGATGATGATGAGAGAGAGGTAGCAGTAGTAAAAGGCAAAGGAATGGGTTTTAATTTCAGAAAAGGAAATTACAATGCCTTAGATATTGCGCAGAGAATGAACACATTTGAACTGTGGTATGCTTTTAAAACATTAATCACAGATGCCTTGAATGCATATATACCATTAAAAAAAATACTCCGTGAGGAGGGTTCCAAGTTGGATGAATAGTGAAGTTGCCACATTACTTGAGTGGAAAAAGGTGGCATGGAAAGGTTACAGAGCAATAAAAAGTACTGAAGCCTATAACAGCTACAAGGTGATCTGTAATAGAGCCACAGAAAGGGTTCGACAGGCAAAGGCAGTTTATGAGAAATCACTAGCAAACAGAGCAAAGAGGGAGGATAAGGAATTCTTCACATATATAAATGCCAAGAAGAGCAGGACAAACCAGATCAGACCTTTACGTAAGGGAAAGGTGATATTATTAAATACACCAGCTGCTGTTGCAGATGAACTTAACAGTTATTTTGCATCGATATTTACAAATGAAAAACCTTTTGTGGCAATGGGAAATTGTGGGAGTGAAGTTGGAAAATATGTAATTAACGATATTGAAATTTGGCAAGATTATTTAATGAAAAAACTTTCGAGCCTACAGGCCAGTAAAGCTCCTGGAGTTGATGGAATATACCCCATAATCTTAAGAGAGGTGGCAAGTGAGTGCATTGAACCATTGAGGCTAATTATGTGAGCATCGGGAGATTCCGTTGTATTGGAAAAGTGCCAATGTATCTCCCATACATAAGGGTGGCTCTAAGAGTGAAGTGGGAAATTATCGACCTGTCAGTCTGACTTCAGTGGTAGGGAAAATCATGGAGGCAATGATCTAGGGTGGAATTCAGGATCATTTGGATCGAATTGAAATTCTCAAGGATACTCAGAATGGTTTTGTAAAGGGAAAATCATGTTTAACAAATCTGGTTCGCTATTTCGAAAGGGTCACTCATGAGCTGGATTTAGGGAATAATTTCAACATTGTTTATTTAGATTTCAGTAAAGCTCTTGACTCAGTCCCACATGAGTGGTTGCTTTATAAGCTGGAACAGGTTGGAATTATTGGGAAAATCCTTAGATGGATAGAAGGATGGCTTCAGGGCAGGAGGCAGAGGGTTGTGATAAATGACTATTCCTCAGATTGGGTTGATGTAAGAAGTGGGGTTCCCCAAGGATCAGTATTGGGACCACTGTTGTTTTTAATTTTCATAAATGACATTGATGAAGGGATAGAGGGCATGATGTCTAAATTTCCAGATGATGTTAAAATTGGTAGAGTGGTTAATGATCACTTTCAAGCTGAGCTTCTGCAGAGAGACCTAGATGGACTTTAGGAATGGTCAGAAAAATGGCAGGTATGCTTTAATCCAACAAAGTGTAAAGTATTACACCTGGGAAACAGTAATCCCAAAATAGCTTATTCACTTGGTGGAGTTCAACTAAACCCAGTACTGGAGGAAAGGGACTTGGGTGTTACGATACGGTCAGACATGAAATTCTCTGATCATTGTAAACAGGTTGCAAGGAAGGCCCATGGTGTCCTATCGATGATCTATCGAACTTTTGCAAGTAGAGATAGGGACGTGATAATCCCATTATATAAGGCTTTTGTTAGACCACACTTGGAATACTGTGTTCAAGTATAGAGACTGCACCCACAGAAAGATATCAAGCTTCTTGAAAGGGTGCAAAGACTGGTCACTCGCCTGGTCAGATCGGCAAAAGGGCGACCTTATGAAGAAAGACTTCAAATATGTGGGTTGCAGAGTTTGGAAATTAGACACCTTAGAGGAGATTTGATTGAGGTGTTTAAGGCTCTGAGAGGCATCAGTAAAATGAATGAGGACAAAATTTTCAAGATTATAAATGATGCCAGAACTAGGGGACATTAATTCAAGTTACAGGGGGAAATGTTTAGATTTGACTGCAGGAAGCTTTATTTTAGCCAGAGAGTTATAAATTACTGGAATAAGTTGCCTACATAGGTGGTAGAGGCTGACAGTTTGGGGAAATTCAAAGGTCACCTGGATAGTACCTTCTTTTTTTTATTAATTATATATATATATATTTTTTTTATCATTGTTTTGTTCGTTTTTTTTTTTTTTTTTTTTTGGCTGGTGCAGCATAAGCCATAGGCTTTCTTGCACCATGCGGCCATTACTAATACTAAAGATTACTGGAGTTTTGTGAATTTTTTTTTGATTTTACTACCTGTAAAATTGATACATAACTGATACATGAGAGGAATGCTACTCTGTTCTATACTTGTACATACGGTGCCTCCATAGCCAGGTGGGAAGGAGCAGCAGTGCGTAGCACACGCTTCTTGATTAGACCTGGGTTCGAGCCCATCACCACCAAATACGGAAGATGCGGAAAGGTCAGGGAATGACCACCGCATATCCCCGGAGCAATATGGCCTTAGTTGCTAATGCTCCTTAAAACCAAATAACAACAACAACAACAACAACTTGTACATACAAATAATTACTTTTGGGTGAAACTGCACCAAAAAGTCAGATTATTTGTGATTAAGTAATTAGTTACAGATTATAATTTAATGAGTTTTTCATTCATTGAAAATGCATTTTCTCATGCTTACCCACCTCCCCAGTTAATCGAAAAATTTATGTGAAATAACAATGTCCATTTTAGAAGTATACTGTTTGTTACAAACTAATTAAAAATCTGTTCTTTCAAATTTTAGAAAAATATGGCATAAAAAAAAAAAAAAAAAAGTATATAAGAAAATACAAATTATGCACTTCCTTTCTGATGTAGTTAACTATCCAGTACATTTGAATTTCTTCAAAATTTCAGCCTCAACTACTGGTGAGGGCAACTTGCTCTAGTAATGAAAATTCCACCTTTGTTCAGTTTACTAACCCCTCTCAGAGCCTTAAATCTCTATGAGGTCCCCTCTGGAGTTGCCAATCTCTTTAACTCACATAATCACAGTCTTTCCTCATACGATCACCCTTTTGCCAATCTCACCAGGCATGTTGCCTGACTTTTGATTCCTTCAGGAAGCCCAGTATGTTTTTGGACACAGTATTCCAAATTCAATCTTACAATTACTTAAACAGTGGTATTATGACCTCCCTATCTATACAGGATAATAGTAGTAGTAGTAGTAGTGGCATGTGATGCAAGAAAGCAAGTGTATGAGCTTATGCAGCATCAGCAAAAAAAAAAAATCACACCATTCCCTCCGAATACCTGTCCAGTTCCTCCTTAAATTTATTCAACCTATCAACTTCCACAACGACAGATGGAAGTTTGTTCCAGCAATTAACCACCCGCTGGCTAAAAGCAAATTTCCGCACATCTATTCTACATCTGTCCTTTCTTAATTTGAATTTATGCCCCCTTAGATTCGTAATCTGAACAAGTGGAAGGATCCAATCAGAATTCAGCGTGCTCAACCCATTCAAGGCCTTATACACCTCAATCAGATCACCGCGCAGGTGCCTAGTCTCCAGCCACTGCAGTTTGCAGAACTTAAGCCTCTCTTGATAAGAGGATCCCTTCATTCCCCTCACCAATCTTGTTGCCCTTCTCTGTATATGCTCAAACAAATCTACATCCTTCCTAAAATGAGGCCTCCAGACCTGTACGCAGTACTCAAGGCGTGGCCTGACCATTGCCTTATACAGAGGGATAATCACCTCCTTTTTGCTGCTAGCAAAATTCCTATATATCATTGACAAAACCCCATGACCTGCCCTGGCAGCCTGTCTGCATTGCTCAGAAAACTTCATATCTGCCTGCACAATTACTCCCAGGTCTTTTTCATTTTCTACCACCTTAAGTGTAGTACCACACAGTTGGTACGTTTCTCTGGGGTTACTTCTACCCATATGCAGTACTTTGCATTTGTCAAGGTTAAACTTCAGTTGCCACTTCTTAGCCCATCTGCCCAAATTATCCAGATCCTGTTGCAGTAGCACACTGTCATTAACAACCCTGCCAACCTTTGTATCATCTGCAAACTTCGACATTAAGCCTGATATACCTTCATCAATATCATTGATAAATATACAAAACAACAGTGGACTTAACGCCGAACCCTGTGGGACCCCACTAATAACATTAGTCCAAGAAGAGCAGTACCCATTGATTACCACCCTCTGTCTTCTCCCACTTAATCATCCTTTTATCCATTGTAGCAACTTACCCTTAATACCATTCTGCTCCAATTTGTACAATAGTCTTCCATGCGCAACAGTGTCAAAAGCTTTCCTGAAATCCAAATATATGATATCAAAATTATTTTTTGCATCCAGTTCCTTTGTAACCACATCATAATATCCTATCAAATTTGTCAGACAAGACTTTCCCTTAACAAACTCATGCTGTGTCTGAATTATTGCTGCAGTCTTGTCTAGATGATCCTGCAATGCATCTTTAACCAGTGACTCCATTATTTTACCAGGAACAGAAGTTAAACTAACTTCTGTTCCTGATAAATCATCAATAGGACACCATGGGCTTTCCTGGTGACCTGTTTACACTGTTCAGAAAACTTCATATTTGCCCTTATCGTAATTTCCAGATCTCTTTTATCCTCTCATCATCATCAGCCATTTTCAATCCACTGCAGGATGAAGGCCTCTCCAGCAACTTTCCAGTTCCTTCTGTTTTGAGCACTGGCCATCCATTTACTACTCAAAAACTCATGAATTTCATCTATCCATCTCCGCCTTTGTCTTCCAGGTTTTCTTCTAGCTCCTCTTGGGTACCATTCTGTTATTTTCTTAGTCCATCTGTCATCATGTCTTCGAGCTATGTGTCCTGCCCAAGACCATTTTAGTTCTTTAGTTTTGATAAGAATGTCCTTTACTTGAGTTTGCTGCCTAATCCATGTGTTTCTCTTCTTATCTAACAGTCTGATTCCCAGTATAATTCGTTCCATTCTTCGCTGTGTAGTTCTTAGCTTCTCTTCCATTCTTTTGGTGAGTGCCCAAGTTTCACTTCCATAAGTCATGGTGGGGAGTATACATTGATTCATTATTTTACATTTCAGACAAACTGGGATATTGCTCTTCAGTATGTGACTATATTTCCTGAATGCTATCCATCCAAAATTTATTCTTCTCTTGACTTCCAGCCATTTATCATTATTACAGCTAATAACTTGTCCCAGATAAGTATATGACTCCACCTTTTCAATTACTGCTCCTTCAATCATTATTTCCCTTTCCGTGGCATACTTGTTCATCATTACTTTTGTTTTAGCCATATTGATCTTTAGTCCAAGATCCTTACTAACTGTGCATAACTGATTAAGATTTTCCTCTAATTCTTTGGGATCATGGCTTATGACCACAATGTCATCTGCAAATCGTAAATGGTTTAGGTACTCTCCCTTCACATTGACTCCTTTCTGCGACCAGTCTAATCTTCTGAAAGCTTCCTCAAGGGCAGCAGTAAACAGCTTCGGAGATATTGTGTCTCCTTGTCGAACTCCTTTCTCGATTTTAAATTTCCTACTGTCTTTGTCTAGTCTAATAAAGGATGTAGCACTCTCATATATTTTCTTCAAAATCATAATATATGGAGTATCTATGCCTTGTCTTTCCAGTGCCCGAAACACTGCCTTATGCTGTATGGAGTCAAATGCCTTTTCATAATCCACAAATGCCAGGCATAATGGTGTTTTATATTCATTTGCTTTCTCCATTAGCTGTGATATTACCTGAAGGTGATCCATAGTTGAGAATCCTGTCCTAAAGCCAGCTTGCTCTTTCGGTTGATTCTCATCAAGTATTCTTTCTAATCTGTTAGTAATGACCCTTGTGAACAACTTGTAGATATGGGATAACAAGCTAATTGGTCTATAATTTCCAATTTCTGGTTTATCTCCTTTCTTATGCAGCAAAACTATGATTGCATTATTCCACTGCTTAGGCATCACACCTTTTCTAATGCACTTTGTGAAGAGCCTTGCCACTTTTTGTGTTATGTCTCTTCCTCCCAATTTTAACAACTCTACAGTAACTTCATCTTCCCCCGGGGCTTTCCGATTCTTCATTTTCTTCAATGCATGTTCTACCTCATCAGGAAGAATATCGGGTATGTCATATGTGTTGCTACTTTGCAATCCATGTTCCCCACTGCTGGTATCATTCCTTCGCTCCTTGTATAATTCTCTATAGTAGTCTTCTGCTATTTGAATTATGCCTTCTCTGCTGTTTATAAGTACACCATCGCTATTCTTCAGTTTCAGTATCATTTGTCTTTCTGTATTACTGCTCATGGCTGCTGATTTAAATCCTTTGTTTTCCCTTAATGCTTGTTTTACTTTTCTTGTGTTAAATCTTCTTATGTCCTCTCTGAGTCTCTTTCTAATGGCTTTGCATAACTCAGTATACTCAATTTTCTCCCTGTCAGTGTTTTTCTTGCTCTTCATTTGTCGTCTTTGGTTCATCATGACAAGTGTTTCTTGACTAATTTTTTCTTCTTTGGATTTCTGTTTCCCTATAGGTTTCTTGGGCTTTATCACTTTCAGAAAGTTGTAATATTCCTCGTCGATATCTTGGTCCTGAGCAGTCTGCAGAAGCTCAAACTTGTTCTTAAGTTCCAGTACATACTGCTTTTTCTCCTCCTCTGTTATTTCAAAGACCTTTGTATTATTTACTCGAGTCAGTTTTTTCCTTTCCTTTCCTACATCTATATCAAGTGTACATCTTACCATTCTGTGATCACTTCCAACATTTACCTTATTCAGGACGGTAACATCATTCACAATATATCTTCTGTTAGTGAGGATGAAGTCGATTTCATTAGTTGTTAATCCATTTGGACTCTTCCATGTCCACTTTCTGTTCACCCTTTTCTTGAAAAAAGTGTTCATTACTGACATTCCTTGAGATTCTGCAAATTCCACAAGTCTTTCACCTCTTTTATTTCTTTCACCAATTCCAAAATTTCCTATAGTTCCTCTTTCTGCGCTGTTTTGCCTTTTTCCAACCTTAGCATTGAAGTCCCCCATAATAATAGTGTAGTGGGTTTTCTGCTCATCTAGAAGACTCAATTTCAGTGTACATTTCTTCAACCTCTTCATCATCATGGCTCGATGTTGGTGCATAAATCATTATAATCTTTAGCTTGTACCTCTTAGAAATCTTGAGTATTTTATCCTCTACTGTTTTTAATTCAACCCTACTAAGTGTACAATTTATTTTGGGGTTGCTATTCCACAAGTGGTAAGACCTTGCATTTAGCAGCATTAAAACATAGCTGCTACTTCTCTGACCATCTTTGAAGTCCCTTCAAGTCATCCTGCTAGAGTGCTGCCTGGCACTGATCATTAACGACTTTATCAATCTTTACATCATCTGCAAATTTTGACATCACACCATCTATCCCTTTGTCGATTTCATTTATGAAAATGAGAAACAACAGTGGTCCAAGAACCTGTCCTTGAGGGATCCCACTCCTGACATTATACCAATCTGAAAAATATCCATTAGTCACAACTCTGCCTTCTGCCCTGCAATCCAGCTTAGAATTTTTCCAGTAATCCCAACGTGTTCCAGCTTTATATAGTAACCTTTGGTTGCCGATGAGTCAAATTCCATGCTAAAATCCAAATAAACTGTTTAAATTGTTCCTTACATCTAATTCATGAGTAACTATGTTAAATAGCTTACTAGATTAGTTAAACATGACTTTCTCTTAATAAAACCATGTTGTCCTTCAGAATGCCATTTCTATCTAAATGGCCCTGGATTGCCCTTTTGATCATTGCTTCTAAGATTTTCCCTACTGCTGAAGTCAGACTAACTGGTCTGTAGTTGCCAACCATCTTTATGTATTGGTGATAAGTTGGCCCTTTTCCAATCCAAAGGAATCTCTCCTGAGTCCAATGTGCCTTCATAATTAACATCAATGATTCAGTACACTCTCTAGCCACCTCCTTTGAAATTACTGGGTATATACCATCAATGACAGTAATGAAAGTATGCTGCTATAACAAAATCTAGAAAAATTAGGCAGATGGGCTGAGAAATGGCAATTGAAGTTTAACATTTGAAAAATATGCAATGTACTGCATATGGGTAGGAGTAATCCCAGAGTAACATATCAACTGTGTGGTACCATACTCAAGGTAGTGGAAATGAAAAGTACCTTGGGGTTAATTGTGCAGTCTGATGTGAAGTTCTCTGAGTAGTGCAGACAGGTTGCTAGAACAGTTGATGGGGTTTTGTCAATGATATACAAGAATTTTGCTGGGAGGGATAAGGAGATGACGGTGCCTCCGTAGCCAAGTGGGAAGGAGCAACAGTGTATAGCACACTCTTCTTGATTAGACTGGGATTCGAGCCCGTCACCACCAAAAACGGAGGATGCGGAAAGGTCAGGGAATAACCACCGCATATTCCGGGAGCAATATGGCCTTAGTTGCTAATGCTTCTAAAAACTAAAATAACAAACAACAACAACAAGGAGATGATTATCCCATTGTTATAAGGCAGTGATTAAGCCACACCTTGAGTATGCATACAAGTCTGGAAGCTTCATTTTAGGCTGCTAGAATGGGTACAAAGAAGGGCAGCGAGATTTGTGAGGGGAAGAAAGGAGTGCTCGTACCAAGAAAGGCTTCAATTTTTCAGCGTCTGGAAACGAGTCACCTGCAAGGTGATCTGATTGAGGTGTTTAAGGCTTTGAATGACTTCAGCAAACTCAGTGCTGATGGGATTCTTCCTCAGCCTATGCACATGAGGGGATATAACTTCAAATTGAAGAAAGATGGTTGTAGAATGGATGTGTGGAAGTTTGCCTTCAGCCAGCAGGTGGTTGATTGCTTAAACAAACTTCCATCTATTGATCAGGAAAGACCGATGTGAAGTTTCTATTCAATACATTAGCTGGGTTACCTAAAACTTTCCCACATCACAATGGCCCAATCTGATTCATTTTGGAAGATGGCTTAAGGTTAATCTTGTAGTGAGAGAGTGGTGCAACTTATCCACTGCTTTTTATAATTTCATGAACTTCTCTGTTATGCCCACCTTGCAGTGAGCATATCGGAAAAGTCACACAAGCAGGTGCACTCTTGTATTATATGTGGCACTCAACAAAATATTTTTGGGTGGAAAAGGTAATTACTTTTATTAAAAATTATTCTTTATTCTGATACTGTATTGAATAAGTATCTTTAAATATGGTAGTCCTGTTATCTAACCCCCCCCCCCAACACCTTACTGCTAATGCACATAGGGATGTGTCCAGCATTTTGTACAACAAAACTGATTATATCTATACTTTCCAATTAAAAACTTATCAGCAATGTGAATCAAAATTGAAAAATTATTAGTGGTACATTAAGTGGGATTAACAGATGGAAGCAATGGCAAAACCATATTACAAATAGAGAAATAAAAGGGGAGGATTAATAAATATCCATCAAAGGTAACAGAAGCAGATATTTGAAGCAAAAATTAATTGTTAATAAAGGGACCAAGAAGAAGATGAATTAGTAGTGTCAAGAAAGCATTAGAGGAAAGAGGGCTACTGTGGCCAATACATGATTGTAAATGGCACCTCTGTAGCCAGGTGAGCAGGAGCAGCAGTGCATAGAACACACTTCTTGATTAGACCAGGGTTCGAGCCCGTGACCACCAGATATGGAGGATGCGGAAATGTCAGGGAATAACCACCGCATATCCCCGGAGCAATATGGCCTTAGTTGCTAATGCTCCTAAAAACCAAATAACAACAACATGATTGTAACACAAAATAGAATAGAATGGAGGAAAATAGTGAGGACAAACAGAAAATTAAGCACTTCCTCCTGCATAGAATAAAATCCTTCTTTAATTTCTTAAAGGAATCACAGCTTATTCTCAAGCATTTCTTAATATACTTTCTGTACCACTTCTTCAGTGACTCTTGTTGTTACAACACAGCCTTCTTCATATACTAGGGCTGTAGTAAAAAGTGTTGAAAGGACATCAATATCACTATAGAAGTGGTACAGGAAGTATCATATATATCCGAGAATTATCTGTGATCCCTTCAAGAAATTAAAGATGGAGTAAACCCAATGTAGGCCAAAGTTCTTAATTTTCCACTTCTCTCCATTTCATTTTATCTATGCCCTATGGCAGTAAAAGAACATCTTAGGAAAATAGTGACTGGAAGACTAATATTTCAGTAGGACTGATTTACACTATCATAGTGACCTGTACATCTACTAGGTATAACAGATTTGGTGGATGGTGATTACCATGATTGATTAATTTCATTTTCATTCCAGACACACAGCAGATTGGTCATGCTTTCTATGTAGGTTTATTAAGAACATCTAAAATTTAAAAATGCATCCCTTTTGGATTTAGCACACTTCATTTCATTACACTTGCATCTAGTAATTTCAAGAAGTGTCTAAAAATTTTTTAGGTTTTATGTTCATGTTAACATTTTTTGAAAATTTTCTTGACATATTAATTTATTATTATGTCAAGAAATTAATATGCTAAATTTTCTTGTTTAGCCCTGAGCTTTTATTAATAGTTAAGGGCAAATTAAACTGGCATAAATAGAATTTACATAGATGAATATCCATCAGTTTATTAAACTACATCAACCCTTCCATAAACAAAATTGAAGTTTAAATTAAAGCTGTATGCTTAATTTGCCTTTTCAGAATGGTTTAAATAATATTTAGTCTGTAATAATGGCAAAGCATTTGTATACTACTTAACCTTTATATTCTCACATTGTCTGCATTATCACATTCAAACTAGCCTCTGCTATTGCAGCCACTTGATTTATTTGAACATAAAAGTACAAGAATATTTCTTGGAAAAGGCAACTTTCAGCACTTCCAGTGTACATTAACTGGCAGTAAATTTGTTCCTTTGGTAAATTATGGTAATGAAATAAATTTTCACTATTTTTTCCACTTCCTGTCATAGGACATATGTATAACACCTTTTTGACTCAGTCAGCGGCAAACTTTGATTAGGCGATACAGTTTCCTTATACTTTATAGTTTGGCTACTTCAGAAATATTGGTTAACTTTTAACCTGCAGCTGTAATTTAATTTTTGATTATTAGAACCTGTACCATTAGCATTAGTAGAGGCATATAATTCAAGAAAACAAGCTTATGCAGCATCAGCCAAAAAAACCCCTCCCATTTCACCCTTCCATTTGTTCCAAATGCCTGTCCAGCTCAGCCTTAAATTTATTTAGGCTATCAACTTCCACAACAAAAGATGGAAGTCTGTTCCACCAATCAAACACTCGCTGGCTAAAGGCAAATTTCCATACATCTATTCTACAACTGTCTTTCCTCAATTTGAATCTATGCCCCATCAGATTCTTAATCTGAGCAAGAGGAAGAATCCCATCAGCATTCAGCTTGCTCAACCCATTTAAGGCTTTATACACCTCAATCAGATCACCTCACAAGTGCCTACTCTCCTGGTGCTGCAATTTGCAGAACTTAAGCCTTTCTTGGTAAGAGCACCACTTTGTTCCCCTCACAAATTTTGTTGCCCTTCTGGCAATGGTCAGGTGTGGCCTGACCATTGCCTTGTGCAATGGGATAATCACCTCCCTGTCCCTGCTAGCAAAATTCCTATATATCATTGATAAGACTCCATGACCTGCCCTGGCTCCCCATCTGCACTGCTCAGCAAACTTCATATTTAACTGCACAATTACCCCGCAGGTCTTTTTCACTTTCCATTTCCCTCAGTACGTTTCTCTTGGACTATTGCTACCCATATGCAGTACTTTGCATTTGTCAATGTTAAACTTCAGTTGCCACTTCTCAGCCCATTTTCCCAACTTATCTAGATCCACTTGGAGTAGCATACTGTCGTTAACAACCCTGTCAACCTTTGTATCATCTGAAAACTTGGATGATATTAATCTTGATATACCTTCATCAATAACATTGATGAATACACAAAACATCAGTGGGCCCAGCACCGAACCCTGGGGCACTCCACTAATAACATTTGTCATGAAGAGCAGTGTCCATTGATTACCACTCTTTGTCATCTCCCACTCAACCATCCCTTTATCCATTGTAGCAACTTACTCTTAATGCCATACCTCTCCAATTTGTGCAGCAGTCTTCCATGTGCAACAGTATCAAAAGCTTTCCTGAAATCCAAGTACAGTAAACCCCCGCTATTCGCGGGGGTTACATTCCTGAGAAATGTCGCGAATACTGAGTTATGGCTCCCATAGTAATAAAGGGGTTCTGTTCCAAAGTATGAAATATATATAAGAAAATCTAGTCTAAAATTTTGTCTATGTATGTATTATATGTACCTTCATAATATGGCTATGTACGTAGTGAAATGCAAGCATATGGCATCGAAATGAAAATAAGAAACAATTTAATATTAAATGTAATATTTATTAGAAATTTCAAACAAATCTTTCACACCAGCATCTTTGATAGCTAAAAAACTTATCCCACCAGTGCTATCACCAGTTTCGCTAAAGTGTTGATAAAGGAGTTTTGCCTTTTCATGAATGATGAGTGAACTTAACGGAATTTTATTTTGAGTTCGGTCTTCTATCCACAGATTTAAAGCCTTTTCCATTTTTTTCTAATTTAACATCAGTTACAGAGCAAATTTTTGAAACAATTAGCGCGTTTTCATGGACACTATGGCGTATTTTTTCTTCCGATTTTTTGATTAATCGTACCGTTGACTCATTGATTTTATAATGTTTTGCCACTGAGGAGACACTTTCACCATTAGAAATTTTGTCTAATAACTCAATTTTATTCGCTAATGTCATCACCTTCTTTGATATTTTCACATTTCTCTTGTTATTCGTAGCCATATTTTTGTACGGGTTAGAAAGAACTTGTCCACGATAAAGTCACTTTCTTCCGTTAACACACTCGAAAAAGTCTGTTTTACACTGCAAAACGTTAGATTTATCACTTTTGTAAGCATATCAATTTATAAATTGATACATTTATTCAATTTATAAGCATATAAATTAAAAGCAAACGCCGAAACCTTCCATGACAAGCGCATAACACATACTGAACAAGGATTAGCGAGAAACATCCACACTCGCGATTTTGTCACCCCTCTCCCCCACCCACTGAGTGCTGTTTTGACCGGGAAAGATAATTTTAGCCACGCCCATGTTTTTTATGGCAGAAAATATTCACTGCGCTTTAAAATTCACATTTTTTTAGGTTTCATTTTATATTAAATCAGCGGCCGCGAATATGCGAAATCGCGAATACAGATACCGCGAATAGCGGGGGTTTACTGTATATGATATCAAAATTATTTTTGACGTTTAGTTTCTTTGTGACCACATCATAGTATACAATGAAATTGGGCAGAAAAGACCTCCCTTTAACAAACCCATGCAGAATCATCTAGACAAGAATGCCGTAATAGTTCTTTAACCAGCGACTCCATTATTTTCCCCAGAACACAAGTTAAACTAACAGATCTATAGTTACTTGTGTCACCTTTTGAACCGCCTTTTTGAATTGGTGATACATTTGCACACCTGCAGTCCATGGGAACCTCTCCTAAGTCCAAGGAAGCTCCCATAATTATGGCTAAGGGTTTGCTTACTTGCTTTGATGCCTCCTTTAATATAACTGGATAGATTCCATCCACCCCAGGTGCCTTCCTTATGTTTAACTTCAACAATTTCTCCTCCACTTTGCTCTCAGTTATTACGAAATCACGTAGCTCCTCTGTAACCACATCATATTATCCAATCAAATTTGTCAGACAAGACTTTCCCTTAATAAACCCATGCTGTGCCTGAATTATTGCTGCAGTTTTGTCTAGTTGATCCTGCAATGCATCTTTAACCAGTGACTCCATTAATTTTCCTGGAACAGAAGCTAAACTAACAGGTCTGTAATTACTTTTCTCGCCATTTGATCCTCCTCTCTGAATTGGGGTCACATTTCCACATCTCCAGTCCATGGGTACCTCCCCTGAGTTCAAGGAAGCTCTCATAATTATAGCTAAGGGTTTGCTTACTTCCTTTGCTGCCACCTTTAATATAACTGGATAGATCCATCCACCCCAGGTGCCTTCGTTATGTTTAACTTCAACAATTTCTCCTCCACTTTGCTCTTAGTTATTACAAAATCACTTAGCTCCTTGTTAGAGTTTAATAAACATCTGGCATTCCCCTCATTGAATAATTCCTCATGTGTGAATATAGATGCAGAATACTCATTCAGTTTATAAGCTACCTGAGCATGATCATCAATAGTCAACCCATCTATGTTAAGTGGTCCAATCTGATTCATTCCTTTCCTTCTAGAGGTTACATAAGTAAAGAACTCTTTTCTGTTTTTCTTTGCATCCTTTGCCAAAGATTTCTCATAATCTGCCTTCACCTGCCTAACCTCCTTTGTGACTTGATTACACACAAGCTTATGTCTGCCATAGGCTTCTGTGTCACCTGATAATTTATACACATCCCATACATTTTTCTTCTCTGCCACGAGCCTTGTTAATTCATCTAACATCCATTTAGGGCTGAACCTTGAACAGTATTTCTTAGTTGGAATGAAACGCCTAGTAGCCTCCAAGATTAAGTCCCTGAAAGCTTCCCATTTAGAATTCAACATTGATAATATCATCAGTTGATCCCACTGTACAGAATTTAAAAACTGTCTGAGAACCCTGTAGTCACCTTTACGAAAGCAAAAGCCCTTCCCTTTAGCCTTGATGGTAATTACAGCTTTAAGTAATTCCCATATCCGTAAATTGTGATCACTGTCACCCAGTGGTTCCTTTATCTTCAAATTCTTAATGTATGAATAATCACTGCTGATAATCAGATCAAGAGTATTACTCCCTCTGATTGCCTCTCAAACAGTCTGCTGTAGAAAATAGTCATCCAATAAATCCACAAAAGTCTTGCTAGTGTCCGAGTGACCAATCCACAAGTTCCAGTCAATATCTGGAAAGTTAAAATCCCCCATTATAAGACATTCTGATTTACTGGCCCACTATTGCTCTGCACAATTGCTCATTATACTCATCAGATTCATTAGGCCTTGTCTCATTTTTTCCTTTCCCAGTGCTTATGTCACACCAAACAGACTTGACATTGCATTGTCCACCAACATCAATTGGATGCAGTTCCTTAGATTTTTATGTGTTTCTTAACTAACAGCATAATCCCCCCCCCCCCTTCATGTCTATCCTTTCTGTACACATTATACTCCCCAAATTCCAATTCTGCACTGCTTATATCGGTGTGACACCACGTCTCTGAAAAATAGCAACAATATCTGCCTTTGATGTCCTGACTAGCACTTCAAGCTCATCAAATTTATTAACTATACTCCGAGCATTGGTGTACATGCAAGTATCCATGCACCTGTTTCTACTCTTAGTTACCCCCTAACACAGCCCATGTATTTATTTGTTCCACTATGACTCCCAACAGTCCTGGAAATCTCCATTGCCTTGCTTTCCATGCTGCTGCTCAATTCAATAGAAGCAGTGCAAAAATATGGGGATACACAGACTAAAAGGTTTGCGTCCACTGTTAACCTTTTTCATCTGTGTATCCCCACCCAAGCTAGCAATTTTCTGACCCACCTAACACTGCCTCGATAGCATCAGCAAATATTCTTGCACCCTTTCTGTTTAAGTGTACCCCATCCCTGTAGAAGCAGGGATGGGGTACACTTAAAGCTTAAGCATCTGTCCTGTAATTCAGCATTATCTTCACTCTCATTTTCATCCACTATATCATTCACAAAAAAGCTACAGGAAAACAATATTAGAGAAACCAAAAATAATAAGAGGAAAACTGAAGTTACCATTGAATTAGAATGTCATTATCAGCATTATCCTTAACTCTCAACTGTGCATATCAAGAAAAACAACATGATCAGGTCCTCAAGTATACACCATTCAATTTTTTTTTTTTTTTTTTTATAATAATGTTAGAAATAATGTTTAATTGTGTACTCTGTAATGGGCTTTTATATTAACATAAGTTTTTTTTTTTTTTTAATTGTGATATCAGCAGCCTCTGGCACATTTACACGAGTGGGTATGTGGTGTACTTTGCACACCATTCAATAAATCTTTTTGAGAAAATTAAGAATAAAGCAATTTGACTTTACTACTAAGACAAACATGGTTATATGTCCAAGATTATTTTAGAAATACAAGCACTATTTATACCATGGAATTAAGTATGGAAAATTAATGCATCAATTAGGGTATACTTGGCAAGATGTGATTCTGCCATCTGAACTTCACCCCTTGCCAAGTACAGTAGACTCGATTTTCTGAGATAGATGGTAAAAAAGAAATCCCGGATAATCGATTTCCCGGTTAATCCAAAAATACTGAAGTCCCTGACATACGTAAGAGATAAGTTCCAGGACTTCTTACTTCGTCAAGTTTTACCTAACTCGGGAATGACTAGTAATATATTGCTACTATATTATTATTGACAAATCTGAATTCAGCGTGATACTTGTTAATGTTTGACCATTTTCATACATTCTTATTAGTTTAATTTTCTGACCCAAATCGATCGCTTTCGTTTTCTTGGTAGATTTTCTAGTACTGCTGTCTCTTAGTTGGCACCATGGTCAAAATGAAATTTTCTTTAAAGAACTTACAAGGTTAAGGCAAAAACTCACAATTATCACCCCGTGTGATCTCACATTTTACTGAAACACATTTCTGGAGGTCACTTCCATAAAGTAACAAAAACAATTTGCACTTTCCATTTTATTGGGCTTTTCTGTTAGTGCAATCTGTTATAAACGGGTAGTAAACTCAATCTTATTGCATTTGCAATAATACTGATAGCTGGAATTCTGTGAGTTTTTATGTTATTATAATGAAGTGTGTCCCCTTCACTAAAATCTTCAGTCATATATATAAAAAAATATATAAATAATTGTTAATAAATTGTTAAATTATTAATATTATTTTTTTATTGTTTTAAATTTTACAATCCTAAAAAAAAAAAAAACACAATGAATAAAAAAAATAAAAAAACACTGAATGAAAACAAATTTACGTAAAACTGTAGTTGCGTAAGTCGGGGACTTACTATATTGAAAAATGTTCAGAAACTTACGTAAAAAATATGGCGATAAATAAAAAACTTACCACGTACTACAGTTGATTCCAGTTATTTAGGCCACCAGTTAATCGGGGCAGCCGTTTATTTGGAGCAAATCTTAAAAAACAGAAACCAATAGAGAAAATAGCCAGGGTTTAACTTCGCTTAATTGGGACAGCATGCCGTTTAATTGGGGCAGGAGACTTGGTTTGGTCGAAATTCTGGAGGTCACAACCATAAAACAATAAAAACAATTAGCATTCCCTGTTTATTGGGCTTTTCTGTTAGTGAAATCTATCATAAATGGACAGTAAACGCAATTTTACTGAATTTACGATAATACCAACAGCAGGAATTCTATGGGTTATTATGGTGAAATGTGTTTACACTTCCATGAAATCTTCAATCATATAAAAAAATTAATTTTCAGATCTTCTCTTCACATCTATTTTTAAAGCTCTGTAACTCATTACTCCATTCTCACTTGCGCATATTGTGTTACTTACAATTTTTGTGTGCCGTGTTCTTTGTTATTGATTGCTTATCTTTTTACTGTATTAAATTTTAACCCCCACCCACAAATGTCAGTGAACAGAAATGTCAACTAGTTAGTATGTACATATTACAGTAGGTATTAATTATTCTGATTTTCACGTATCATTTAATTTTTTAATTGGTAAGGTAATGAAGGGTAAATTTGTGCTTAATATATCTTTGTTTTTATAGCCTGTGGATAATATTCCTCCTATTTTCGCTAATTAGAATCGCTGTTTAATAGAATTAAAATTCAATTCACAAATGTGATCACAATGGCCAGCGCTTACTACGCATCGTATAGTGAACGGTACTTTATTATGGTAAGTTTGTCGTAACATGATTTGATTGTACAATTGCATCAATTGTAAAGGGAGAGTACATTGTATTTTAAACTATTTATGTGAAACTTCGGATAATTGGGGCAGCTGCTTAATCGGGCCAAAATGCACTAGTCGCGATGTGTCCCAAATAACCGGAATGGACAGTACTTGTGTGTCCAATACGATGCTTCCCTTTATTTTTTGTGATGTTGATTTTAAATCTAATAGCTTCCCTTTTTTTTTTTTTTACAAGGTTGCGTATGGTTTGGTCATCAACATTATAATGGTTCTTTAGAGATTTAACGGATTCAAACTTTCAAACTTTTCAATAATTTCAAGTCTTTGTTTAACTGAAAGTGCAACTCTTTTGCAGTTACCCATCATTTTCGCGATTTCTAAACAAAAAAAAAAATTTCAACATCTCTGACATAAATAACGAAACAAAATTTGTCCTTTTGCGATGCAATGTCACAACAATTGACGCCATGCACTAAAACAAACTAAATATTTGGTCTCTTTCTTTTCTTTTTTTTTGTTTTTTCTTTTGAGCGGTAGATGTGAAGACAGAAGGGGTTGCAAGATGACAGGCACATCAATCTCCCAATGACGACTTATAATGCCACTTCTTGTCGCTTATTTATGACTTTCAAAATATCTGTTTATACCTATTCTAGTTATTACATGAATATTATGATTTCTGTTTGATTTTTTTTTTTTAATTTGGAGTCTTGAAGTGACCCGGTTAATTCGCTTCTTGGTTAATCCCATACTGGTAAATCGTCGAGAGTCTGCTGTATAAACCTAATTAGGCACCTCCGTAGCCAGGTGGGAAGGAGCAGCAGTGTGTAGCACACGCTTCTTGATTAGACCGGGGTTCAAGCCCGTCACCACCCAATACGGAGGATGCGGAAAGGTCAGGGAATGACCACCGCATATCCCGGAGCAATGTGGCCTTATTTGCTAATGCTCCTAAAAACCAAACAACAAATAAACCTAATTGTTGCATTTATTTGATATATTTTGTTCCATGGTGTAATTAGTATTCTTATTTCTTGAGTAGTCCTGGAGACATAACCTCATTTATCTTTGTAGTAAAGTTATTTTTGATACAGATGTAGCATGGATTCATTATATTTTTTTCTCCCCCCCCCCCAATTTTATGCTTCTGTTCCACTCTTTAAATCATTGGTTTTTAAGCCATTAAAGCCATTTTAGTTTGAATGCTCATGACCATCCCTCGTTTTCTTCATTATTTTAAATTATTCTGTCATTTGATTTACTTTAATGAACTTCATTATAGTTTGTTTATTAATGTTTCTGTTTATTATGGTTTGGTTTCAACATTAATTTGAATATTTGCATTTAGTTTAGACCTGTCAGTTAGCTTAGTCAACGTCTAAAATTGCATTTCATTTGTTATATTTGTTTATTTAAAGTATAGAGGGTGATGTCCATGACATTTTTGAGTTCAGTTTGTTCATTAACTTTTCATTTTGTATTCAGATCATATTACGGTCATTCGTTGATGTTATGCCAGAGAGCAGTCAACTGAATACAACCCTTTGGAATTCACAAACACTGATATTCCCTGAAGAAATGGTGCTTGTGGGATTCCTGTCTTTTAGTTCATTTATTGTGAAAGTGGCATTCTTCCTTTGGTGGGTGTAAGGGTGCATCTCTTTGGGTGAGGGTGAGCATAACTTTACTTTTTTATTTTAATGATTTTATTTTAATTTCATTGTTAGGGTATCATGGAGTTCAGGATTTGCACATTACCAAGTGTAACTCTAATTGTTGCACTGATTTGCTACATTTAGTTCCAACTAAATGTAGCAAATAAACTAAATGTAGTATAGTGTTCTTATTTCTACAATAAAGCAGTTTGAAATAAAGGCAGTTGTTTGTTCTTCATTAATTTTGATAAAACTGGTCATTTTGAAAAATGTTACAAGCAAACACATTAATGTACAAAGAAGCAGTGATATTTTCATTTGTAGGTTATTCTTTTTGCATCAGTAATTTCAAATTTTAACAATTAATGATGCAGATTGAATATTAAAAATTTATATAATCATCACATAATCTTTTTTTTTTTTTTCATTCTTGTAAAAATATACACCAACACTCCTGCTTGAGGTTAAAAATATATGAATCAAAAATGGAAAGGAGGATGTATAAGATAATACTGGAAGTCTGATTTAGATATCAGATAGTTTTATCAGACATTATGCTATAATTGAACTTAATTAAGCTTGAGCTAACAGGATTCCTGTATCTGGCATGATGTTCCTAACCATTTCACATTATTCTAGGAATCTAGGAATTTTTCCAGAAGAAATTTTTAATATGTTAAAAATCTTGGAATTAAGGATTCCCCTCCCCCTATTTTCTGATAACCAGAATGTATCAAACAATAGTATATAAGTGATAGTTTGCTAGTAAAGTAAATCATTATTAGCATGACATCTCATGAATAATAATTTTAAAAATTGGCTAATGTTTGGAAGTTGTATTAAAACCTATGGAAAAACTTTGCTCTAGGTTCTAAAGCACTAGATTTATCAATACTAATCAAACTCATTGATTGGCACAGTTCACTGATGATTGGATTCTGTGATGTATGCCTCGTTGCTTACTCCTAATTGTGGCTGATAGCTACTGTTAGTCAAACTGCACATCATATCAAGTTTAACTCTGAACTTTTAACCCATGACTTAGAATGTGTTACTGTTGCTTAAGAAACTTGATGCATGCATTTCTCAATTTCTGGTCTTGTTTTAAAATTTTTCTAACCTAATCAATATAAATGATACGGTTCCATGTTTTAAGGTATGGAAGTTTATGCAAAATGTTATGTGAGGGTAAGATCATTTTTATTTCAGACTTGCAGTTAAAAGAAAATGTTCCATAAAAAAAAATTATAATTACAGCTTGCTTATAATTAGAAAATGAAAGAGTAACAAGGCTCAATGTGTTCTACGTTATTAATCAATTTACAAACTAATGAGAGGAATTACCTCTATATGCAGAATGCTTCTTACCTACCACTCCTTGAATAAAAGAATTTAAAATAACTAAATGAATTCTGTACACTCCAAAAAAATATTAGTGATCAAATGTACCTGGAATCTGTGGTTCAAGAGCTCTAAACTCGACACCAAAATATATTAGACCACTAACAATTGTCAAACAAGCAAAAGAAGATATTGTGTCTCTAATTAAAACAAATACAAATCTATTCTAAAAATTTTTTTACTTTCCTGAAGTGGACAGGACTTTTAACTTTGGTCATGATCACAGGATAGTAAAAACATGAAATGAAGGGCAGAATTTATAGATGAAAGATCCATTGTTATCCTGGAGCATGTGCGTAAAAAAAAACAGAAATCAGATAGGGGCACCGCACATTAATCAAATTTTGATGTAGTTTAATTTCAAGTGTTTTGGCTATTAATAATTTTGTATAATTGTTGGATATTAATAATTTTGGCATCATTAAACAAGAATGTATGGCATTCGCTGACAGTGTGGAAAGCTAATTCCTAGGCTGACGAATGAAGCAAGGACTGAAGCCTTCTGCTGTTTCACTCTCGTGTCCAAAGTACAGCGTGTAGATCCCTGATGAGATGATGTGAAAGAAGGTTGGATAAAATGATTTTTTATCACACAGGCTGTAATTTCCTCATAGGTTTAGAAACAATTTTAAATTCTGTATTTCAAAAGTTGGTTAAGCTGGTTATGGCATTGCTCAATGTACGGTAAAGAAATAAAATATTTTTTCTCCTATTACTATTGTTGTTCGGGAAAGTTTGTTTTAGCCAACTATACGCTTGTTCCTTGATGTGGTTTGTTACTGATATTGGGTAACCTCTGTTTCGAAATTGGTTTGTTGATATTTTTATTTCTGTATTTAAAGCAGATACTGTACAGATCATGTACAAAAGATCAATCATTTTAAATAAATTCCTTAACGCATCACTTCAAAGTAAGCTATTCATTGGCCTTTGTCTAAGAACAGTGGGCCTTACACCAAGCTAGGCAGTACCTGGCATTAGTCAGGGCGATTAGTGACTTGGATGGCTGCACGACAGTGGTAATTCATATCACATAGCATCCTGCACACTGTACTGGTGCTGACATGTATCCCAATCATGATCATTCCCCTGAGAGCCTGTGTGCCACGACGTCAACATGCCTTCTAAGGAGATGATTCTTTGCAGGGTTCTCCAGTCATGTTCTGTCAGCTTTGTAGGTTTTCTGGGTCATTTTGTGATGGTTTCAATACTAGTCCACTTCCATGGTTATAGTTCTCTGAGGTGGTGACTGGGTAGGATATGACCAGCTATCAGCTCAAGAGTGTCTGGACATTAATGGTAGGGTATTGTGCTTAAACTCCTGGTTGTTATCAAAGATTTCTGATGATGTTGTAATACCCTTTGAGTATCCTCTGGTCATATAGAGTGAACTCTCATAGTCTTTTGTGGATGGGGGGTAATAATGTTGTGCTTCCATTTCATGATGTCATCATTGATAGTGAACTTTAAATTGGTGTAGATTTTCAGTAATTGCACAAATTGACAAGCCAACTGTTTGACATCTGACAATAAACCAAGCTTGTACTGCCTACAAGTTTGGCTCTACATGGCATGACAAAAGTAACTAACTCATGTGGCTCATATGACTTCACCCAGTATTATAATACTGACTGAAGTCACTTGTTTATTTGGTAAATGTCCAATGAATTTCAAAAACAGGGTTTTCTGTTTACTTTGTGAAAGTAGCATATATGTTCATGTTTTAACTTTTAATTCTAATTCGAAGGTACCTTATTGGATTCAAGATAAAAATGTCAAGAAACCAAATTTTGTGAAAGTATATGAATTGCAGATATGTGAAAGGCAAATATATGCAGTATTACATCTACTCAATTTACACTGCAATATATTGATTGCAATATATAAAGAAATAAATTTCAGAAGCATTAACAAAAGTACCTCAGAGTTTATTGAAGTGATATTGTCTCTTGAGACACCACTTTCACAACACCAACAACCACTAGTTGTTGGTGTTGTGAAATGAAATGCAGGTGGATAATTGATGGAATATAATTAAATAGGATACACAACAATTTTTGTCTGCTAGGGCCTTATCTCAGTGGGAATCACAAGGTATTGGCATAAAAAAAAAAAAAGTAAACACACACTCAAAAAAAAAAAAAAAACCAAGGTCATCTTTCAGGGCTTCGTCTCATCATGAACCACTAATCTAAAATGTATAAATAAAGGAAAAAAGGGAAAGCAACATTTATCTAACTTCAGACTAGTAAGACTGGACTGATGGGCTGCAGTACTATACTGTGCAGACCTCAGTCACATAGTCAAAAGCTTTTTCTTGGTTCCTCAGTCTCCATTAGAGATGTAATTCTTGTGATTGTGGTTTTGTATGGTATAGGCCACAGCCTTTTAACCCACTCTTATGTAAAGTTAATGGTCAGTGAAATTTTGCTTGCTTTGCTTTTTATTTATGTCCATATCTTGTAATTCCTGATATTATGAAGCCCTAGCAAACAAAATCCTGATTTATTCTATCAGACAAAATCTTTACCAATTCTTTAATTGTGTTCCATCCTTTATCCTTTTGTATTTAATTTCACGAATCCAACAACATTTGAAAGCAACAATTTCAGCTCAACTAAGGTAATTTCAGCAAGCTTTGATGCACTTTTTGTGCCTCAATTATTCCTTTGAAACTCAATGTGGTATAGGTAAATTGATTACAGATTAGGTTCGGTAAATCTTAGAAAGTTGTAACCCTACTCTATAAAAAAAAAGAAAGCAAATGATGAAACTGTTGTAATATCATTGTAATACCTAGTTACAAAGATAATGCATAATCGTAACATAAAATTATGGGGGAGTTCTTAGGATTTAGTTTTGACTTGGTGTCATTTTGTAACTTTTTTTTGACCACCCATTACATGTTAATGAAAAATAATTACAATGATTTTTCACGAAGTCTGTCCTGTTGCTTTCTTATCAACATTGTGACTCCCCTTATTGAGTAATACAATACTGTAGTATTACAATACAGTAATACTATAACTGTAACTTACAATACAATACTATAACTTCTTATTTTAGCATTTGCATTAATAGAGGCATATGATGCAAGAAAGCAAGTTTATACAGCATCAGCCAAAAAAACTGAAAAACCTTCCCATTTCACCTGCCCATTCACTCCAAAAGTTTGTCTAGTTCTGCCTTGAATTTGTTTACGCTGTCAACTACTACAACGACAGTGGAAGCTTGTTCCAGCAATCAACCACCCACTGACTAAAAGCAAATTTCTGCACATCTATTCTACAACTGTCTTTCCTCAATTTGAATTTGTCCCTTCAGGTGCATAATCTGAGCAAGAGGAAGAATCCCATCAGCATTGAGGTTGCTCAAACCATTCAAGGCCTTATACACATCACATCAGATTACATCGCATGTGTCTAGTCTACAGACACTGCAATTTGCAGAACTTAAGCCTTTCTTATTAAGAGGAAACCCTTTGTTCCATTCACCAGTCTCGTTGCCCTCCTCGTTACAGCAACTCTACATCCTTCCTAAATTGAAGCCTCCAGACCTGTATGCTCAGGGTTTGGCCCGATCATTGCCTTATACAAGGGAATAATCGCCTCCTTATCCCTTCTAGCAAAATTCCTGTATATTACTGACAAGACCTTGTGAGCCACTGCACGGCTTAGAAAACTTCATATCTGACTGCACAGTTACCCCCCAGGTCTCTTTCATTCTCCACTTCCCTGAGTATAGCACTGCCCAGTTGGTATGTTACTCCGAGATTACTGCTACACATATGCAGTACTTTGCATTTGTCAATGTTTAACTTCAGTTGCCATCTCTCAGCCCATCTGCTCAACTTTTCTAGATCCTGTTGCAGTAGCATACTGTCATTAACAACCCTACCAACCTTCGTATCATCTGCAGACTTCAACATTAAGCCTGATATGCCTTCATCAATATCATTGATAAATACAGAAAACAACAATGAGCCCAACATCGAATCTTGGGGGACTCCACTAATAACATTAGTCCACAAAGAGCAGTGCCCATTGATTACTACTCTGTCTTCTCCCACTCAATCATCCCTTTATCCATAGCAGCAATGTGCCTTTAATGCCATACTGCTCCAATTTGTATAGTAGTCTTCAGTGTGCATCAGTATCAAAAACTTTCTTAAAATCCAAGTATATGATATCAAAATTATTTTATGATGGATTATAGATGCCTCTATGATCTCCAAAAAAAATTTGGCTACACTGATGGCCCATCATTTTAAGAAAAGTCTAAGTGTTTCAGCACCTTCTTACATAGTTTTACACAGACTTAATCTTTTAAAGTAGTAGTAATAGAAATAGAGGCATATGTTGCAAGAAAGCAAGCTTATGAGCTTATGTAGCATCAGCCAAAAAAAAATAAATAAATAAAATAACTTCACACAACCATTCCCTCTAAAAGTTTGTCCAGTTCCTCGAATATATTTAAGATATCAACTTCCATGATAGATGGAAGTTTGTTTCAGCAATTATTCGCCTGCTGGCTAAAGGCAAATTTCCACACCTATTCAAAAACTTTTCTTCAATTTGAATTTTATGCCCCCTCAGGTTCCTAATCTGAGCAACTGGAAGAATCCCATTAGAATTCAGCGTGCTCAACTCATTCAAGGCCTTATACACCTCAATCAGATCACCTTGTAGATGTCTAATAGTCTCCAGCCGCTGCAGTTAGCAGAACTTAAGCCTTTCTTGGTAAGTGGACCATTTTGTTCCCCTTCTCTATACATGCTCAAGCAACTCTACATCCTTCCTAAAATGAGGCCTCCAGATTTGTATGCAGTACTCAAGGCCTGACCATTGCCTTATACAAAGGGATAATTAGCTCCTTTTCCTGCTAGCAAAATTCCTGTATACCATTGACAATACCCCATGGCCTGCTCTGGCAGCCTGTCTGCATTGCTCAGAAAACTTCATATGACTGCACAATCACTCCCAGGTCTTTTTCATTTTCTACCACCCTAAGTGTAGTACCACACAGTTGATCCTCCTTTGTGAATTGGGGATACATTTGCACATCTCCAGTCTGTGGGGACTTCCATTGACTCTAAGGATGCTCTCATAATTATGACTAAGGCTTTGCTTACTTCCTTTGCCACCTCCTTTAATATAACTGGATAGATCCCATAAACCCCATGTGCCTTTCTTATGTTTAACTTAACAATTTATTCTCCACTTTGCTCTCAGTTATTACAAAAACATTAAGCACAATGTTACAGTTTGATGAACTTCTGGCATTTTCCTTCCTTAATAACTTGTGTGAATGTAGGTGCAAAATACTATTCACTTTGTCAGCTATCTGAGCAGGATCATCAACAATCAAACCATCGATAACAAATGGTCCAATTTGATTCATCTCCTTCCTTTGAGGGTGTATATAAGTAAAAAAGTCCTTGCTGTTTTTCTTAGCATCCTTTGCCAAAAGATTTCTCGTAACCTGCCTTTGCTTGCTTAATCTCCTTTGTGACTTGATTACAGACTAGCTTATATCTGCCATTGGTTTCTGTGTTGCCTGATAATTTATATGCATCCCATGCATATAAATTATCAGGTACTTAATGTAAACCTGTAATATAATAGTGTGGAAAAATTAGTGTTGAATTATGCTCTGCGACAGACCTGTTTTAAAATGCTATTATAATTTCTGTTTTCTCTAAAATTTTTATAATGTGAAGAATTGGATTTTATTAGTTCATGAAGAAAGTCTTGAAATGCCCATCTGAATTCTAATCTGCCTTTGTGGCAACAGCATTTGAAATTTTTTGTCTTGAATCTTTCTTTGAGGAAATTATTTCAGACTTACAAATAGCTATCTTTAGAGCACAGTTATTTAAGCCTTCTTGTCTTAACTTCTGTTCTCAATTCTATTCGATTACAGTTTCTGGCTGCATCTTCTTATATTAAATTGTTCAGTAATCTTGTTCTGGATCGCAATTCTACATCTAGCATGTCGGCTGCTCATTTGCCCCTAGTTTGCTCAAAGGTTTTGTTTATCTTATAGTAGCCATTCATTGGATGTTCACACCCATTTTTCGGTTTCCGGACTTGTATGCTCTAACCAATGCTGTCTTTTGTACTTTGGCTAGAAGCTTTTCTTTCAAGTGATTCATCACTCTCTTCCAACTTTAAAAAAAAAATTTGTAAACAGTAGAAATATGCGGAAGAATACCTGAATATGAACAGTCAGTTGCTAATATACTCCTATTTAGTAGCTAATCCTTTTAAATAAATAATTAGATTTTGTTATAAAATCTGTAATTAATGGCAAGGTAGAAGAAATATCAGTTTTGATAAGGGGGGAAGTGGGGGGAAAATTGAAACTGCTACCATTGTCAAGTCATTCCACACCTCCAGGGTGAAACACATACACACACACACACCCCTCACTGCTACCATTGCTCATATTAAATTGTACTAAAATGATTTAATTCTCAATAGTTCCTGTCTATATTTTTTTTTCTACAGGTAATCCCTCCGGTATCTCTCTATTTGTATTTTTGCTACAATATTTTTTTGCGTTAAGGGGTCACTATAAAGACATGAAAATTGAAGGGTGTGTTATTAATCATGTTACAAAAAAAAAAACAGCACATTGGTGGTTAGTTGTTGCTATATAGCAACACAAGCCGAGTAGCCATGTATTGGTTTGCTGTTGGTTTACCACGCATTGTGATAGACAGTGAAATAAATTTGTATTGTATGCAAATTACAGCAAACTATGTATGCATAAACAGCAAGCAATAATGGTCGTGTACACAAGTGAAGAATATCACAAAAAGCGATCTCTTTAGTGTTGAAAATGAATGTTAAAAACAAATGAATGCAGAATCAAATGGTTAATCTATCATACGCTACTAACATTTTGGTAAGATAATGGTGGCATAAATTTAAATTGAGAGAGAATAATTATAAAGTAATGTCTGAAAATTTTCTTTTAGTGATTGGTTGTTGAAATAAACTTCCTAATCATGTGGAAGTTGTTTTTCTAAATTGTTTAAAGAGGGATTATGGACATATGCTTGAAAGAAATGGGTAAATAAAGTGAGAGAAGTTGACACTGGTTATGCTGATTTTTGCTGTCACTACATAGCTTGTTTCATCATATAATTTTATTAATACTAATGTAATAAATCTATATAATCAGTCACAGACTGCTTACTGCTTTTCTCCCCCTTAATTTAAAAAGTATCAACTCTTTGGGACTCTGTGGTATAATTTTTAGGATATTTTGCACAGAATGTGTCAGCAGTTCTTGCATTTAATGTTCTACAAGGCCCAGCGTTATTGTGTAGATGAACTAACTCTCTAGGTATGCAGTTAAATGTCTCTTCCACTTAATCGTGTTCCATAAGTGCTACTGTGAATGTTCCAGAAAAGTCACTGTATACCATCACTTTTTTTGGTTGGCATTGAAATTTTTAAACTTTTTTTTTGTCAGTGGCAAGTTAGTATATTTACACTGCATTAAATCCCTTGAATTTCTGATGTGAAATGGTGTTTTGAGTTTTAGCCACAATTTGGTGATAAACTTCTGCCATTTGAACAAACTTTGTCCACAGAAACCACATAACTGTGTCATGGGACCAAGTTTCCGATCTGCTCATAATTTTAAACTGACACTGTGAATCACACATTGCTCTATTGCTAATAGTGAAATTATAGTAACCTTATAATACCGTGATAAATCTGACTAAAAAATGAATAGCAAATGCTTAGAAAACGGTATTCACCTTGTATAAATCTGCAATAAAATTTTTTTGGTAGATGGTGGTTAAATTTAGGTTGGAAGAAGCATTAAAAAGAACTAAGGCGGGGAATGGGGTGAAAATATTTTAAAATGAGCGCAAGGAAGTAGAAATGCAGATCTCCAATCCTTGGTTGTCATAAAGAGGTTAAAAAACGTAAATGAAAAAAAGAGAGAAGACCGGTGGTGCCAATAGTCGTTACGAGGGACTTTCGTGAGGAAACCGTCATCAGTTGGCAAAAGAAGAGAAGTGAGCGCGCGTTGTATTTAAAGTTTATCTAAACTCCCACGTGTCAAAAAGAGCATCATGGCAGTTTAGATAAACTTTAAATACAACACTCACTTCTCTTCCATTTGCCAACTGATGACGGTTTACTCACGAAAGTCCCTCGTAACGACTGTTGGCACCACCGGTCTTCTCTCTTTTTTTCATTTACGTTTTTTAACCTCTTTATGACAACCAAGGATTGGAGATCTGCATTTCTACTTCCTTGCGCTCATTTTAAAAGCTGTTTAAAATATTTTCACCCCATTCCCTGCCTTAGTTCTTTTTAATGCTTCTTCCAACCTAAATTTAACCACCATCTACCAAAAAAAATTTTATTGCAGATTTATACAAGGTGAGTACTGTTTTCTAAGCATTTGCTATTCATTTTTTACTCTATTGCTAATAAACTTTGTGATTATATGGCAACAAATATATAGTTATTTAAATTCTTGAAACTTTTGCAATAATGTGGTGTTGTTTAATATATAATGTATATCTTAGTTTTTGACCAACCCTCACAGATAACAGTTATTGCTTAGAGTACTGCTGTTGTGATATTTTAATATAAAATCCCCACAAATACAAAGCTTTAAGAAATGCAAGTGATAGAAGCACCAGGTACAAAACCAAAACTAAAATTCAGTTTTATTAACTGTCATTGAAGAATTTGGGCACCACTCAACTAACCAATAATATTTTCTCTTTTTACTACCTATGCTTTGAATTTTATTTCTAGTTTTATTTCTCATAGTTTCTGTTTGCTTTCAAGAGCACTGTACTTGTGTTGCTCAGGATTTATGTTTTTATTTATAAATTGCTGATGGGAATTTTGGATGAAAATTCAGGGAAGCAGGTGTGAAAGAAATGAATGTCCTGGGAACGGTCATCTTTAAATAATATTTATCTGTCATGAATGATTAAATTGTTCACATTTTTATATGAAAAAAAGTCAAATTTACATTAATAAAAATTTTTAATGTATATGTTTGAAAACTTTGAATTGCCACTACAGATGGCATATATGCATATTTTAAAAAATTGATACTTATAAATTGATAATTGATACGTATGCAATAACATAGAATTTAAGGGATTTACCTCCATTACAGACATTTGACTCTAGTAAGTTTTCATTCTATTGATTACTTAAATGTGCTACAGTAAATTTGCTTCCTAAATTTTTGCAGCTTAACATACTCATTCATTTTATGACATTGTCATTTTATTGTTTTTAATTGCATTTATGTTAATTACAATCATGGTACTTAATTTCACAGTGATATAATCTTAATTGATAATCATTTCCTAATTTCGTAAGAATTTTGTTTAATTCTTAATTTGCTTTTATTTAGAATATGCTACTGCTTTGTATGGACTTTCTGAATTTGATCATAGATATACCCCCCCATCCCACTTTGAAGAACACTAGATAACGCAAACTAACTTAATTTGAAGTACATATTTTTCAGCTCTCTGCAATTTCAGTTAATTATTCGTTATTAGGCATCATTATTAATAGTGTTAATGTAGTGCATGCGTACTGAATTTCTACTAAAGATTTTTTTCTACTTTGCATTTAAAAAGCATCCATGGATTATTAGTTTTATTTTAATAAGTGAGAAATGTATTATTCCTGAAGTAGATTTGTAGATCTGCTAGATAAATTTCAACAGAAACATCATTTGTAATAATCTGTTCCTTAGCTTTTAGATACTCGGCCTCTTAAAAAATCAAGTTCTTGTTCCACTATTTATCTGGATGATAGTACAGTAAGCCAGCCTAACCTAAAAAATACGATAAAGTGTGTTACCCTAGCCATTTATTATCACATCCACAATCGTGCATCTAATCGTGTGCTTGATATATTTGATGAAAAACTCCATCCATTGTCAGTAAGTATCTCCTTTTGATTTATTATATTATGTAGAATTTCAGCCTGAAAATTGTAAAAACAAATTGCTTTTATCTTTAAATATAGCAGACATTGCATGAGAATAAATTATAATTTTTTTTTGTATATATGGAGTTATATTTGAAACAATATTTCAGAAGTTAGTAACAATAACCACAAGGATGATAATACACATTACTATTTTAAAGAAAATTCTTACAGCTTTGAATTTTTTTTTTTTAAGTAATGTGTGGCGAATAATTGATTTCAAATCTTTTGTTTTGCTTCAAAAGAGGAAGCTTGCACAAATGAAAATCCTTGCTATGGATGCAGCCCTAATGGTAAGAACAATTGCAGGTGATGAAACATAGGCTTCCTACTATGTTTCTAAAACAAAAAATTTGTTTACATAGGCTTCCTACTATGTTTCTAAAACAAAAAATTTGTTTGGAAATTGTATCTGACACACATTCACAGGCACAAAATCATCAAATCTGCTAGACGGTTATGTTTATTTCAATAATTTTTTCTCATTTGAAAGGAATTGTTTAGTAGTATACATTTCCTCTTAGAACTACTATCATTGCACATTATTAATGAAAAGATGTGATAATATGTTAATAAATTATTCTGCAATTCAGAACAGGTATAAGGATTTCTCACAATAAAGGCGCCTCCGTAGCCAGGTGGGAAGGAGCAGCAGCAGTGTGTAGCACACGCTTCTTGATTAGACCGGGGTTCGAGCCCGTCACCACCAAATACAAAGGATGCGGAAAGGTCAGGGAATGACCACCGCATATCCCGGAGCAATATGGCCTTAGTTGCTAATGCTCCTAAAAACCAAATAACAATAACAATCTCACAATAAATTGACTTTCCGTTATTCTAGAACATTTCTCATATATATACATTCATACTAGAACATCACTGAAATGCAGTTATCCCTGCTATCATAACAATCATCTTGCAGCCCATAGAGCAAAGATAGACGCCTCCGTAGCCAGGTGGGAAGGAGCAGCAGTGCGTAGCATGCGCTTCTTGATTAGACCGGGGTTCGAGCCCATCACCACCAAATACAGAGGATGCAGAAAGGTCAGAGAATGACCACCGCATATCCCGGAGCAATATGGCCTTAGTTGCTAATGCTCCTAAAAACCAAATAACAAACAACAAACAAACAAACATAGAGCAAAGGATCATATGAAGTGTCAAATCTCATTTTAAAAACTGATTTTGCTTAAAATGATTTCTTGTCTTGAAAGAGAGAAAAGCTGCACAATAAAATTACTGGATGCAGTAGAAAATGTAGAATTAGAAAGATGAACAAAGCATCTGAGAAGACTATCTTTAATGCTTTTCATCAAGCAGAATTTGGTACAGAAACTCTTGGGACTTATTCTGTTAGAATTGACACTGATGAGGAGTACTTATTTTTATCAGAATGGACAACAAATCACACTGATTTAAATCAGTATGATTTTAGATGGTTATTCTATGATTGATGATGACCTAGTCATATCACATATTTTTAGCAGATGACATTGTTGAAGTAAATAATCAGATGGATGAGCAAAATGGAGATGAAGAAGGTATAGAACTGGAAGTTCTGGCTAATAGTGAAGAATTTCAAGCTGCTACGCTTCTGGATCGTTTTAATAAAAACACACAGTCAATCATATATGGTTTCCCAAATTGCAGAAATTGAATATGATTTGGAAAATGCTTCTGGTCAGGAAAATGGTCAGAAATATATTTCTGTTAGATAATACAGTATTATTAGATGTGTAATATATTGTGCATATAAATTTGTCTCTTAATATATGTATGCAAATAGTGTGTGAAATGCCTGTGAAACTGAAATAGTATTCAGTGTGACTGGAATGTTAACTAAGTGTAGTATGTATGCATTTTATCTGTTAATTAAATTTTATTAAATTTCTACTATTTTCTATGTCAAAAATATTGTGGTTCCCCACTGACAATATAAGAGTTTGACTCAGCATACTCTGGAAAAAGGTTAAGAATATTTTAAGCATAAATTTATTTTATACTTAAAAATAGTTGATAAGTTCCTATAAAAAGTTCCATATTGACCCTTCGTCAGGAACATAATCCCTTATTATATTATATTATTGTTTCTAATGGGAAAATAATTTTAGACTTTCAACACCTTTTCTAGGAACATAACCTGCCATAAATTTGAGGACTGCCTGATATTCTGCAAATATCAAAACTGGATACTAAATTGAGTGATGAGCAAGCATGAGCACACAATAAGAACTGCCATTTTTATATTAAATTTTGTGTCCTTTGACTTTTCTGATAAGTAAAAAAAAAATGTTTTCTTTTCGATAGCTATTTAACATTGCTTAATGAAATTATCCCTTACTAATCTAGAAAGACTCTGTCCCCGATGATTATGACCAAAGAAATCCTGACCATAGAACAATATATAGGTTTGTGAGGACTCTGTTCAATGCAGCACAGTTGACTGCAGAGTGTGCCATTATTACTCTGGTTGGTATAGTATATTAACCTTTTTTTTTTTTTTTTTTTTTTTATATAGCATGAGCATGAAATTTTTATTTGTGTGTGTTTTATTTAAATTTTTGCTAAGTGTGCTATGATAATTTGAATTTCAAGATTATTTTGGAAAGTAGAATTGTGAAAGAGGATCTTAATGCATATGCAAATGAATAAGTTAACAGTATAACTCATATTATTAACTTAGTTGGTAGCGGAACCTCACAGGTGACCCTTAAAAATAGCATTCCCACATTATCCATTAATCATGGATCTGAAATTTTTTCTGTCTTCGTAAATATATGCCAAATGTTTACTGCAATAGTTTCCGAATTGATTTTTTTTTTAATGATTTTCATACAGAAATTGCATGCAAGCACCTGTCAGGTAACCCACCACCATCTTTGTACAAGCACCATCACTGTTTCTGTTTATAGTTTCAAGTTACTTATTTTCCTCTCCCATTGGTTTGATAAACATCTGCAGTCCTACTATAGTTATTTTTGGAAAATTTATTATTTGTATTCTGTATTTGCGGTCGCTGATTTAATATAAAATGAAACCTAAAAAAATGTGAATTTTAAAGTGCTGTGAACATTTTCCACCATAAAAAAACATGGGCATGGCTAAAATCATCTCGCCTGATCAAAACAACACTCAGTGGGTTGGGGGGGTGACAAAATCACAAGTGCGGATGTTTCCCGCTAATCCTTGTTCAGTATATGTTATGATTTGACTTGCCACATTATGGCCTCAGTTGCCAATGCGCCATCAAACACTAAACCAACCAACCAACCAACAAAGTATGTGTTATGCACTTGTCATGGAAGGTTTCGTCCTTTGCTTTTAATTTATATGCTTATAAATTGATATGCTTACAAAAGTGAAAAATCTACCATTTTGCAGCGTGTTAGCGTAAACAGACTTTTTCGAGTATATTAACGGTTAAAAGAAAGTAACTTTATTCTGGACAAGTTCTTTTCTAACCCCTACAAAAATATGGCTACAAATAACAAGGGAATTGTGAAAAGATCAAAGAAGGTAATGACATTAGCGAGTAAAATTGAGTTATTAGACAAAATTTCTAATGGTGAAAGTGTCTTGTCAGTGGCAAAACATTAAAAAATCAATGAGTCAACAGTACGATCAATCAAGAAATTGGAAGGAAAAATCGGCCGTAGTGTTCGTGAAAATGTGCTAATTGTTTCAAAAATTTGCTATATAACTGATGATGTTAAATTAGAAAAAATGGATAAAACTTTAAATCTGTGGATAGAAGACCAAACTCAAAAACCCAAACTCATCATTCGTGAAAAGGCAAAACACCTTTATCAACGCTTTAGCAAATCTGGTGATAGCACTGG
Organism: Mastigoproctus giganteus; assembly: GCF_048544385.1. Classification (NCBI taxonomy): domain Eukaryota; kingdom Metazoa; phylum Arthropoda; class Arachnida; order Uropygi; family Thelyphonidae; genus Mastigoproctus; species Mastigoproctus giganteus. The sequence goes on along the minus strand of NC_143575.1, from coordinate 251,364,785 downwards.
CGGGATAAGTTTTTTAGCTAGCAAAGGCTGGTTCGAAAGAATTGTTTGAAATTTCTAATAAGTATTAGATTTTAATATTAAATTGTTTCTTATTTTCATTTTGATGCCTTATGCTTGTATTTCACTATGCACTGCCTATGTTTGTCTGTGCACATAGTCATATTACGTAGGTACAGTAAACCCCTGCTATTCGCGGGGGTTACGTTCCTGAGAAATGCTGTGAATACCAAAAGCGCGAATACTGAGTTATGGCTCCCATAGTAATAAAGGGGTTCCATTCCAAAGTATGAAATATATAAGAAAAACTAGTCTAAAATTTTGTCTATGTATGTATTATATGTACCTTCATAATATGACTATGTACATAGACAGTACATAGTGAAATGCAAGCATATGACATCGAAATGAAAATAAGAAACAATTTAATGTTAAATGTAATATTTATTAGAAATTTCAAACCAGTGCCTTTGCTAGCTAAAAAACTTATCCCGCCAGTGCTATCACCAGTTTCGCTTAAAGTGTTGATAAAGGAGTTTTGCCTTTTCACAAATGATGAGTGAACTTAACGGAGTTTTATTTTGAGTTCGGTCTTCTATCCACAGATTTAAAACCTTTTCCATTTTTTTCTAATTTAACATCACGAGTTACGGAGCAAATTTTTGAAGCAATTAGCGCATTTTCACGGACACTACAGCGGATTTTTCCTTCCAATTTCTTGATTGATCGTACCGTTGACTCATTGATTTTATAATGTTTTGCCACTGAGGAGACATTTTCACCATTAGAAATTTTATCTAATAACTCAATTTTATTCACTAATGTCATCACCTTCTTTGATCTTTTCACATTTCCCTTGTTATTCTTAGCCATATTTTTGTACGGGTTAGAAAGAACTTAGCCATAATAAAGTCACTTTCTTCCATTAACACGCTCGAAAAAGTCTGTTTTACACTGCAAAATGGTAGATTTATCACTTTTGTAAGCATATCAATTTATAAATTGATAAGTTCATTCAATTTATAAGCATATAAATTAAAAGCAAGCGATAAAACCTTCCATGACAAGCGCATAACACATACTGAACAAGGATTAGCGAGAAACATCCACACTCGCGATTTTGTCACCCCTCTTCCCCCCACCCACTGAGCGCTGTTTTGACCGGGAAAAATAATTTTAGCCACGCCCATGTTTTTTTATGGCGGAAAATGTTCACGGCGCTTTAAAATTCACATTTTTTTAGGTTTCATTTTATATTAAATCAGCTACCGCGAATAGTGGGGATTTACTGTACATATATTTATTTAATATTTTATCAAAACTTAAAGTACGTGCAATAAGTACTGCAATCCATTAAGAAATATTTGCATTGTTTATGCATAATTCAAAAACCAAAAACTTTCTCCAGAAATTAAAAAGAAAGTTTGGCACCTGTCAGATGACCCACCACTGCATTTGTTACATTTTGGATGCCACCACCACCAGGTTAAGATAAATTGTAGTTTAGTTCATTATTTAAGTCAGTAATAAGTAGCCTATGGTTCTCAAGTGAACTGCAATTTTTTTTAAAAAAATTATAAAAAAGGAGTAGATATGCTAGATTTTCTGAGTATGTAATGCTAAACTGGATTCCAGCTTATTAATTTCAGCTCTCTTGAAAGGTAGGTTTATCCTAAAAGATAAATTTGCATTTGGGTGCAGCCTTTGCAGTTTGTTAGCATGAAGGTCTCATTGTGGCCTGCAAACATAAGGTTGCATACTACTGCTAAAGCCATCTCTGTATATTTAAAGTCCTATAGTTATTTCTTCATTCTGCTTATCCTGAAGGTATACTGTGTTGGCTTGAAAATAAGCTACAGCCTTTTGGATGGACTTTGAAGTTTTATTTTAAAATTATTAAAAATAAAAGTGTACACTTTGTGCCAGTGCACCTGTTTTAAGTAATCATCCAGCAGATGCTTAAAAAAGGAAACACACACACACTGAGTGATCACTGAATTATGACCACCCCTATGAAAACTGCATGCAACCCTTGACCACGTGAGGTACGAGAGTGCACAGTTAGGCGATCTATGTAGCATAGATAAGGTGCCAGTGGTTCAATAGGTAGTAAAATTCTGAGCGTGATGTGTTAAAGGAACGATGATTTATCTGACTTTTGTAAAGGACACATTGTGCCAGCTCCACAAGCTAGTGCCTCGATTTCCCAAATGGCTGAAGTTGATGGGATGTTTGAGAGCTGCCATTGTTAAAGTGTACCAGGACTGGCATCAAAATGGTCAAACAACGACCCGATGGCAAAACTGCAAAGGTCATCGAAAGGTTAATGTTAGAGGTAAGCACCGGATGCGACAACTCGTACAGGCAAACAGGTGCAGCACTGTTGAAGAGTTGACTACCCAATATAACGTGGGCCAACCCGGAACAATATCTGGCATGACCCTGTGTCGCACGCTCACACACATGAGTTATACCAACAGATGACCCTATGGCATCCTTTCCTAGCCAAGGTTTATCGGTGTAAAAGGTTCGCCTGGTGCAAAGAGCATGCAAGTTGGATGTTTGAAGACTGGAAGAAGGTATGCTGGTCGGATGAGTCACGTTATTTACTCCACATCGTGGATGGTCTTGGCGTCAACAACATGAAGCTCTTCATCCATCTTGCATAGTATCAAAAATGCAGACTGGTGGAGGCGGTTGTGTGGTGTGGGGCATGTTTCACTGGCAGGAACTTGGATCTCTGCTATCGTCAATTGCTTGCTGACTGTGTACGCCCCACTAAGTTACACTTTTTTTTCCTGAATGGCGATGGTGTCTTCCAAGATGACAATGTGCCAAACCGTCGGGCAATTGATGTGCAAGAATGGTTTGAAGAACACGGTTCTGACTTCCAGCATATTGATTGGCCTCCGAACTCCTCCCGATATCAATCCCATAGAGCACTTGTGGGACACTATGGAAAGGCATATCAGGCGTCTAGATACACCAATCACCTCCATACCTGCATTGCTAGCTGCATTACACACAGCTTAGTTTGCTATACCTCCGGAATGCTTCCGACTTCTTGTTGAGTCAATGCCACATCGGATAGCTGCTGTACTGAAGGCAAAAGGAGGACTTACGAAGTATTAGGTAGGTGGTCATAATTCAGTGATCACCCAGTGTATATATACAGAAGCAAAAGATCAGTCCACCACCATGGATGGTGGACTGATCTTTCAATCGACTCGCCTTTGCGGCGATTTGTCTAGCGATCGAAATGCAGCGATTCCCTGACCATTATTGGCCTTGTGGTCCTCTGTTGAGATGGGGCGTAATGGTCAGCCTATTTTTGGTTTATTTTTGTTTTATTTTATTGTAGTAGTTCACATCCCTGTTAGTGTATTTCACATAAATTTGGACCTGGTGCCCCATCAGTGGGAGTGCCTTTAAATTTCTATCTAATTGGCTTTCGAAATTTAATCAATTATTATTTTATTATCCTTACATTTAGATGTTCTAAATTATTTTAGTTTCTGCTGCAATATTTTTACTCTTGTTACCCCTCTCTTCCCTCCCTGTTGGTTTATCATTGTTTTATTTTCGCTCTTGTCTTGCCATACTGCTGGCATTATTTTTAATTCCTATTCTAATTTATTTCTATGGTTACAGAAGCAATATATATATATAAAGGGTTGGGGGGATTCAGCAAAGAAACAGATAACAAAGACAGAAGTGGAAGGAATATATATCGAAAAATTTTTGAGAAATATGAAGAATGGGGCTAGTTAATTTCTTAATTGAAATATTAAGGAAGGAGTTAGCAGAAGAAGATAGCCAAAATTATAAGCCAATAAATAATAAATTTAGACCAGCACCACTTAACCAACAAACCAGAAAAGTGTGAAATATCGCTAAAATGACACGATAAACCAACCACAAAAGAAAAATAGATATAAGACAAACAAAGCAAGGAACAAAAATAGATGATCCATTGCATCCAGTCTTGTCAGAGGGTCCTTGGATACAACAACCATGTTGTATCTCAGGGACTATTTGACAAGACTTACTAATGACCTTGCACAGATTGTTCATTTACCTACAAGAATACCGGACAATCCTAACCATACAGCCAACACGCTTGATCTTTTTCTCACAAACAACCCTTCTAAGTACACGGTCAAAGTGAGAGGTCCTTTAGGCACTTCAGATCACAACTTGGTGATTGTCTCTTCTCCAATGGAATCTTTATCTCATGGCTATTCCCAACCTTGTGTTGTTTGGCATTACAAGAATGCAAAATGGGATGACCTGCGAGACTTCTTTTCTTCTTTTCCTTGGTCGGATTACTGTTTCAAAACTTCTGATGTCAACGTTTGCTCAGATCGTGTCAGTGAAATTATTCTTGCAGGAATGGAATCCTTTATCCCACGCTCCACTTTAAAATCTCGTCCTTTATCTAAACCTTGGTTTTCCAATAAATGTGCTAAGGCTGTTCAAGAGAAGAATGTTGCATATCGTAATTGGCTTGTTTCTAATTCTTCAGTTTCATTTTCTGCCTACACCAAAACTCGCAACAATTGTAAAGCAGTTATTAATCAGTCCAAACTAGAGTTTGAACAGGCTAAGAGTAGAAAACTTGCTTCTTGCCCTAATGGTAGCCGAGCATTCTAGTCCCTTGCCAAAGCTATTGACCGCAACTTTTGCCCATCTCTGCTCCCACCTCTGTCCAAACCAGATGGTTCTGTTGTCACTTCAGCCAAGGATAAAGCTGACCTGCTAGCATCTCATTTTTCTTCCAACTCATATATTAATGATCTTGGTAAAACACTTCCCACCATTCCCAACACGCTCCATTCAATGCCTCCTGTGGTTTTCCGTCAAAAGGATGTCAGAAGGATTTTGATGAATCTTGATGCTAAGAAAGCTCCAGGTCATGATGGTATTTCTCCACTTGTTCTCAAAACCTGTGTTCCTGAACTTACTCCTGTTCTTTGCCTCCCTTTTTCACTTTCTTATTCAAAAGGTGTTTTTCTTTCTGCTTGGAAATTTGCTCATATCCAGCCAGTTAAAGGGTGAGAAATCCCTCCTGTCCAATCATCGTCCCATTGCAATTACTTCTACTCTTTTTAAAGTAATGGAGAAATCAATTAATTGCCAACTCTAAACTACCTGGAATCCTTCCATCTGATCAACGATCACCAGTACGGATTCCGTCAGTGTCGATCCACTGGTGATATTCTTGCTTATGTTACACATTTATGGACAAATTCAATAGAAAAGTTTGGTGAAACACAAGCAGTTGCTCTTGACATCTCAAAGGCTTTTGATTGTGTTTGGCATAAAGGCTTAAACATTTGTAATCTGTAGATTTTACTTACACAACTGTTGCGTTTGGTTTGGAATTCAGAAAATAGAAAAGAAAAGTGTTGTTTCTTTGTCTTCGTTTGTCATAATGCTTAAAATATTAATTTTGTTATAATGAAAAACCTGGAATAACTCACTCATAAAAAAGAAATTGTCCTCCATTACAATATACTGATTTTGCTGCTAGTCAGTCGTTTGGAGGGGTCTGGGTTTGAGTCTCATCGCTGACTACAGAAATTTCTAAAGGCCTCTTTAATAGTCTGTGGTTTAGCCGATTTCAGGCAGAAGGAGTACAATTTTTTTCCTGTGAATTAGTTGTTTCAGGTTTTTCATCCCACACAATGTGCAAATATGATAATTGTGCCATTGGGAAAAAGAGGTTTTAATCTTATTGGGGAGAGGAATTCTCTGGATTCTCTTCCTCCTGCAACACTCCATCTCAGAGTTCTCTGAATCATTATCCAAGTGTTAAAAGTGAAGTGTTGAGGAGTAACACTATTTCAAAGATCTCTTTTTAGGGTTTTGGCACACCATTCACAATCCTTTTGAAGGTGAAGCTTCCCTCCATGAAGAGGGGTTTTTTTTCATAGCTTTATTGGTCAGGTTAGAAGTAATGACCATTAATTTTTTCATATTTGCTACACATCCTTGTTTTCAGTCCCCTTCATCCCTCCCCTTCATCAGATCAGATAATGCAACTGTTACTTGTAGGTCGATATTTTAACTCCTAGCAGTGAGATCTAGAAGATCAGACTTTGACTGCATGTTGTTAAATCCTTCATGCAAATGTGACAGTCATTAGAATTCGTATCTAATCATCCACCAAAGGGAACTTCCAAAATCATTTATGAACTCTCTTCAAAAATTTTTGAAATTTGAAGAGTTTATAAATGATTTTATAAATGATTTCCTGTCAGGGAAACGGGAAACATGCTTTGTAAAAAGGATAGGTGGAACAGGACCAGGGTATGTCTGCCAGGGGCAAAAGTTGATGACGTTGTAGAGCGGATATCATCTTTTAAGGGCACAAAAGGTGATATAGTTGTACACGTTGGCACTAATGATATTCAGAGTAGGAGACCGGCGGAATTACTTGACAAGTACAGGTCACTGATGAAAAAAAGCCGTGAATTAGGGTTGAAATTGAAAGTGTCTGCAATTCTGCCCAGACACGATAGGAGGGAGTATATGATGAGAGCCCTGTCAATCAATTCGGCCCTGGAAAGATTGTGCAGGGCTCGAGGGGTAGAATTTTTTTCAGCTTGGTCTGTACTTGTTAACAGGAGAGACTGCTTCTACAGGGATGGGATACACTTAAATAGAAAGGGTGCAAGAATGTTTGCTGATGCTATTGAGGCAGTGTTAGGTGGGTCGGAAAACTGCTAGATTGGGGGGATACAAGGACTAATAGATTAACAGTAGCCACTGGCAGAGGTGAAAATGATTCTTGCACTGCTTCTATTGGAATGAGCCGCAGCCTGGAAAATAAGATGCAGGATATTTCAGAGACTGCTGGGAATCATTGGGGTACAAGTAAACACATGGGTTGTGTTAGGGTAGCTAAGAAAAAGAACAGGTGCATGTATACTTGCATGTACACCAATGCTAGGAGTTTAGTAAATAAATTTGATGAATTTGAGGTATTGCTCAAAACATCAAAGGCAGATATTGTGGGGATTTCAGAGACGTGGTGTCACACAGATATAAGGAATGCAGAACTGGAATTTGGGGAGTACAATGTCTACAGAAAGGATAGACAGGATAGGAAGGGAGGAGGGGTTATGCTATTAGTTAAAAAAAACATAAAATCCAAGGAAGTGAAGCCAGTCGACATCGCTGGACAGTGCAGTGTCGAGTCAGTTTGGTGTGACATAAGCATTGGGAGATCAAAATTGAGAGTAGGAGTGTGCTATAGGCCTAATGACTCTGATGACTATAATAAGAAACTGTTCGGAGAAATAGAGTGGGCCAGTAAATCAGAGAGTCTTATAATGGGGGATTTTAATTTCCCAGATATTGACTGGAATTTGGGGGCTGGTCACTCACACAGTAGCAAGGCTTTTGTGGATTTATTGGATGATTGTTTTCTACATCAGCATGTTCGGAAGGCAACTAGAGGGAGTAATACTCTTGATTTGATTATCAGTAGTGATTCTTCATGCATTAAGAATCTGCAGATAAATGAACCACTAGGTGGCAGTGATCACAGTGTGCTGAAGTGGGAGTTACTCAAAGAGGTAACTACCATTAGGGGTAAAGGGAAGGGGTATTGCTTTCGTAAAGGTGACTACAATGGACTGAGACAGTATTTAAATTCTATACAGTGGGATCAACTGATGATATTGCCAACAGCAAATTCAAAATGGGAAGCATTCAAAGAACTTATCTTGGAAGCTACTAGGCTTTACATACCAACTAAGAAATATTGTTCAAGGTTTAGGCCTAAACGGATGTCAGATGAACTAATGAGGCATATGGCAGAGAAGAAAAATGCATGGGATACATACAAATTAACACGTGACACAGACGCCTATGATAGATACAAGTTGATCTGTAACCAGATTACAAAGGAGGTTAGGCAGGCGAAGGCAGATTACGAGAGATCCTTGGCAAGGGATGCGAAGAAAAACAGCAAAGAGTTCTTTACTTATGTAAACTCTAGAAGGAAGGGGATGAATCAGATTGGTCCACTTAAGATCGATGGGTCAACTGTTGATGACCCTGCTCAGGTAGCTAACAAACTAAATGAATATTTTGCATCGACATTCACACATGAGGAGTTATTCAGCGAGGGGAATGCCAGCGGTGTATTCAACTCTAGCAGTAAGCTAGAGAATCTTGTAATAACTGAGAGCAAAGTGGAGGAGAAATTGTTGAAGATAAACACAAGAAAGGCACCTGGGGTGGATGAGATCTATCCAGTTATATTAAAGGAGGCAGCAAAGGAAGTAAGCAAACCCTTAGCCATAATTATGAGAGCTTCCTTGGACTCAGGGGAGGTACCCATGGACTGGAGATGTGCAAATGTGACCCCAATTCACAAAGGGGGATCAAAGGCTGACACAAGTAATTATAGACCTGTGAGTTTAACTTCTGTTCCCGGAAAATTAATGGAGGCACTGGTTAAAGAAACACTGCAGGATCATCTAGACAAGACTTCAGTTATAGCTAGGACACAGCATGGTTTTGTTAAGGGGAAGTCTTGCCTGACCAATTTGATTGGATACTATGATGCAGTCACAAAAGAACTGGATGCAGGGAATAACTTTGATATTATATACTTGGATCTTAGAAAGGCTTTTGATACTGTTGCACATGGAAGACTGCTGCACAAATTGGAGCAGTGTGGCATTGGAGGCAAATTGCTGCTATGGATAAAGGGGTGGTTGAGGGGGAGAAGACAGAGAGTGGTAATCAATGGACACTGCTCATCGTGGACTAATGTTATTAGTGGAGTCCCTCAAGGTTCAGTATTGGGTCCTTTATTGTTTTCTGTATTTATAAATGATATTGATGATGGTATATCAGGCTTAATGTCCAAGTTTGCAGACGATACGAAGGTTGGCAGGGTTGTCAAGGACACTACTGACACTATGCTGCTGCAACAGGATTTGGAAAGGTTGAGCAGATGGGCTGAGAGGTGGCAAATGAAGTTTAACATTGACAAATGTAAAGTACTACATATGGGAAACAGCAACCCCAGAGCAACGTATCAACTCTGTGGTACTACACTGACAGTGGTAGAGAATGAAAGGGACCTGGGGGTGGTTGTGCAAGCAGATATGAAGTTCTCTGAGCAGTGCAGACAGGCTGCAAGAGTAGCTCATGGTGTTATTGTCAATGATATATAGGAATTTTTCTAGCAGGGATAAGGAGGTGATTATGCCCTTGTATAAGGCAATGGTCAGGCCACACCTAGAGTACTGTATACAGGCCTGGAGGCCTCATTTCAAGAAGGATGTAGAGCTGCTGGAACGAGTACAGAGAAGGGCAACAAGATTGGTGAATGGGACAAAGGGGTGCTCTTACGAAGAAAGGCTTAAGTTTTGCGAATTACAGTGTCTGGAAACTAGGCACCAGCGAGGTGATCTGATAGAGGTGTACAAAGCCTTGAATGGTTTGAGCATGCTCAATGCTGATGGGATTCTTCCTCTTGCTCAGAATAATCACCTGAGAGGGCATAAATTCAAATTGAGGAAAGACAGATGTAGGATAGATGTGCGGAAATTTGCCTTTAGCCAGCGGGTGGTTGGTAGGTGGAACAGACTTCCATCCCTTGTCGTGGAAGTTGATACCCTAAATAAGTTTAAGGCTCAGCTGGACAGGTATTTCGAACAAACAGAGGGGTGAAGTGGAAGTGGTTATTTTTATTTATTTATGTTACTTTTTTTTTTTTTTTTTTTGGCTGATGCTGCATAAGCTTGCTTTCTTGCATCAAATGCCTCTGCTAATGCTAATTTCAGAGGTTCTCTCAATGCAGTATTAATGGTGGATTGTTTGTGTTCATCTGTTGAATCCTTTATTGTGGCCTGTGCTTGTATGATTGTGTATCCTTTCCATGCTTACTTCAATAAAAGCTCAGGGTTATTTTCAATGAGTTCTGTAATAACTCTTGAATGCTTTAATTACTCCCTGGTCAACGAGTTGAAGGGAGTGGAACTGAAGTGATATTGGGAATTGTTCAATATTAATACTGTTTAAATCAAAATATTTGCTATTATTACTTTAACATTCACTATTATCACAAACAGAACACAAACACAATTGCTAATTTTTTCAGAGATGGAATGCAATATGACCACGTGCAAAAATAATTTTTGCATGTGGTCAGAAAAATTATTAATGGTGTGCCAAAAGTCATTGCTGATGTCCTTGCTGTAGATGTGGAAGGGTAGTGAAATGTCCTGCCATTACAGGGAGAAGTTGTAAACTGGAATTTATTTAAAATGTCGTGCCGGAGTATAAACAGACAATTTATTTAAATTTTTAAAAAATAATAATAAAATAGTCATGAGTTCAGTTGGAAGACATGCACCAATTTTGATTTTGTCAACAGCAGAGGCTGAATGGATAGCAAATGACTAGCCAATACTCAAGATGTTTGCTTCCTCAATTGCAAGCAAGTATATAGAAGTAAATTTGTGAATGCTTAAGTTGTGAGCCATAAATTCACAGATGGCAAAGGACATGTATATGTATGCATATGTAAATTTTGTGCATACGTTGAGCTGATGATCAGTAAACTGATATTTATTTATTTTATTAATCATCTTATGGGTAGTCAACATTTATCTTTTCCACTTTTTAATAATTTTGCTCTATGCTTGAATGAGCTTTAATTTCAAAATATTTTCCTACCTTTGAATATTACATTAATCAAAGAAAGAACCATAAACTTAAATTTTATTTTTATTATATCTCCTTGAGCTCTTAAACTTTTTTGCAAAACGTTACTGTTATAAGTTGTCATTACGTTATAATCATTGAATGTTATATTGGTACAAGCTGGGTGCAGATAAAAAAAAAGATTCATGCATTACTATATGTATGTGAGTCAATAAATATGATGTGACAAGTTGAACTTCTTGTTATGAGTTGACTTTAAGCAATTTTAAGATTAAAAGTTAATCCCTAAACTTTTTGATCACACCTGATATAATTTTATCAGTGTGATTTAGAAGCACCCTCTATATGAGTGTATAATTGAGAAGAGAAATTAAAGAGAGAGGGGGGGGGATCTTTTAGACCACCTCAATAAAGAATAGAATGAAATCTGAAAGCCGCTGTCTCAGAGTCAAGGTTGTTAACATTGCCAATAGTGTAATGTTAAATAGTTTGAGATATTCACATATTGCTGTAAAAGGTTTAAAATGAACTGAAACAAAATAAAATGCTAAAATTCATACATAATATAATAATAATTATTATTATTATTATTATATGTCGCTCGTCTATCTTCCCTATGGTCTAATAGAGACTGCTGTGTTTTTGTGGAAGTTATCAGGGTTAACTTCATGTTAGCTATCTCTCTCTTCTCATGCTCTATGGCATCTATCAGCTATTATCAGTCTCTCCAGTCAGTGCTGGTCCAATTTATAATCCCTTCGGGATTGTAGCCTGGACCTGAAGAGATCATAAATTGGACTAACACCAAACTGGAGAGAATAACACTGACTGGAGAGTCTAGGCCATGGTGGTGGTGGTGGGGGGGAGATCTACGATCCCAGGGGGATCATAGTTTCGGTGATATTCCAATCATCAAGCCTTCGGGATCATAGATTAGACTACCAATGAGCTGGAGAGACTGACAATAGCTTGGAAAGGAGGAAGAAGGGGGCCTTATAGACCTCATCGAGCAACAGAAGACAGCGATAGCTAACCTAAAAGATTACTTCCGGAAAAACACAGCAGCACTCTATCAGGCCATAAGGATGGTAGACAAGCGACATACCTCATTCAAACTAAGTGAGAAGTCCCCTCCCACCCAGACAAAACAAAGCTAGAAAGATGCGCACAGAAGATACTCCATATTAGACACTACAGTGACTCCAACAAGACCACATAGATAAAATGGCTTCCAATGCATGGCTCACGAGTGTGATGCTCTTCCCTGGGAATAAAGGATTCATGCTCACCATCCAAGGCCAGATAATCGACACCAGGAACTATAGAAAATGCATCGCCAAAGAGCCCGGAGTGTCAGATGACATGTGGATGATGTCACCAGGCCTCAGAAATGATCCAACACATCACTGCAGGATGCAAGGTGATCACCCAGACAGAGTACACTCAGAGACATGACCAGATAGTAGCCAGTATAATACATCAGAAGCTAGTGAGGAAATACTATTTGATCAAAGAAAGTATACTATATTACAAGTACGGATCCCAGGCCATACTAGACACCAACCCACAAGCTGTATTGGGACTGTGCTGTAATAACAGACAAGCAATCCCACACAACAGACTGGACATAACCCTTGTTGACAAGAGGGAAAATGCTACCTATCTGATTGACATAGTGGTACCAACACTGGCAACCTCCAGAAAACCCATGAGGAAAAGATCAGGAAGTACACAGACCTAAGACAGAAGATCAAAGAGATGTGCCATATGCAACAAGTAATGACCATCCCAATCATCATGTCAACCACCGGTATGGTACCAAAGACCCTACGTAACGGCCTAGTAGCAATAGGTTTTCCCAAGAACACATACAAGGAATTCCAGAAAGTTGTGATCCTGAACACCTGTAGGATAATCAGAGTTCCTTGTCCAACAGTAACACCAGACACAACCACCATCCTGTGCACTTGGTAACAGTACCCATCACAGGGTGGAATCCCCCTCCCATCAGGGAGAAATAATATAATAATAATGGTACTCTTTAATAATCCCAAGTTGAATACATAAGATCAACCAGGAGACTCTAGAATGAGGATCAGTGGAGCCTTTATATATGAGGAATGATAGCAAAACAATGTTGAAATGAATAGTTTAAATGATTAATTATTTAGTTTACAGAATGCAAAATTCCTGTTCACCATTTTCTTGTCAGAAGCAATGACCTTGTGCATGTAGTATTCATGAACACATACTTCTCTCTGTTGCTTCCTTTCTATATACACTGCCCTCCTTGCTCAGCACAGGATTCACCTCACCTTCCTTCCTTCCTCCCTCCTCCTCCTCCTTTTAAATTTTGCTAATCGCCTCTCACTGTAAATTTAGCTGTGTGCTACACACCATACTTAGATCTGTGTGTGTGTAGTGTAAAGTAATATAATAAGTTAGAAGCATAATTCCATAGAAATGCAGGCATATAAAGGTTTATTAGATGAGAAAATATAGTTCTTTCTGCCTCTTGAACTATTAGGTTTCTGAGGGGAATGAAATCTGCTTTCCTATAACCCACCATATTTCCCATCTTTCAGTAAAACTGAAACAAAAACTCCTCACAGAGCGAGTATGAAATGTTGTTCATACTCGCTCTGTGACCATTGGATTCTCACCTAGTAAACCTTTATATGCTTACAGTGCTATGAAATTATGCTTCTAGCATATTAAAATATGGTGGCGCCTCCGTAGCCAGTTGGGCAGGAACAGCAGTGCATAGCACACGCTTCTTGGTTAGACCAGGGTTCAAGCCCATGACCACCAAATACGGAGTATGCGGAAAGGTCAGGGAATGACCACTGCATATCCCCGGAGCAATATGGCCTTAGTTGCTAATGCTCCTAAAAACCAAATAACAAACAACAAATATTAAATATGGTTCTAACCTATATGATATATCAGCATTATATGATATCTATATTTGCACTCAGCTACAAGTGCTGATGCACAGATTGGTGTAGTATTTAATCAGCAGTCATACTTAACAGTAGTACTTAGTATCTTAGTAGCCTATCCTATATATCCAAACATTACCTATGATATTTGTAAAACGAGGAAACTCCTTTGTATCTTCATATTGACAGATGCTGGCCTTTGCTGAAAATTTATCTTGTTTCAGTTATTGATGTGTTTTCTATTTTACTTTCATTATCTTAATAAGCAAACTGAAAGCCAAAATAATTTTAATATATATATATATATATATATATATTTTTTTTTTTTTTTTCTAAGTAAGTCATTAACTTTCATCTTTTAAATCTGCTACACTTTTCATTATTTTAATTTTGCTTTGGATTGCATTGGTGAGTGTCATGAAAGAATAAGGATTTTATCATAATTAAAAAGTTGTATATTTCATTTAAAATGGTTTAAGAGGTGTCTTAACATATATTGTTATGAATTCTTTATGAAAATTCACCTGCATATATATTACATTTTTCTGCCAGGTCTACTTAGAACGGCTTCTTACATATGCTGAAATAGATATAGTTCCAAGTACGTGGAAGAGGATAGTTCTTGGCGCAATATTGCTTGCTTCCAAAGTGTGGGATGATCAAGCTGTTTGGAATGTAGATTATTGTCAAATTCTGAAAGATATCAGTGTGGAAGACATGTGAGTTTTAAAGAAGTTTTTATGTGAACAATTTTTAATATGTAATATCAGATTAAAAAAAAACTAAACTTTTTTTTTAAATTTGAACTTTGTAAAAAAAATGTTCTTATGTAAAAGTAAGGCAAAAAATATTTACTGCGTAAATTTGCTGTTCAAGGGTATATTTAATTATTTCATATTCTTCTAAAGTGATTAGTAGTTTAATTTCAAGTATTAATTGCCATTTATTTAGACTACAATTTATAAACTGAATTGGTACTATTGATGTTCAAGCTTTAAAAAACTCTTTATATTAAGATTATTGTTAAATGTTTAATTCTGTTTAGTCCTTTGCATTTCATAACATTGGTACTTGTGAACTGCATATCTTTAACCCATTGCTATATGTGTGACTGTGTTGCAGCCTAATGTGTTTCACAGCAATTTTTGCATAAATAATTTCCCTAGCTTGCAGAGATTTCAATCTAAACTATATCTGTTTGGGTAGAAATATAACCTGTTTACCTACAGTTGCTACAGAAAAAGTAAACTAAAAAATAGTCAATTTTTGGCTAGTTCTAACAGTTATATGGAAACTCTATTTCATAATCTCCCAGTATTCTTGAAGCAAGTAATGCAAGAAATTATAAAAGCCATGCTACCAGAGTTAGGATTCTCTCTCTCTGTCACATTTTTAATATAAAAATTTGTCCATTTTTTTTTTTTTTTTACTGGTAATTATGCCTATGTTTACTAGAGGCATTGCTTCATCATATAAAAATAGCAGATCAAGTGCAAAATCATTTGAAGTGGTGCGAGTGCAAAGAATTTTTCACTTGTTACAGCAAAAACCTCCTAGAAGAATGGTTTGACTGTAGATGATCATTCTGATAGCTGCCAAACTAAATGAGTATTTTGCATCTACATTCACACATGAGGAGATTCAAGGAGGAGAGGGCCAGATGTTTATCACACTCTGACAGGGAGTTAAAATTATTTTGTAATAATTGAGAGCAAAGTGGAGGAGAAATTGTTGAAGTTAAACATAAGAAAGGCTGGGGTTAATGGAATCTATCCATTTTTTTTTTTTTTTTGGCTGGTGCAGCATAAGCCATAGGCTTTCTTGCACCATGCGGCCATTACTAATACTAATACAGTTATATTAAAGGAGGTAGCAAAGGAAGTAAGCAAACCCTTAGCCATAATTATGAAAACTTCCTTGGACTCAGGGGAGGTCCCCATAGACTGGAGGTGTGCAGATGTATCACCAATTCAAAAAGAGGGATCAATTGGGTGAAACGAGTAATTACAGACTTGTTAGTTTGACTTCTGTTCCAGAGAAAATAATAGTCACTAGTTAAAGAAGTATTGCAGGATCATCTAGACAAGACAGCAGTAATAATTCAACAGTTGTGTCTTGTCTGACCAATTTGATTGGATACTATGATGTGGTCACAAAGGTACTGGATGCAAAGAATAATTTTGATATCATATGTTTGGATCTTAGAAAGGCTTTTGATACTGTTGCACATGGAAGACTGCTGCACAAATTGGAGCAGTATGGCATTAAAGGCAAGTTGCTATAATGGATAAAAGGATGGTTGAGTGGGAGAAGACAGAGTGGTAATCAATGGACACAGCTCTTCATGGACTAATGTTATTAATGGAGTTCTCAAAGGCCATGTTGGGCCCATTGTTATTTTCTGTATTTATCAATGATATTGATGTGAAGGTATGACAAGCTTAATGTCAAAGTTTGCAGATGATACAAAGATTGGCAGGGTTCTTAATAACAGTAATGACAGTATGCTGCTGCAGCAGGATCTTGAAAAGTTGGGCTGGTGGGCTGAGAAGTGGCAACTGAAGTTTAACATTGACAAATGCAAAGTACTGCATATGGGTAGCAGTAACCCCAGAGAAATGTACCAACTATGTGGCGTTACACTCAGGGTAGTGGAGAATGAAAGAGGCCTGGGGGTAATTGTTCAGTAAGATATGAAGTTTTCTGAACAGTGCAGAGTGCAGGCAGGTGCCAGAGTAGGTCATGGGGGTCTTGTCAAAGATATACAGGAAAAGGGAACAAAGGGGTGTTCTTACGAAGAAAGGCTTAAGTTCTACAAATTGCAGCTTCTGGAGACTAGGCACCTGCGAGACAATCTGATTGAGGTGGTGTATAAAGTGGATGGATTGAGCAGGCTCAGTGCTGATGGGATTCTTCCTCTTGCTCAGATTACAAACCTGAGGGGGCATAAATTCAAATTGAGGAAAGTCAGTTGTAGAATAGATGTGCGGAAATTTGCCTTTAGCCAGCAGGTGGTTAATTGCTGGAACAAACTTGTATCTGTTGTTGTGGAAGTTGATAGCTTAAATAAATTCAAGGCAGAACTAGATTAACATTTGTAATGAATGGATAAGTGAAATGGGATGGGGTTTTTTTTTTTTTTTTTTTTGTTTTTTTTTGGATGATGCTGTATAAGCTTGCTTTCTTGCATCATATGCCGCTGCTAATGCTAAATGGTGCAAATTTTGTATGGAGGATGTGACTCGGGTGAAGAAAACAGTCAGGCAGAGTTTGATACAAATGCCTGAGGAGGTAACAAAACACATGGAGCTGCAACAAACATTTCCTAGAACCCCATTGATGAACAACGTGTGCAAGAAGTGAACTGGATGTGCCACAATAAACCATTTGGAAAGTGATAAGGAAACATTTTTAGCTGCAATTTTACTGATATCAGATGTTGCAAGCAATCACTAATGAAAAGTGTAGGAAAAAACTTTGTTTTGACATGATGACAATGCTTTTTGTTGATAAAAACAATCTGCTTGAGTAAATTATAGTCAGTTTAAATGCCAACACTTTGTTTGTGTACAGAAAACAAAGCCACATACCTGCTGGAAGATATTGTTGATGCTACTCCCAAAAGTCTATGCTTTTTCTGAATTTGCTGCAGAGAAAATTTATAGACATTTTTGTGGGAAAACCATCACTGAATTTTTGATATGCTCTTGAGTTTTCTGCTTCCAGTGAAAATCAGTGGGCCATTGATTTTCCAGCACTGCATCTCCCCAATATCAGTGGTGTATGATAGTCTGTCTGAATTAGCACCTAGGTAGGTAGATTGATTGTGATGGATCCCTTTCATTGGCCTCCAGCAGTCACCAGACTTATTGTTGCTTGACTTTTATCTCTGAGATTTTGTGAAAGATATAATCTGTCAGCAGCCATTGCCAAGACATGTGCATGAACTGAAGCCCAGGATTGCTGTTGTAACACAAGTGATCCCTGAAGCACTATGGAAAGTTTAGGAGAGGAGTCTCAGTTTTGATGGAATATTAGTTAAATGAGACCAGTATCACTTGTATTTTAAAATGTACAGCCCATTAAAAACTTTGTCCCTCTTTATTTTGATGCATTTTGTTCCTTCAGTCTCATGAATAAACAGAACTTACGTTTGAAGTTGTAAAGGTAATTTATAATAACCATGTACTTACAAACTTAAACTCATACCTTGACTTGATCCACCAGTCACCACAAGACTGCTTTTAGAAGATTCACTTGTAAATTCTGACTCAATTTACACACTAGTAATGACTGAAGTGAAATGCCCCTGTTTACTTCACACTAGCTTCTATCATGGAGTTAGATGAATGAGGCAATCATTTGTGGACACAGACATCAACTGCAACTAGAGACGATATGCTTGAATATGCAGCAGCAGCAGAAGAAGAAGAAACATGATGATTTCATGCCTTTGAGTCCCTTGTGTTAAAACTCACAAAAAAATGTTTGGGAGGATAGGATTAGCTGAAAATAGTACTTGTGTGAACCAACCAGTATTGTCACCTTCTTGCTCCAGAAAATCAACCGCTAAAATGACATGTTTCTGCTACGGCATCAGCACTAGATCCTTTGACATTTCCTTTAGCACTGTATTTATGGAAGTTCCACATGGGAACCATGAATCACTGCATCTCCCCAATTTTATTCTGGCATAAGAACACCAGCTTGTGTTTTAAATATCTTTAAAAACTGACCATGCAAAACATGTGAAAATTAGAATACTATTTTTTTTAGAAAATTAGAATACTATTTTACAGGAAACTCTCTAAAATACTGTACTTACACTCCAGTTCCTTTATTTGGCACATTAAAATTATCATTTTTTTAATCCAGAAATATTAAGAAAGCAATCTGGCACTCACATCAGTAATCACATTTGCCTTGGATCCATACAAAAAAAAGGGTGGCATTTCTCTCTTTTAGTGCTTTTGCTTATTCAATTAACAGTTAGCTTTCATAGCTTTGTGTGAACTGCTCTTCTTGAAAATTACAGCTGTGTGGCTGGTCAAATAGTACTTGTGTGAACCAACCAGTAACTAGTTTGACGGCACTTTATAATAGCTGAGAACAAAGACAAATAGAAAATGGCTGGTATTGAATACAGCTGGAAAAATGTATGTCATTAAATCTATAGTTAATCTCTTACATAAACAACTACTTACTAATGCCACAAAACAGATATATTTCCACACAGCCAATGTATTTGCTACCTTATAGCTCATCAGCTCGATGACTACTTATAATGGCTGTGAAAACTAATTAGTGTTATTATTGTGTGTGAGATATTTAATGTTTCTTAGTACTTCAGTACTTAAAATCAAAATGTCATGTAAATTGATAAAGATTGTACATACCTCATATAATTTTTACTTAAAAAGAATAGTTAATTTTTTTTCATCCTCCAGTGTGAATGTATTTTTTATTTTTTTATTTTGGTTTTGTTTATGTACATCGAACAGATTGAACTGTTATTTACACTTTTAAGCATTACCTTTTAGGGATTATAAATGCTTACTTGTAATAGTAATGGTATTTGCCGTATAGTGCAAGGATGCCGCAGGCTTTTTACTGCACTGGCAAAAAAAAAAAAAAAAAAACAACAATCAAGTAGATAAGAAAACAGATTATATGCTTCCCTCCCCACTGGATCTACTGGATACTTACCTGTAAAAATAAGTTCAGTTTGTTAGCACTTACTGTTCACTGAAACACTTCTCCAAACTGCTCAGTCACTTGATATACCTTTCTAGAATCTTGTGTGTGTGTGTGTGTGTGTGTGTGTGTGTGTGTGTGTGTGTGTGTGTGTGTGTGTGTGTGTGTGTAATAAAAAAAAAATTTTTCCAAACACACACTCAAAGCTAAAATACTATATGCTGTGCACACAACCACTGATGAGCACATGTAACAAGGAATGGGGTAAGCTCATAGTCCTTTTTTTATCCCCTTATTTCTTCTAACAGCTAAATCAGAGATGGACAATTTTGTGACTTCAAGTATTTTCTGTATTGCTATCAATATATAATGATCCACTCTGATCTTTCTGCAATTTGTATTGTGTTAAATTATTTGTTACTATAATTTTTAATCTTTCATAACTTGTATGTTTGTTAAATAAATTTTACTATTCTTAATTATAAGTTACACTATCCCTAACCATAGGCCATTAATACTAACAAAGTTCAAAATATAGAATGATTCTGACAAAATAAAATCTAAAAAATAAAAGTTTTTAGAAAAACTTTTATTTCAACATTTTACTTGGTAAACTGAACTACAATATTTCTCCCATTGGTGTGGAAGTCCTTTTATACTGCACAAAAAGTCTTCCTCCACAGTCGAAGTTCTTGCAGTACACCTCATGTTTTCATCTGAATGAAATCTTCATCCACAAAGGTTCTTACCTTTTGGAGAGAACAAAGTCACTAGAAGTTAGGTGTAAAGAACAAAGAGGAGATTGAAGATTCTAAACCTTGCACTAATGATAGCAGATTGTAGCAGTAGGCTGGGGTGTTTTCTGCTTTGAAATGCAACATCATCATCAGCCATTTTCAATCCACTGCAGGATGAAAGCCTCTCCAACAACTTTCCATTTCCTTCTGTTTTGTGCAATGACCATCCATTTACTGCTCATGAACTCTTGAATTTCATCTGTCCATCTCCGTTGTTGTCTTCCAGGTTTTATTTTAGCTCCTCTTGGGCACCATTCTTTATTTTCTTAGTCTATCTTGTCATCATGTCTTTGAGCTATGTGTCCTGCCCAAGTCCATTTCAGTTCTTTAGTTTTGATAAGAATGTCCTCTACTTGAGTTTTCTGCCTAATCCATGTGTTTCTCTTCTTATCCATGAATCTGATTCCTAATATAATTCGTTCCATTCTTTGCTATGTAGTTTTCAGCTTCTCTTCCATTCTTTTGGTGAGTGCCCAAGTTTCACTTCCATAAGTCATGGTGGGAAGTATACATTGAGTCATTATTTTATATTTCAGACAAATTGGGATATTGTTCCTCAGTATGTGACTATATTTCCTGAATGCTATCCATATGGAATTTATTCTTCTCTTGACTTCCAGCCATTATTATTATTATTATAGCTAATTATTATACAATCATTATTATAGCTAATGACTTATCTGAGATAAGTATTTTTCAATTTCTGCTCCTGCAATGATTATATTCCTACCTGGCATACTTGTTCATCATTACTTTTGTTTTAGCCATATTCATCTTTAGTCTGAAATCCTTACTGACTCTGCATAGCTGATTAAGATTTTCCTCTAATTCTTTGGGATCATGGCTTATGATCACAATGTAATCTGCAAATCGTAAATGGTTTAGGTACTCTCCATTCACATTGGACTGGTCGCAGAAAGGAGTCAATCTTCTGAAAGCTTTTTCAAGGGCAGCAGTAAACAATGTCGAAGATATTCAATTTTAAATTTGATACTATCTTTGTCTAGTCTAATAAAGGAGGTAGCATTCTCATATTTTATTTAAAATCATAATGTGTAGGATGTCTATGCCTTGTCTTTTCAGTGCCTGAAACATTGCCTTATACTGTATGGAGTCAAATACCTTTTCATATTCCACAAATGGCAGGCATAATGGCATTTTATATTCATTTGCTTTCTCCATTTAGCTGTGATATTACATGAAGGTGATCCATCGTTGTAGTGTATCTTAAGTTTGCACATCAAAAGCACTGTATATAAAGTTTATATAAAAAAAAAATATTTATTTGGCTAAAATTTTCTTTATTTTTGTTTTTTAATTAATGGCATGAAGACAAGTTTTTATCCTTTCTCTTAAAATAAGGAATTAAATAAAGTTAGAGACTAGGCACCTGCTCAGTGATCTGATTGAGGTGTATAAGGCCTTGAATGGGTTCAGCATGCTGAATTCTGATGGGATCCTTCCACTTGTTCAGATTACGAACCTAAGGGGGCATAAATTCAAATTAAGAAAGGACAGATGTAGAATAGATGTGCGGAAATTTGCCTTTAGCCAGCGGGGGTTAATTGCTGGAACAAACTTCCATCTGTCGTGGAAGTTGATAGGCTGAATAAATTTAAGGAGTAACTGGACAGGCATTTGGAGGGAATGGTGTGTGTGTGTTTTTTTTTTTTTTTTTTTTGGCTGATGCTGCATAAGCTCATACACTTGCTTTCTTGCATCACATGCCACTACTACTACTACTACAGATATGCAGTTAAATAAATGCTATGTGAGTTATGACTTGCCCTTTAAAATCATTTTTACCATTAGAAATCTTTATTACAATAACATATACATTATACACAACTTCCACAGCCATGAGGCCAGAGATTAATAATACTTATAAGATTTTATAATTCTAATTTTATTTTGTAAAGATAAATCTAATTCTCTCTTGGCATTAATTTATTTTCATGTAATAGATTTAAATAAAACCATCAAACCATCTTTACTTGGTTCTTTTTCATATGAGGATGTATTCGTTTGTATAAAATCAAATTGCTGTTATTCTAAAATATATCCTCTAATGCCTCACATTAGAGGATATATTTTATAGTTCTACATTTTGTTCAGTGAGTAACTATATTTACTATTACACATATATAATTTCTGCATAGTATTAATTTGATATTGTAACTAATTTTTTTTTTTTTTTTTCCCTTTTTAGGAATGAGTTAGAAAGGCAATTCCTTGAAATGTTACAGTTCAATATCAATGTTCCTGCTAGTGTGTATGCAAAATACTATTTTGATCTGAGAACGTTAGCAGACCAAAATGATCTCACCTTTCCATCAGAACCATTAAGTAAAGAGCGAGCACAAAAGCTAGAGGTATTTCTTTTTATATATTCTGAGTAGATTTAGTATTAGCTGTATAATGCAAGTAAACCAGAAACTTTTGCTGTGCCAGCCAAAAAAAAAAAATCTAAAATAAATAAATAATAAGATAAAATAAACCTATTTGACTCCCTAAGCTTTATAATTATTGCAAGCAATAATTGCAAACCAGTTATTAATCAGTCCACACTAGATTTTGAACAGGCTAAGAGTAGAAAACTTGATTCGTGTCCAAACAGTAGTCTAGCATTCTGGTCTCTTGCCAGAGCTATCAGCCCCCAATTTTTGCCCATCCGTATTTCCGCCACTTCCACCACAAGATATTATAAACACTGTGGTAATAGATGAATCACTAGTGCCTGGGTTCCCAACCTGTGGATCGCAACCCCCAAGGGGGTTAAAATGTTTTCTGGGGGGGAAGTTGCCGCAGTTATTTTTAGTTGCAATTATTTTTATAGGAAATTTCACCACGAAGGTTTTCAACACTTATTTATTTCAATATGGCATATGGCTACACTGCAATATTCTACTAATGATTGTAACACTGATTTTTGATAAATGAAAGGAAGTGACTTAGGGTCCACCACAGCAGATACTTAAAAAATATTAAAAGTCTGCCATGTTCATACATATTAAACATTTTATATTATTTTAATTATATGCTATGGCAGGCCTTTAATGTTTTTTCATTCCACCGTGGTGGACCTTGATTCACTCCCTAAAAATAAAATATACAAATGTAGTGTTATCGTTAGAATAAAATTCTATGTTACAAATAGTAAACTGAAAAAAATATTCACTACGATGCAAAATTCAATATCAAAATTCATTTTTAATCGGTGTCTCAATGTGTGAATAACAGACTGTAGAATACGGACCGTCGAATAAAGGTGAGTTGCTCTCTTAATGCAGTTGAAGATCACTCCATATGTTTTGCTGATGCTGCCATGTTTGCAACGATGTAATTCAATAATATCCGCAATGGGCTGTCTAATGCAAACTAGCTCGAACTTTGTTCGCCAGTAGTCAACCACCTTTAGTTGGCATCATGATAGAAACCAGCCACTCGCTGTCAAGTGCAGGTTAGCTACTGCTTGCACTTTCTAAAATCTAAAGAATATCGGCAGGTTGTCATCACTCCGTGCTAAATCTGTACCCATGGAGAAAAAACGTAAATATTCAGAAGACTGTCTGAAATTTGGCTTTTACCACCTTGATTAGCAGTGGCATAGAGAAGCCACAATGCGTTTTGTGCGATGTCGTTTTCAGTACTGAATCTATGAAATCTTCAAAAGTGAAATGTCACTTAGAGACAAAGCATTCAGAACATACTAAAAAGGATTTGGAGTTCTTTCGACTCCATGAAACTGGTTTCAGACATCAGAGACTTGATCCTACAGGAAGTTTTCAGCAACAGAGCATAGCAGCAGTGCAAGCATCATATGAAGTCGCATTGGAAATGGCCAAACAAAAAAAAACTTACATGATTGGAGAAATTGTTATCAAACCCAGCATGTTGAAGATGATGAAGTTAATTCTTGGGGAAGCCAGCGAGATACAGATGCGACAAATATCTGTCCAATGACATTATTTAGAGGTGCATTTCAGATATGTCCGTAGGCATGAAAGAGCAGGTTTTGAATGAAATCAAAGTTTCTCCATTGTTGTCTTTTCAAGTTGATGAATTAACAGACATAAGTTCATGTTCTCACTTGTTTTGTCTTCGTGAAATATATTCATTCAGATGATATCAAAGAAAAGTTCCTGTTTTGTAGTGCACTTGAAAATACTACAAAAGGTGAAGGTATTATGGAGAAGATAAATACCTTTTTTGAAACTGGAGGACTACAGTGGAAAAACATGTGTGGGGTTTGTACAGATGGAGCACCAGCTATGCTAGGGTCCAAGTCGGCCCCTTTCAGACAAAAGTGAAAGAACTTACTCCCCAAGCAAAGGGCATTCACTGCATGATTTCCCAATATGCTCTTACCAGTAAGACTCTTCCTGCTCCTCTGCAAGAGGTACTTGATTCTCTGATCACAATTGGGAATTACATCAAATCTGGAGCCCTCAACACCCATCTGTTTAAAGAACTCTCTAAAGACATGATTTCTGATCATGAGATTCTTCTTTTCTACCCTGCTGTACGCTGGTTGTCGAAAGGAAATGTCAGTCGTGTCTTTGAGTTGAAAGATGAAATCAAGTTGTTCCTGGAAGTGCAAGGGAAACATGACCTTGTGGCTTACATTAATGATGAAGCGTGGAAGAAAAGAGTTGCTTACTTAGCAGACATTTTAGACCAGTTAAATAAGCTGAACCTGAAACTTCAGGGAAAGGAAACACATTATCCAAGCTGCAAAACTGGCATTGGAAAGTAAATCTTGGAAACATTGCCATGTTTGAAAAACTCTGCAGTGTGGTAGGGGAATCTGAAGGTGAACTGGATGAGAATCTGAAGGAAGAAATTACTGGGCACCTTGAAAAGGAATTTCAGTGGTACTTCCCTGAGCTTACAGAAGAAGAAGCTGCACTGGTATGAAACCCATTCTCTGCTTCCCTGAATGTAGCCAGCAATCCCGATGAAGTATAGGATGAATTCTTGGATCTGCAGAATGATTCCTCGGCATGTAATTTGTTTTATTAAAAATTGCTGACTCGGTTCTGGTGTTGTGTGTTCTCAGTCATATCCAAATGTCACAATGCTTGCCTGTTTTTTACATACATACCTTTGCAAGAGTGGATTTTCAATGCTTCTTCATATCAAAACAAAGATAAGAAGCAGACTGAATGGTGAGGATGACATGAGATTGGCTTTAAACACTCAGCCACAAATTTTGAAGCTGCTTGCCCAGATGCAAGTACAACCATCACATTAAATATTAGGTTAGAATTATATTCTGAAAAATATATTTTTAATGTGTTTTCTTTACCCTATTAAAAATGCCTTTTTATGTAAATGTGGCTGGGGTCACAGGTTACTTGGCTACTTATGAAAGGGGGGTTACTTGTAAAAGGGTGTTGCAACTCGAAAAAAGGTTGGGAAACACTGCACTAACAGATAAAGCAGTTTTGTCAGCATTTTGATTGCTATTGGTATATGTGATCAAATCCTGATATAAGCCTCTTTTTTATTATTATTTATTTATTTATTTTATTTATTATTTTTTTTTAATTTCCTAAGTATTCTTTGATTCTTTTAACAGAAAAATGAATAAAGTGATATAAATAAGAATGTGACCAGGAAGAGAATTTACTGATTAAATAAACAAATTATCATATGTTAAACTGGAGCCTTATTTTTGACCTTTATTATATATTATTAATATCTAAAGAATTATACCCCAAAACCTTCTAGTTGTTGAATTTCAATGGTAGCAATTTAAAATCATCATTATAAACAACTCACTCTTTATTCCATATATCTAAATTTTCATATGATAAATTGTTAAATTAAGAAAAAAAGAATTAATAAAGGAAAAGCTATTTAAAATGCTACTTCTTTGAAGTGCACTTCATTGAATGTGTTGAAACTTGCCAACTGGAAACAAAACAAATTGAATATGGTCACATTCCAAATATTTTAGCATTAGTAGTGGCATACGATGCAAGAAAGCAAGCTTATACAGAATCAACCAAAAAAAAATTACTCATTTCACCTATTAATTCCGTCCACAAATTTGTCTGGTTCTTCCTTAAATTTATATAATCTATCAACTTCCACAACAACAGATGGAAATATGTTCCAGCAATCATACTTCCATCTCTCCACTCTCCAGCTGAAGACAAATTTCTGCACATTTATTCTGCAACAGTCTTTCCTCAGTTTGAATTTATGCCCTTTCAAATGTGTAATCTGAGCAAGAGGAAAATTCCCATCAGCATTGAGCTTGCTCAAACCATTCAAAGCCTTAAACACCTCAATCAGATCACCTCACAGGTGCCTAGTCTCCAGATGCTACAATTTGCACAACTGAAGCCTTTCTTGGTAAGAGAGGCCTCCAGACACTGTTTTGCCAGTACTCAGTGTTGTCTGACCAACTGTGTGGTAATACACTGAGATTGGTAGAGAGTGAAAAGGAACTGGGGGTAATTGTGCAGGCAGATATGAAGTTTTCTGAGCAGTGCAGATGGTCTGCAGATGGTCCTCCTCTTGCTCAGAATAATAGCCTGAGAGGGCATAAATTCAAATTGAGGAAAGACAGTTGTAGGATAGATGTGCGGAAGTTTGCCTTTAGCCAGCAGATGGTTGATTGCTGGGACGAACTTATCTGTCGTAGAAGTTGATAGCTTAAATAGATTCAAGGCAGAACTAGACAAACATTTGGAGCAAGTGGATGGGTGAAATGAGAAAGGTCTGTTTTTTTTTTTTTTTTTTTTGCTGATGCTATATAAGCTTGCTTTCTTGCATCATTTGCCCTGCTAATGCTATAGTTACATTTAGTATTCCTCTTACAAAATTCGTGAGTAAGGCTGTATTTTAAATCTTACCCAGTTGTATGCTTGGTTAGGCAATTTGTTCAGTTTATTTGCTTTTATTTTTTATTTTTTTTTATTTGAATTTGTCTTGGTACATTATGATCAAAAATGGGGTATCACGGGGATCCTCTTTTTTTTTCCTTTGCTATTTGCTCTTTGTATGACTGGTGTTTTGACCATTTGCTGATGAAAAAGTTAGATTGAGTCAATGATGGTATCAGAGACTTGCAATTGGGGTCACATTTTCAAATTACATTTTCACATCATATAGTATTCATTTTTAACATTACAGTTAGAGAACCTTGCACACTTGAAAGTGTGCATATCATCTAATGGTCTGTCTGTTAATGTTTATAACTAATATTGTTTCTTGTATAGATTGCTGTATGAAAGGAGAGTTGCTCCAAAACTAATGGCTTCAAATTTTTTATTAGCTGCAACTGTAGGTATGCCAAGTGAAGCTGTACATATTGCTTACTTACATTTATTTTTCTACATATTCACCACCACTTTGTATATATTTTTCCACCTCACAACCAGATCCTGCATTCTCCCCTCCCTTAAAAGTTGCTGCTAACCTCCAGGAATCACTTAACACCCATCATCTGTGGTGACGGATTCCTCACAAGAGCCATCCTTTATAGGGCCAAACAAGTGAAAGTCTGGTGCAAGGTCAGGATTGTACTGGGGATATGGCAGAACATTCCATCTGAATTTCACAATGCTGGTATAGGTTCTGGCATTGTCATGCTAAAAAAAAAATTTTTCTTTCTACTCTGGCTTCACTTGCTGTTTGTGTCTTTAGATTTTTTGCTGTCTCCATACAGTGAACAGAATTGATCATGTCTCTAAATAAACAACATCATTATTCCTGTAGATTACTGGGCCACGAAGGTAAATCCTTGTTTCTATTCAACAAACTGCTGCTTTGTTGCCAGTTCATAGTGGTACCTGGGTCTCATCTTTTGTGGTGAAGCTGTCAAAAGAATTTGTAGAACCTGCCTGGCACACAATTTTCTCTATCCTAGATTGTCCAGAATTATTTTCATTTCAATAAAATCTATTTCCACTCTAGCACACATTTCTTAGTTCTTAATACATTGGGCTTCATGAATCAGTTTATCCACGCTCTCTGCTCCTTTACTGCAGTGCATGGACAACCTAACCTTGGCATGTCCTTCAGCCACTGTCACCATCACTGATGTGTCTAACCAACTGCCCAAGACCAACTTTGCTCACATCAACTATCATGACCACATAAATGTTCTTCCCACATCAGTGAGTCTCTGTGGGTGAAGGTGTCTCTGCATTCAGGAATAGAATAAGAAACCACTGCTTCATATGTCAATGTCACCTTCATTTTCACAGACACTACTGCCCTGCCACCTGGCATATGATTTTTGAAACTTACATGATATTGGCAGTAATATTAAATTTTCACCTGATACCAATACATTTTATATATAACAATGTACATGAGTTGGGGTTGGGGGATTTAGAAACCAGTTTTCAGAATAGTTCTTGTATGTATCTAATTATGAATTAATTTCAAGGGTATGTAAAGTTGCAGATTCAATAGTTATCTACCCCATCACATTAATCTAGAAATCATGTTTCATATACTGTACAAGCATCAAGAGTTTTAGACCTGTTACAATATTTAAGAATTTTAATGAGACATGGAATGAATAATCACATTACATCAAAATTTGCAAAATACTGGCAGACAACTTCTCTGCTAATTTTGGATAATGCCTCTTGTCTATAACACAAATGTGAGATATTTATATTATAAACTGGATTTTACTTATGATTGTTTCATATACTGTACAATCATGTTAGAGAGACTAGTGTAGTTTCGCTGATATTCTTATCTTTGAGGATCAAAGATGGAATAGGGTACTGTTTAAAACTGCACTAGGAATCTCTTTAATTATTATACAGGGTGTCTCAAAAATATTGGTACAAACATTAAGGGGAGGTAGGTAATATCTAAAGGAATGTGAATCACATAGGAACCCATAACCGGAAACGTCACCGTAAGTTGGTAGACGGCGCTGTTCATTAGTTCGCGAGAGGAAAAATTTCTGGTTTACTCATTCAAGAAGTAGTTGCCGCACGAAGAGCATGCATTGATATACGAACTGTGAGCTGGCAGGCATGCACCTAGTGTACGGATTAGCAGAGGGTAATGGACGAGCCACTCAACGAATTTATGGAGAACGCTTCCCAGACAGACATGTACCAGACCACCATTTGTTTGTGTGTGCATCAAAATTTGTGCGATTATGGGTCATTTAGAGGTAACAGGAATAGTGTAGGCAGACCACGTTAGACGCGAACTCCCTCCATGGAAGAAAGTGTGTTGAATGCCATCCAAAATAATCCTACTACCAGCACATGTGTCGTTGCAGTGTACAGCGTGTCTGACACGACAATTCCTTACACCCCTTTCATCTCCAAAGGGTTCAGTTACTGCTCCCCCAAGATCATCCTGCACGTGTGGCTTTTGCGCAGTGGTTTCTCCAAGAAAGTGTTCGAGACTTGAATTTTCCAGCCTATGTTTTGTTCACGGATGAGGCTTATTTCACTCGGGAAGGCTTATTCAATCAGCACAATGCTCATGTGTGGGCTCACGACAACCCACACGCTGTGCGCCCCCATGCGGCACATCATTGCTTTGCAATAAATGTGTGGGCAGATATGGTCGGTGACTACTTAGTCAGCCAATACCTGTTACCATCCCGCATGAACTCCGTTAAATATCGGATCTTTCTTGAACAAGTTCTACCAGGATTACTTGACGATGTTCCAGCAAACGTGAGACACAACATTTGGTTTCAACATGACGGAGCACCTGCCCATTATGGAAGGTGTGTTCGTGCCCATTTGAACAGGTGTTTTGGGCGTCGATGGATTGGCCATGGTGGACCTGTTGCCTGGCCCCCACACTCACCTGATTTATCGAGCCTTGATTTCTTTCTGGGGGGGGGCCTCATCTATCGTGTATGAATCGCCTGTGGAGACGGAAATAGATCTTGTGGCGAGCCTCATCTGCGCTGCTGCTACTGTCAAAGAAACTCCAGGTGTGTTCGACCGTGTCCGCCAATCCATGCTGCGTCGGTGTCATCGCATCTCATGGTGGAACCTTCGAGCATCTGTTGTAACATCATGAAATGCATTCATCTCATACTCCATTGTTAATATTATGTCAAATAAATGTTTGCCACTAATTACTGTCTTGTGTCATTTCTGCTTCTTGTGCCTCTGCTACTACTTTCCCGTGACATTTCCAGTTATGGGTTGCTATGCGAATCACATTCCTTTAGCTGTTACCTACCTCCCCTAAACGTTTGTACCAATATTTGTAAGTTTGTACCAAAAATATTGGTAATACCAATATTACCAATATTTTTGAGACACCCTGTATAGAATTGAAAGATTTAAAAATATTTATGATTTAGAGTTAACACTTTACTTCAATTTTAAAAATGAGAGCAAATTTGTATATTTAAGGTCTGATGATATTTGCTAACTTTTAAATTGATAATACTGTATAATTTTTTTTTTTATAATATTTTATGTATTACATCCAGTTGCTTAGTTTGGGGAGGGGTATGTGTGTATTATTTCCTTCTTAGTATATCCGAAGAAAAAGAAAACAGCATACACACCTGAATTGCCACACACACTTTGAGGTGGAGACAGATTTTGATATGTGAAATTCAGTGATGCATTCTCAAGTACATCTCTTATCTGTTAATACTGCTCCAGACTTGTAATGGTGCCATTTCACATCAGCAAAGAATGAGAAATTAGTGGGATGCAATTTTGCACACTCTGCAGGATCTTCTTCAACATTGTTAACACTGTTTTTGAGCTAGCCCCTACTTCAACATAACCTGACGTGCCATGCACCACTTCAGCAAAGGAACCAGGCCTTGACACTGTTCGTTGATGTCTAAATAATAATATGGTTCACCATACATATGTTTGAATAACAGAAGGTATTTCCCCATTGCAAAACAGTCTGTAATATGAAAATTCATTGCCTCCATATTTTTATTATGAACTGTGCCAACACTTTGCAGTGTTTTCTACTCTGATGACATTGATTATGAACTCTAATCACTAGTAGTACTTTCTTAGAATTTCTGATGACACTGATTCTATACATACTTAAATTATTATAAAGGGGCCAAATGAAATGAATCACCTAACTTCCAAGACAATTAAGTCTTGCCTCTGTCTTACAGATATGGCCATTCATACCAATTATAATAACGGAACGGTATGCAAGTTATCTGATCTTAGCTTTTCTGCAAATACACAACAGTGTTATTACTGCTTATCCATAATCCATTTCAAAATTCTGTATCTCATGGTAAAATAAGATTGAAAAAGTAATTTTCAAACACTTGATAGTTGCCACTGATCTTAATTCGATTAGCATCTGTTATTACTTAATATTATTTTTAGTTTGCCTTTTGTCTGAAATCAAGTTGTTTGAATTTAAGTTAAAGTTAAAATTATACTTGTGTATAGCTTTAATTTTTGGAAGAAACTGTGAAGTTATCAGCTTATAAGTTTAATCTAGTAGTAACTTATATTGTATTTTTAATTAAGAGTTAAATGTTTGTATTTAACTATTTGACACTGTATAATTGTAATCCCTTTATTTATTCTTATAGGCAATGTCACGAATTTGTGGTGATAAGCTAGCAGATCTTCACCAAAATGGTTTCAAAAAATGGTCCAGTCTAGATAACATTGCCATAGTGAAACGCAGTGCAGCTATACTGTCTTGACATATGTGGCTTAAGAAAAAAGAACTGGACTTGAATCAAATAACTGCCACATGGTGGTGGTATTATGTAGCCTGGTGGGCAGGGAGAATTCTGCTGTGATTTTGCTTTTCATCCAGAGATGTTGAGTATTTCCAGAAACTAAGAAGTCCTCGTTGTTTATGGCATCCTGCGGAAATTTGGCTAAATATAGAGTTCTTCCTTAAGTTAAGTCCTT
This sequence comes from Mastigoproctus giganteus, assembly GCF_048544385.1. Lineage (NCBI taxonomy): Eukaryota > Metazoa > Arthropoda > Arachnida > Uropygi > Thelyphonidae > Mastigoproctus > Mastigoproctus giganteus. Next base: position 251,332,787 of record NC_143575.1, on the reverse strand, counting down.
CAGCAGGTGTGCTCTTGATATGAGTGAATGTGGCAAATGACTGTTAGTTGTACATTACATTTTTATCACATTCTGGGGAAAGGGGGACTTTTGAGTAGGTAGTTATCTAGTGAAACAGATTCCTTTGCTTTTGACTTAAAAAAAAAAAAGTTCAGCATTTAAAAACATGGACAGTGTGGCTTTGAATGGATGTACTATTTCTTTTAAGAACATGGCTATGGATGACAGTGCCGAAATACCAGCTTAGTAAAAAAAAAAAAAAAAAAAAAAAAATCTGTTAAAGTGCTTTCTAATTCATTTCCATATTCATATTTCTAATCATAATCCCATGTAAATAATGTACACTGCACCAGACATACCATTTTGATATTTTTTAGGTTCCGTTATGTTTTTCAAAATTACTGGCAACAAATTCCTTTCCATTCTTCCTCATTACTAATCATTAGTTGTTGACTCAGTCAGCAGCAACAGCTCACATTACATCTTTGAGGAATAGATAGTAAAAAGTTTTTAACTGTTGAGTCTGTGTTATATTTCATTTCATAATACACAAACATTTAACCCAGTGTTACTAGTAACTGATACTTGCAAATAAGAATTTGCAAATATCAGTTATTGATACTTGCTATTATCTTATCAATTATCTCATAATGGTATAACTGAATTGTACTTTATTCCACTTGAAAATGAAACAAAAGAAATTAAGTTTCCTGAACTAAGTAACATCACAGTTTTGAATAAAATAGTTTTTTTTTACAAATAACGTTTTCTTTCTTTGTCATCATCTAAATCTGTTATACCCAGTGATTGTGTAGGCCATGATAGTATCAATCAGTCCTACTGGACTATCAGATTTCTCTTTACTAATTCCTTTCTCCATACTTCCTACATATTAGAACTTTAATCTTCACTGGAGTAAGCTACCCTTTCTCTAATGCTTACTTGATGCACTGATCCCCTTGCTATTGGTTTATCTGTAGGCCTATTATTATCATACATTTTTGTTTTGAGTATCTGTTTAGCTAATTCTCCCTCATCCTTTCTACATGCTCATACCATCTTAAGTTTGCTTCACTTATCTTTCATTTGATATTTGATATCCCCTCATTTGTAATATGGTTATATCATTTCTTCCTTCTGTTAGTTTTACTTAATTTTCTTAAAACTTGTTTCTGAAGATTTTAATGTTTGATCATTTCCTTTATTTATTTATTTTTTTTTTTTTTACCCTTCTGTCATCTCTGTAGGTTAAAATAGCCTTAAAAACTGCATGATAAACCACTCATTTTGTTTACTGAATAATTTCTTTTTTGCTTCAAACGAATTTGTCTCACTAGCTTTCTGCAGTTCTACTTTACTTAGTTTATTGTTTATTTCCATTACACAATCTTGGTTATTTAGTATATACACTCTAAATTTTCCTTCTGTATTTTTCTTCACTTTTGTTTTTGTGTAACCAATTTTCATGCCAAATTCTCTGCAACCTTTGATTTATTCAGAGATACTTGACAATTTTGTAAGCTACTGTTTAACAGCACAATATCGGCATATAATAATGATCCAATTTTTATATCTTGTGCACTAAATGTTGCCAGTGACTACGTAGCCGAGTGTGCAGGAGCGGGAGTGCAGTAGCACACGCTCTTTGAGTAGACCGGGGTTCAAGCCCCTGACTGCTGAATATGGTTGATCTGCCAACCCGCACTGGACCAGCGTGGCAGATTATGGTCCATTTCCCTCAGCATGAATTGTTGAGGAGGCTTCCATCCTGCAGTGGGTTGACAATGGCTGCACTTTACTTTTTTTTTTTTTACATTCTTTTATTAAATTGTCCATAACAGTTATGAGAAGTGCAATAAGGTTTATACCTGCCTCACTCCAAGTTTAACTTTACACTTGGGGTTTTTCTAAAATTTTAAAGAGCAGATTTCTATGTATTTTGTCATATGCTTTATAAAGATCAACAAAGAATAAATACTGGTTCCCGTTTTGTTCCCATTACTTTCTAAGACACTTGAATAGATTTTACTTGGTATACTCAGATAAGGAGTGAAATTCCTCTGTAATTTCCATATTCAATTATATTTACCTCTTTATATATTAGCACAATTAATGCCTTGTTCCAATCTTCTGAAACTTTTTTCCCTCAAATATACTTATAGATAATGTGACATAACCTGTGATACTATTTTCCCCTCCATCTTTCAGGTCCAATTTCACATGTTGTTGATGGCTCTGTATACATTATTTTTCATGGCTTTTCTACCTCATTAATATGGAGAGTATCCAAAAATTTCCCTCGTTTCAACTTTTTCCTCCCCTTCAATTATGTGTTTAGTTCCTTCATTTAATCAGAGTATTTGCACTGTAATTCTGAAATATCCTTCTTTTGTTTTACTTTTCCCTTTGATTACTTATTTGTGGTTTTTATCCTCGTAAGATTAATGAAATGCCAAAATATTTGTTCACCATACTAACATTGTTTTTTTATCTTCTACAAGATTTTTTTTTTTTTTTTGTTCCTTTCTCACTTACCAGCCCTAATGCCCTTTTCTCTATATTCCAATAAGAATTTAGTTTTATTTACTAAAAATTTATTGTAATATTTTTTCCTTTCTCTAACCGATCTTTTAACTTCTTGGATTTACTATGGCCTTTGACTTTTTTATCTTTACAGACCTCCCTGCATACCTCTTTTTGCAGCTTTCATTGCATTTTTCCTTTTATGAATGCCAATTAGAATTACTACCAAAAAGTCTAAATTCATTAGTAGTTCATCTTCATTTTGTTTTCACACATTTTTTATTAATGTGTACAGAGGTTTAACTGAGTAAATCATTTATATTTTCCAGTAAAGTTTTACTAATATTGACTTAATATTAACATTGGCAATGTGGCACAAGAGGAGGGATATGTACATGTTTGCCATCTCCTATAGATACCAATCCAGCTGACCTTTGAATCTATAAGTAATCTAATAAGTAAGTAATAAGTATTTCTCCAAAACATCCACCTCACTTTCTCATGGATGCAGTTTATAGCAATGATTAACAATTTACTAGTTAATGGAAACCTTTCTACAATCCAGGCTATCACCCTTTCCCTTTTTGGGCAAATTTATGTCCTCTAGCTCTATCATAATTTAACCCTTTTGTGCTCTTCCCAAGGAAACTGTTACATGTTTAGTTCAGGGTCAAGAAGACCCTAATTATATAAACTTGGTAACATGAAGGTATTTGTTAAAATTACTTATTACAATTTTTATAATTCTCCTCACCATGGTTAGTAATCTAGTTGATGATAATAAAATATCTTATTAATAGTTTCATTAGTTTCAAAAAATTTGTATTTCAGTCTGTTTAGATTTGATGCCAGTTTTAGGAAGTTTATAACACAGCTGCCAAAAACGTTTTTCCTTTAAAATACCACTAAACATTTTTCCCTTAAACCTTATATATCACGATAACACTGAAGATGATGTATTGTAATAAGTGTTTCAAACATCAATCTGTTATGAGTAAGGCTTGCTACTTTACTTGTGCAGAACAAAAGTGTCCCAAAAAAGTTCTGATTTCTAATCTGAATTTTTTTACCAATAACCATATAAGTTAAGAGTGTATAGTAATACATTTTTAAAAAACAATCCATTATAAACTGTTTCTATGCATAGAATAAAAATGATCCATAGAATTATGTTTGGCATTAAGTTTTATAAGTTTAATGCAACTTCCAATGTAGAGTGTTCTTTGGAGTTTTGTTATTAGGTCAATACATATCAAAGATGTTATAATACAGATTTCAATTTAAAAAAAAAAATCTTATGAATGGCATGCACTTTTTTTTTTTCTTTTGTGTGCATCATAGGACAGCCCTACTTTTTTTTATTTGATAAAATTTAATTTAACAGTGTATGCTGAAGTTTTTCCCCCCATAAAAATCACATTTGTTACCTAATGTGCAAAGGTAGATTTGTATTTCAATGTTAAACTGATTTATACAAATAAATCAGTTCAAAACTGAAATGCAAACAAATCTACCTTTTCACCACCAACAACAAAAAAATAAGTTCTAATGCTCTGTGTGTGTGCCACATTTTCATCTCGATCACAGAATGCGATCGAGATGAAAAAGAGATTTTCAATAGAGAAAATAAAGGAAATGTTTTGGAGGCATGCTGTGTCAGCTGAGTGGATAGGGTAGTTGACAAGCACCTAAAGTAAAAAAATTGTATGAACCCTGTTTGAAGAGCACTCTCACACAGTTGCTTTTATGATTCCAGCATATAATGGAATTATAAAAGCACTGTGTTTTATAATTCCACTATATACTGAAATTACTCCATCTCTAGCAATTGTTCAATAAAGCAATAGGACAGCATGGGGCCCTCCCCCTCCTTACCTCCTGTCTGTACCACACACATAGGTAAGTACCTTCGGTTATCTTAGATGTCCTGTCATACATAGTATACTCTAAGTGGCCACTTTATTAGGAACATCTACCCTTTTCAAAAATGGAGCATTCTTCACATATACTAGCAATATATCCAGTACATTAGTCCTGTTTCTAATATTATGATACAATTATTTGATAGGGCATCTTGTGCTTTGCAATATTGGACTATACACTGAATATTGTAAAGTGTTTTTTTAACACTTTACATATTCAGTGGGAAGTTTGGAATCTGTCCTTTGTGTTTTATTTTTCTGTCTCATAGATAAAAATCATGGAGATGTAAATTAAAATACAACATATGCAGCCTGTTTATATACAGTCAGTCCTCGTACAGCACGATAGTTGTGTTCCTAGAAACCCTCGTGCAATGCAAAATCGTGCAATATAAACAACAGGCCCTATGGGAAAAATAGGGTTAAGGCGCTGACCACCCAAGATTGAACACACATTTGTAATCAAAACATTACTAAACACAATAAATTATCATAATAAAATACATAAGTATTTTATTACAACTATTACATAATAAAATATTGCTTCTATCGTAAGCAAACTTGATTTTTGCTTGATTTTTCTATTGAAACAGATGACAGCCGTTCCATATCTTCCAATTCTTTGTGCCTTAATCTAATGGATTTTAATTACACTTTGAGTTGTTCCTGCTATAAAAGTTGTTTTTATTTTCTCTGCATTCTTTGTAATTCCCGGTGTTGCCTCATTTAGGCCTGTAGCACGTGTAATATCACATGGTCTTCCATTTCACTCAAAGCGTTTCACAATCTCATTTTTTCTCTATCGACAGAGATGGACTGGCCATAAACCTTACCAGGGAAACCCCGTGGGCAGGAGGCCGGTGTGATTTTGGCCATAAACGCTAGTATGAGGCCACTACAAATTTTCCCGGGTAAGAATTTTTGATCCAGTCCACCTCTGTTTATCGATATTGCTTTTCTTTTTCTCTCTAAATCTGTAGTGTCTTCACCAGGATGCTTCCTTTTCACACCTTTTAAGTATTTTACTCATTTTTAGGGAATAGAGCACAATTACAAAATGAGGAGGCACGCTTGATACACATAAACAAAACTGCAAGCGTGTAGCAACTGAATAAACAACACCTTAAATGCAGAGACACACTATGAACACCTCACTAGCTTACATTTTACTAAAGCACATTTCTGGGGGTTATTACCATAAAACAATAAAAACAATTTCCAGTTGCGTTCCTGCTAGTGGAATCTGTTATAAACTGGTAGTAAAGTCAATCTAATTGCTTTTGCGATAATACCGATAGCTGGAATTGTGTGAGTTTTCACCTTATTATGGTGAAATGTGTTTCCCCTTCACTGATATAAAAAACATAAATACATTTTCAGAATCTTCTCTTCATTCCTATCGTGTTGCATTCAGTTGGGGTGATTCTGGTCCGACTGCCATTTCTTGTAAACACAAAGGCGAATCGTGCATAAGCAAATTCGGTTTGTGTTATATACGATATCATTCCCCTATTTATAAATTGTGTATGATCGAATTTGTGTAGTGTAAACATGTGTTATACGAGGACTGATTGTATATACATATATGTTCCTAATATATATAAATATATATATATATATATATTAAGAACACCTACCCTTTTCAAAAATGGAGCACCCTTCAGATATACTGGCAGTATATCCAGTATGTTACTATTAGGTTAGCCATATGATGCAAGGAAGCCTGGGGCTTTTGCTGCACTGAACAAAAAATAAAAATAGATATAAAACAACAAAACACCTATTTGACTCACTCCTCACATAGTTATATATCCAGTGACCTTTCAATTTCTACAAGCTGTCAGCCTTAACCACCTGTAGATGTTATGAAGCAGGCAAGCAGATACAAAATGTTGCTTTTTGTGTGCAATTCCATGTAGGAATGGGCACAACAAAAGATTTAAGGGACTTTGAGTTGTGACATGATGGTTGGTGCCAGATGTGCTAGTATGAGGATCTCAGACTGCAACCCTGCTGGGGTTTGCCTATATGACTGTCTTAGGTTTATTGAGGTCCAGTAACCAAATAAAATCCAGTCAACAGCAATCCTGCAGTCAGAAACAGTTCTTTAATGTGAAAAGCCAACAGTAGTTGACAAGACTTATGCAGGTTAGCAGAAAGGCTATTAGTCAGTCAAGTAACCCATTATAACAGTTGTAAGCAAAGTGGCATTTCAGAACACAATTTGTCATACCTTGTTGTGGTTACAATAGACTACCCAATGACCCAACCAGATTCTGCTCTTTTCAACAAAGCATAAATGTTTGGGAACACCAACACTATACAACTGAGGATTGAAAGTAGGTTGCCTGGTCTGAGGAATCCTGATTCCTGCTTTTTCACACTGATGGAGTACCAGAATATGGCATACAACATGATTCCATACACCTGTCCTACCAGGTATCTATGGTGCATGCTGTTTTTTTGCAGTGCACATTAGGGGCCCCTCACAGCGAAGCAACGTTAGACGGCACAGGTTATCTGGAAATTGTGTATATCTAGGCACATCTCTTCATGGTTCGTTTCCATTTGTGAATTGGTTCTTTTAACAGGATAGCGTGCCATGTCAAGGCCAGAATAGTACAGAACTGGTTCCAGACAGAGTGACTTCAGCTTACTACAGCCTTTCCTTTCACCAATTTCAATTCATTTTGAGCACCATCAGTAGTGAAAAAATGCATATAGTATTGATGTTGGCCATATAGTGCAAGGAAGCCCAGGCGTTTGCTGCACCAGCCAAAAAAGAATAATGATAATCAAGAATAATAACAAAAGAATAAAAATAATATTAAATAAATCAAAAATTTTAAAAATATAAAGGAAGATATAAAAAATGTAGACAGAAAATAAACTATGTGCTTCTCTACTCACATAGGTAACCATCCTGATGAACTTTCAGTTTCTTAACTGTTGGCTTTAACTACCCATGGAGATAATGCGTTCCACAATCCCCCCCCCTGTAATTTGAATTTATGGGTCCTAGTTCTGGAATCCGTTATAACGGAAAATTTTGCCTTCATTTTACTTCCCCTCTCAGAGCTTTACAGAGATCGATCAGGGCCCTTCTAAGGTGATTGATTGCCATGCTCTGTAGCCTACATAAAGTCTTTGCTCATACGGTTGCCCCTTTTCAGATCTCACCATGCGATTTGCCCATATTTGAAGCCTTTCAAGAAACTCATTATCTCCTTTTTTTTTTTTCTTTTCTTTTTTTGTTTAGGTGAAGTCTCCATTTTTTGACATGGTATTCTAAGTGCAATCTTACAACTACTTTATACTGTAGTATTATCTCAATAAATCATTGGTAGAGCACCATGGGCTTTCCTGGCCACCTGTTTATACTGCTTAGAAAACTTCATATCCTCCTGTATTGTAACTCCCAGATCCTTACATTCACAACTGTTATTAGCTCAATCCCACCAAGTATGTAAGTTCTTTTGGAACTGTTATTCTCCATGTGTAAGACTTTGCAGTTTTCTGTGTTAAAACATTGTTGCCACTTTTCCGACCATCCTTAAAGTCTATCATGTTTTCCTGAACTAGTGCTGCTTGTCACTGATCATTGACTCTCCCAGTCTTTACATTTGCAAATTTTTACATCATCCTCTCTATCCCCGCAACAAGGTTGTTTATGAAAATCAGAAACAGTGGTTCAAAAACCAATCCTTGGGAGATCCCACTTCTGATGTTACACTAACTGAATAATATCCATTTATCACAAACCTCTGCCTTCTGCACTACAACCACCCTGCAGTCCATCTTAGAATTTTTCCAGTAATCCCAACATCTTCCAGTTTATACAATAACCTCTCACGAGGAACTGAGTCAAATGCTTTGCTGAAATCTAAATAAAGTATGTTGAAATTGTTCCCTATGTCCAGCTCATGAGTAACTGTGTCAAAATAGTTAACTAGATTAGTTAAACATGATTTGCCCTTAACGAAACCATATGTGCCTTTCAGAATATTATTTCTATTTAAATGTATACCTGGATTTGTGCTCTTAATCATTGCTTTCAAGATTTTCCCTACTGATGAAGGCAGACTAACCAGTCTGTAGTTAACCAACTTCACTCTTAGACCTGCTCTTTAGTTATTGGCACTTCTCCAATCCAAAGGAATCTTTCCCAAGTCCAGTAATGCATGCTTCGGACACCACCTTCAAAATAACTGGGTATATGTCATCAACTCCAGGAGCCTTACTTGCCTTTAGGCTTGAAAGTTCTTCTAATAAACAATTGCCTGTAATTTCGAAATTACCGATTTCATGTCACAACCCCACTTGCGTTGACTCTCTCCTTACCATGTAGGAACTTTCATCAGTAAAGAACGATGTGAATTACAAATTCATTTCATCAGCTGGGTTATTTCAAACCTTCTCCCAACCCATTACATAGGTTCCATTCTAATTTGTTTTCTTCTTTGTGTTTGTATACATAGTCTGCAATACAAGCGTATTTGAAGCTGTTCCATTCCATGTAAGTAGCAATTACTCGTGTACCACTGTAACATTGATTATGAAGTGACCTGTCAGTTACAGACAGCTGTGAAATTGTATCTAGCCCTGTGAAAAATTTCATGCTGTGATATTACATGTTTTGAAACAGTGTATATGGCCATTGCTGTCTCATACACTCAAGACTTGGGACATTCAGAGCCTCCAACCAGTATCCCACAAAATCCTAATCTTTCAGTAATACAGGGTGATTATAAAATAACTCTTGGAATTTGAGACTATTCTCAAACTCCAAATTTCTCAATATACATATTTCTCAAAGTACATTTTGGAAAGAGTTGAAATGTTGGATATTAGGCATGTGCTCACGGTATCTAATGTTTGATTTGCATTAAAGCCACAAGTTTGTGTTTGGTTTGAGTTTGTGCCACCAGGTGCAGGATAATTATTATTAGGAAAAATAAACTGACAGGAAAAAAATATATATATATTGCCAAAAAACTTTATTTTTGATATAAACTTTAAGACATTTTTTTTTTCTATTTTTATGGAAACTTCTGTATGAACTATGTATTTTAGTTAACTCCATAATAACCAGAAATCTGCTGGTGCTAAGTTTAGTGAATGTGAAGGCTGCGTGCATAGAAAGTGGTGGGATATTAGTTGCCAGAAAAATGTTCATTAATATTCTTAATCTAATAGCTAAAGTGTGGTTGAGAAAAGTCTTGCATAAAAATATTTTATGTTGCTTGCTCTCTTTCTTGTAGAGTTGGTATGACCAGAGTAGATAACAACCTGTGGTTCCATACTAGTAGTATGTGTTTTTAGTCTTGACTCTATTACTTCCCCAGAAAAGTGCTGAAAAAGGAGGAAACGAGCAGCAACCAAACTAAGCTTTCAAATCATGGGAGTTTGATAAATAGAATATGGGTATTGATTCTGACCAAACTACAATTTTATATGTTAGCATCACCAGACAGAGTGAATTGGACATCATTTCTCCACCCTCTTCCAACTTGGTAATAAATTGTACTTAAAAGTCAAGACACTTGTCACAGTCATATGTTTGATTGGGCTGAACTCAGGAGATCGTATACAGAAACATCCCAAGTGTTTTACAAGAGATTTTCCTACCAAGGATACAGGTAACTCCGATTGTCAAAAAGAAAGTACATGCACTGGCAGTACCCTTTGGATTTCTGCTCCCATGCTGTAGTGGAGTAAGTTTCCACACTCATATGAGGTCATCTTTTGCTTGATCTGTTACGTGTGCAGCCTGGGTCCATAGATTCCGTTATCAAATTGCTCATGGCTTTACTGGAATATGGCTCTTGGTGGAAATTATGCACACATCGGTATACACATATTGCAGCTTTTGCATTGCATCCATACATGTACTAACACTTCAATAACTTTGTGTTATATCCCTTGTCATCTTGAATAAATGATTACTTTGCTTATTGTGAATGTTAATAGTTATTTTACACCTGGTAGCATAAACTCAAACTGTGCCATGAAATAAATCTCTCAGGTATTTCAACTACTTGCCTTTAAACTCTTTTACACCAGAAGTTATTTTATAATGTAAAGGTAGGTGAGGGTTTTGGGTTCACTTGGTGAAATTCTTCAGATCCTCTGAAAATTGCATTTGAATTTATTATATTTGTATGAGTTTAGTTTTGTGGTACTTGAATTTGTAGGTTTTCTTTTTTAGTTGTTTAGTCTCTTATCTAGTTGTATTATTGTTGCAAGAAAAGGTTTGTTCTGAGGCAGTTCTGGTTAATATAATTATTATATTTGAAAATATACATTTGTTGGTAACTGCATAGAAATGTGCCTGACGAATGGTTCCATCTCAAAAGAGAAACCTGCAGAAGAGATGGAGGTAAGTGTTTTCTGCATCTATTTCATTATTTTGAATAGCAGACTGAATACATATTACGTTAAATATACTAGAGTATTTTTAAAATATTAACTATAAATTTCAAATCTGTAAAATTATGATCCTTAAGGTGTTCAGGTAGCTTGTCAGTTTATAATGGGAGGATTTTAACTTTACAGATATTGACTGGAACTTGTGGATTGGTCACTCGGACACTAGCAAGACTTGTGGATTTATTGGATGACTATTTTCTACAGCAGCAGCATGTTCGAGAGGCAACCAGAGGGAGTAATACTCTTGATCTGATTATCAGCAGTGATTATTCGTGCATTAAGAATTTGCAGACAAAGGAACCACTGGGTGACAGTGATCACAATGTACTGATATGGGAATTACTTAAAGATGTAACTACCATCAAGGCTAAAGGGAAGGGCTTTTGCTTCCGTAAAGGTGACTACAGGGTTCTCAGACAGTTTTTAAATTCTGTACAGTGGGATCAACTGATGATGTTACCAGTATTGAATTCTAAATGGGAAGAGACTTCGGTGACATAATCTTGGAGGCTACTGGGCTTTTCATTCCAATTAAGAAATACTGTTCAATGTTCAGTCCTAAATTGATGTCAGATGAATTAATGAGGCTCATGGCAGAGAAGAAAAATGTATGGGATGCATATAAATTATCAGGTGACACAGAAGCCTATGGCAGATATAAGCTTGTCTGTAATCAAGTCACAAAGGCGGTTAGGCAGGCGAAGGCAGATTACGAGAAATCTTTGGCAAAGGATGCAAAGAAAAACAGAAAAGAGTTCTTTACTTATGTAAACTCTAGAAGGAAAGGGATGAATCAGATTGGACCACTTAACATAGATGGGTTGACTATTGATGATCATGCTCAGGTAGCTGATAAACTGAATGAGTATTTTGCATCTACATTCACACATGAGGAGTTGTTCAATGATGGTAATGCCAGAAGTTTATCAAACTCTAACAGGGAGCTAAGTGATTTTGTAATAACTGAGAGCAAAGTGGAGGAGAAATTGTTGAAGTTAAACATAAGGAAGGCACCTGGGGTGGACACATCTATCCAGTTATATTAAAGGAGGCAGCAAAGGAAGTAAACAAAACCCTTAGCCATAATTATGAGAACTTCCTTGGACTCATGTGAGGTCCCAATGGACTGGGAGTGTGCAGATGTATCACCAATTCATAAAGGGGGTTCAAAAGGTAACACAAGTAACTATAGACCTGTTAGTTTAACTTTTATTCTGGGGAAAATAATGGAGTCACTGGTTAAAGAAGCATTGCAGGATCATAGTTAAGACACAGCATGGGTTTGTTAAAGGGAGGTCTTGTCTGAAGAATTTGATTGGATACTATGATGTGGTCACAAAGGAACTGAATGCCAAAAATAATTTTAATATCATATACTTGGATTTCAGGAAAGCTTTTGAAACTGCACGTAGAAGACTGCCGTACAAATTGGAGAGGTATGGCATTAAGGGTAAATTGCTACATTGGATAAAGGGATGAGTGAGTGGGAGACAACAGAGTGATAATCAATGAACACTGCTCTTAGTGAGCAAATGTTATTACTGGAGTTCCCGCCTGGCAACCCAAAGGTTGTGGGTTCGAATCCCACCTCTGGCTTGGATCAGAGTAAAATGCAAAAACTTTGGGAGGTGCATTATGGCCACAGATGCCGATGCGGCAACAACTAACAAAAAAAAAAGTGGAGTTCCCCAAGGTTCGGTGCTGGGTCCATTGTTGTTTTGTGTATTCGTCAATGATAATGATGAAGGTATATCAGGATTAATGTCCAAGTTTGCAGATGATACAAAGGTTGGCAGGGTTGTTAAAGACAGTATGCTACACCAACTGGATCTTGACAAGTTGGGAAAATGGGTTGAGAAGTCACAACTGAAGTTTAACATTGACAATTGCAAAGTATTGCATATGGGACAGTTGTAGAATAGATATGTGGAAATTTGCCTTTAGCCAGTGGGTGGTTGATTAGTGGAACGGACTTCCATCTTTTGTTGTACAAGTTGATAGCCTAAATGAATTTAACGCTCAGCTGGACAGGCATTTGGAACGAATGGAGGGGTGAAGTGGGAAGGCTTTTTTTTTTTTTTTTTTTTTTTTTTTTGGCTGATGCTGCATAAGCTTGCTTGATTTAAAAAGTTTGTGTCTTTCTTGCATCATATGCCTCTACTAATGCTAATATTTGTAAATGTAATGATTTAAAAAGTTTGTGTCTCTGTTCACTGTCACTTCGGACCTTATAGTAGCTGGGGCAACCAAGCTTGCTTGGTCTGTCCTTTCATCCAGGGTAAGATCTAGTGTGGTTTTTTTTTTTTTTTGTGAATAATGGATTGAGCAAAACTGCTTGATTACTACATTATGTGAATCTTGGTGACACAGGAGTATCATTTCTCTGTGAGCCATCATACCTGAACAAACTGCTTACGCTTCACAATTCAGTGTTTCAGATGTGCACATGGAGGGGGGGGTGAGAATACCGATGGTTACTAACAGTCCCACCATCACAAAGGGGCAAGCAGAGGATTTGGTTATTAGCATTAGTAGAGGCATATGATGCAAGAAAGCTAACTTATACAGCATCAGCCAAAAAAAAAAAAACACTTCCCATTTTACCCATCCATTTGCTCAAAAAGTTTGTCCAGTTCTTGAATTTATTTAAACTATCAGCTTCCACAACAATAGATGGAAGTCTGTTCCAGCAATCAATTACCCTCTGTCTTAAAGGCAAGCTTCTGCACATGTAGTCTACAACTGTCTTTCCATAATTTGAGTTTACGCCACTTCAGGATCATAATCTTGGCAAGAGGAAGAATTCCATCAGCATTGAGCCTGCTCAAACCATTCAAGGCCTTATTCACATCAATAAGATCATCTTGCAGGTGCCTAGTCTCCAGATGCCGCAATTTACAGAACTTAAGCCTTTCTTGGGAACAGCACCCCTTTGTTCTCCTCACCAATCTTGTTGCTCTTCTCTGTAACTTTTATATCCTTTCTAAAATAAGGACTCTACACCTGTATGCAGTACTCAAGGTGTGGGCTGACAATTGCCTTTATACAAAGGGATAATCACCTCCTTATCCCTGCTAGCAAAATTCCTGTATATCATTAACAAGACCCCATGACGAGCTCTGGCAGCCAGTCTGCACTGTTCAGAAAACTTCATATCTGACTGCACAATTACCCCCAAGTCATTTTTTCATTCTCCACTACGTGAGTGTAGTAATGCACAGTTGTTATGGTACTCAGGGGTTACTGTTACCAATATGCAGTACTTTGCATTTGTCAATGTTAAACTTCAGTTGCCCATATGCTCAACTTTTCTAGATCCTGTTGCAGTAGTGTACTGTCATTAACAACCCTGCCAACCTTTGTATCATCTGCAAACTTGGACATTAAGCCTGATATACCTACATCAATATCATTGATCAATGCAGAAAATGACAATGGGCCCAATACCAAACTCTGGGGGACTCCACTAATAACATTAGTCTACAAAAAGCGGTGTTCATTGATTACCACCCTTTCTTCTCCTACTCTACCATCCCTTTATCCATTGCAGCAACTTGCCTTTAATGCGAAACTGCTACAATTTGTACAGTAGTCTTCCATGTGCAACAGTATCAAAAGCTTTCCTAAAATCCAAGTATATGATATAAAAATTTTTTGCATTAAGTCCTTTGTGACCGCATAATAGTAACCAATCAAATTTGTCAGACAAGACCACCCTTTAACAAACCCATGCTGTGTCTGAACTATAACTGCAGTCTTGTCCAGATGATCCTGTAATGCTTTTTTAACCAGTGATTCCATTATTTTCCCTGGAACAAAAGTTAAACTAACAGGTCTGTAATTGTTAGTAAATGTTTAACTTCAACAATTTCTCTTCCACTTTGCTCTCAGTTATTACAAAATCATTTAGCTCCCTACTATAGTTCAATATGCCTTTGTCCTCCACTTCAGAATTCATCATGTGAATGTAGATGCAAAATACTCATTCAGTTTGTCATCTGAGCAGGATCATCAATAGTTGAACCGTCAATATCAAGTGGGCTAATTTGATTCATCCCCTTTTCTTTTAGAGTTTACATAAGTAAAGAGATCTTTTCTGGATTTTTTTTGCATCCTTTGGAAAATTATGCTTAGTATATAATTGATTAGTATTAATAATGGCAAATTATGTAAGAAAGCAAGCTTATATATCTTCAGACAGAAAAAAAAAAAAAAATCCCATTTCACCTATCCATCCCCTCCAATAGTTTGTACAGTTCTTCCTTGAATTTATTCAAACTATCCACTTCCCCGACTATGTATGGAAGCCTGTTCCAACAATCAACCAACCTTTATGGCTGAAGGCAGACTTTCACCCATCTGTTCTGCAACTGCCCTTCCTCAATTTGAATTTATGTCCCCTCATGTGCATAGTCTGAGGAAGAATCCCATCAGCATTCAGTTTGCTCAAGTCATTCAAAGCCTTAAACACCTCGATCAGATCACCTTGCAGGTGTCTAACTCCCAGACCCTGCAATTTGCAGAACTGAAGCCTTTCTTGGTAAAAACATCCCTTCATTCCCCTTGCCAGTCTTGTTGCCTTTCTCTGTACTCATTCCAGCAGCTCTACATCCTTCCTAAAATTGTAATTGTTCCATAAAAAAAACGGAAATTGAAGGAACAAATGAGGAAGAAGAAAAGCTGGTTCTCTGAGTTTGAAGTTGGACAGTAAAAGGATTCTGACTGGTTTCAGCATGTGTTTGGAAGAGAGAGGGGGAGGAATTATAAAAGCCAATTCAGAACACTACCAATGGAAGTATCTATAGAAAAGATATGCAGCACAAACAGACTGTTTATGAGACAGAGTGGAGAGATTTTGTAGGTAATGGTCATTAATTAATTAACCACACCTCAGATGTGGGAACAATATTCCAAAGTAGGATGGAGTTGAGATCTGTACAGAGCAAGTAACTGTTTAGAAGAAAAGTAACAGTGAGAAGAAAAGAGAAAACCCAGTTTTTTAGATGTTAGAGGAAGCAATATTTGGGTTGTGCTTATGTCAATAGAGAAACAGTTGGCAAACCGTAAGATGGTTGCTTATTTAGAACAGCTTTATGTTAAACACAATCAAAAGCCTTTGAAATTTTTTTGCTGCATTGCCTTTCAGAACTAGACAGAGTGGAAACACATTATCATGGAGTATTTGGGCACACTTACAATTTTACAAATGTATATTATGTTTTTAACAATTTAAGTTAAATTTAATTTAAAATAACTGGTTTTTTTTTTTAATTTTTGCAGATCAATTGAGTAGTAGATATTAAATGTCTTAATGATTGCATCTGTTGTTAAACTTAAGGAAGTTATCCCACACCTTTTCAAGAACCAGATGAATATTAGTAAAAATTGATGCATTGAGCAAGAAAAAAATTCTTTAAATTTTTGAAAATAAGTCTAAATTTCAAAAAACTACTTGGCACAAAAAACCTAAATAGAAATAATGGTGGGGGGGGGGGAATTCAGTGCTGCAATCATGGAAATCTTGTCACATCTCTGTAGGAATGAGATTTTTTATATATGTATATCATAGTATTTGTACAGTTTTAACATTATATTTAACATCTTGTTTAGAGTTTGGTTATGTGGAAGTACTCCTGTGAAGATAGCAAAAGTAATTTTGTTGACAATTTAACTGGTTTTTTTCCTAATTATTAAAATTAAATAATTCAAACCGAGTACCTTAGTTTATAGATAGCTGTTTCAGATTTAAAATTAACAAAGATTATGGTGAAAATTAAATTTGGCTTTGACTTCATAGAGTACTTTGATTAATCGTTTCATATCAAGAGTGAGCATAATGTCAGATACAACATCCTGAAGAAGCAGAAAAGGTATAATGGAAATGTGAAGGTGAATTAGTTTGTGTTTAAGAATACAAATAAAATGCTTATGGTGAGTGTTTCTTATTCATCATTCCCAAAAATTATGAATTTATCATTTTGAGCAGATTCTGTATTTCATAGTTTGATGTGTTGATCCTCTCTTAGAAAACAGGTTTGTTGTTGGGGCTTCAAAATGAAGATTAACATTTCATGTCATTCTAAAAATTTTTTTTAATTTTCAGTTTATTTGCATCAAATTCTGTGCATCTGATGCAATTACGTTTTATTGTGAATTAGCAATCCTTAGTCTTGATATCAAACAAGTCTTGATAATTAGAGGTAAATGGACCAGTGCCAACTCAGATTATCCAACACCAATATACAGAATGTACATATTATTTTGTAATTTTATTAAAATTTATTAAAAAACCTTTAATGAAAGAAATTATAATAAAATATTGTAATTAATGAAAAAACATATGCAAAACAAGGAAAAAAAACCTTACTTTTATTGTAACTCTACAGCAAGTTTTACAATTTAAAAAGCATTTCAATTTTTTCAACTGATGTTTAAACAGTTAATGGAGGGAAAAGAATTGTACATTTTTGTTTTGATATGTACAAAATAAATTTATAAATATAACTTGTTCTTATTAAATTTAAATATGTGTGAAAACACTGAACCCAATAAATCTTGAAAAATTAAATAGTTTATTGGTACAAAGAATCAAAATAAATATTTCCTGCATCCAGCACTGCCTCTAGCATTTGTGAGGCCCTGGGCAAGTATTATTTGTGGGACCCCTTATTTAAGTTTACTGTAATATATAGATCCAAAATATGGATACTTTTTATTGAAGAATTATCCATTCGTATTCCTTTCATAAAAGGGGGGGGGGTATCTGGTTGCCCTTAATGGCTAATTAGTAATATTCATTATAGCATTAAAATTAGTAACAGATAACTGCAAACAATGAAAAAAATATTTTCACATAGGCATAACAGTTGTTTCTAGCTTGTACTTGCCCAGATCAACATATGTTATATTTATAAGGAGAAAAAAAGAGATTAATTTCAAATATGTTATTAAATTAATTTATTGAACTACAATTAATACAAAATTCTTTTTAAAAAATCAGCTATCCTGGCTTTTACCTCAGCAAAATAACTAAGTCATTATAGCCAGTTTCCACAGGTCACTTTCTGTGGACTACAGTGCCAAACTTGAAAGTCTCTCCTGGCCCATTGTTCTCCAATAGTTTTTTATGATGTTTAATTTTTAAAAGAAAATTCTCTCACTGTTCCACAGTTGTGACTAGGATTCTTAACATAATTCGAATAGCAATGTATAATGGATCTTGAAATTTGTGCAGTAACTTTAAGCAGTGAACTGCCACAGTGTACTCCTGCACTAATCTGAATGAGTTACCTGAAAAAAATTATTTCGTTGATATAGGTCAATCCTGTTAATGTATCTACCATGACTATCTTGCAAGAGAACATAAAAAGCAATTCGGAGACTTCTCAGGTTGTTATCGAACATTACCTCAATGCTAGAATATTGCACAGAAAGTTCTCATTTTGTTGAAAAGATTTAACATTAGTAGAGGAACATGATACAAGAAAGCAATCTTATACAGCATCAGCCAAAAAAAAAAAAAAACATTTCACTGATCCATTCATTCAAAATGTGTGTCTAAAGCTATCAACTTCCACAAAAAAGATGGAAGTATGTTCCACCAATCAACTACCTGCTGGCTAAAAACAAACTAACTTCCTCACATTTATTCAACTTTTTCCTCGGTTTAAATCAATGTCCCTCTCAGCTTTGTAATCTGAGCAAGAGAAAGCAGGGCTGCCGCAAGTGGGTAGGCGAGGTAACCGACATCTTTTAAGGGCACAAAAGGTGATATAGTTGTACACGTTGGCACTAATATTAGGAGTAGGAGACCGGCAGAATTACTTAACAAGTACAGGTCACTGTTGAACAAAAGCCGAGAATTAGGGTTGAATTTGAAAGTGTCTGCAATTCTGCCCAGACACGATAGAAGGGAGTATATGATGAGAGCCTTGTCGATCAATTCGGCCCTGGAAAGGATGTGCAAGGCTCAAGGGGTAGAAATTTTTTCAGCCTCGACTGTACTTGTTAACAGGAGAGACTGCTTCTATAGGGATGGGATACACTTAAATAGAAAGGGTGCAAGAATATTTGCTGATGCTATCGAGGCAGTGTTAGGTGGGTCAGAAAACTGCTAGCTTGGGGGGGATACAAGGACTAATAGTTTAACAGTAGCCGTAGGCAGAGGTGAAGGTGATTCTTGCACAACTTCTATTAGAATAAGCAGCGACCTGGAGCGTGGGGTGTTGGGGGGTTTCAGGGACGGATGGCAGTCATCCGGAAATAGGTGGGTATATGGGATGTGGTAGGGTAACTAAGAATAGGAGTAGGAGCATGTATACCAATGCTAGAAGTATAGTAAATAAATTTGATGAATTTGAAGTGTTGGTCAAGACATCAAAGGCGGATATTGTTGGGATAGCAGAGACGTGGTGTCACGCAGATATAAGGAATGCTGAACTGGAATTTGGGGAGTACAATGTGTACAGAAAGGATAGACAGGATAGAAAGGGAGGAGGTGTTATGCTGTTAATTAAGAAAAATATAAAATCAAAAGTGCATCCAGTTGATATAGATGAACAGTGCACTGTTGAGTCAGTCTGGTGTGACATAAGCACTGCGAAAGCAAAAATAAGAGTAGGAGTGTGTTATAGGCCTAATGAGTACAATGAACAATTGTATGGAGAAATAGAGTGGGCTAGTAAATCGGAATGTCTTATAATGGGGGATTTTAACTTCCCAGATATTGACTGGAAATTGTGGGTTGGTCACTCACACACTAGTCAGATTTTGTGGATTTATTGGATGATTGTTTTCTGCAGCAGCATGTTCGAGAGGCAACCAGAGAAAGTAATACTCGATCTGGTTATCAGCAGTGGTCATTCGTGTATTAAGAATTTGCAGATAAAGGAACCACTAGGTGGCAGTGATCACAGTGTACTGATGTGGGATTTACTTAAAGATTTAATTACCATCAGGAGTAAAGGAAAGGGTTTTTGCTTCCATAAAGGTGAGTACAGTGGTCTCCGACAGTTTTTAAATTCTGTAGAGTGGGATCAACTGACGATGTTACCAACAGTAAATTCTAAGTGGGAAGCATTCAAGAAATTAATCATGGAAGCTACTAAAAGTTTCATACCTATTAAGAAATATTGTTCAAGGTGTAGGCCTAAATGGTTATCTAATGAAACTCGTAATAGAGAAGAAAAATGAATGGGATGCATATAAATTATCAAGCGACTCAGAAGCCTATGGCAGATATAAGCTAGTCTGTAATCAGGTGACAAAGGAGGTAAGGCAGGCGAAGGCAGATTACGAGAAATCCTTGGCAAAAGATGCTAAGGAAAATAGCAAGGATTTCTTTACTTATATAAATTCTAAAAGGAAGGGGATGAATCTGATTGGTCCACTTGACATCGATGGTTCGACTGTTGATGATCCTGCTCAGATAGCAAACAAACTGAATGAGTATTTTGCATCTACATTCACACGTGAGGAGTTATTAAGGTTTGAAAATGGCAGAAGGTTATCAAATTGTAGCAGGATACTTAATGATTTTGTAATAACTGAAAGCAAAGTGGAGGAGAAATTGTTGAAGTTAAACATAAGAAAAGCACCTGGGGTGGATGGGATCTATCCAGTTATATTAAAGGAGGCGGCAAAGCAACTAAGCAAACCCTTAGCCATAATTATGAGAGCGTCCTTGGACTCGGGAGGTTCCCACGGACTGGAGATGTGCAAATGTATCCCCAATTCACAAAGGGGGATCGAAGGGTGACACGAGCAATTACAGACCAGTTAGTTTAACTTCTGTTCCGGGTAAAATAATGGAGTCACTGGTTAAAGATGCATTGCAGGATCATCTAGACAAGACTGCAGCAATAATTCAGACACAGCATGGGTTTGTTAAGGGAAAGTCTTGTCTGACAAATTTAATAGGATATTATGATGTGGTTACAAAGGAACTGGATGCAAAAAATAATTTTGATATCATATATTTGGATTTCAGGAAAGCTTTTAACACTGTTGCGCATGGAAGACTATTGTACAAATTGAAGCAGAATGGTATTAAGGGTAAGTTGCTACAATGGATAAAAGGATAGTTAAGTGGGAGAAGACAGAGGGTGGTAATCAATGGGTGCTGCTCTTCTTGGACTAATGTTATTAGTGGAGTCCCACAGGGTTCGGTGTTAGGCCCACTGTTGTTTTGTATATTTATCAATGATATTGATGAAGGTATATCAGTCGAAGTTTGCAGATGATACAAAGGTTGGCAGGGTTGTTAATGACAGTAATCACAGTGTGCTACTGCAACAGGATCTAGATAATTTGGGCAGATGGGCTAAGAAGTGGCAACTGAAGTTTAATCTTGACAAATGCAAAGTACTGCATATGCGTAGAAGTAACCCCAGAGAAATGTACCAACTGTGTGGTACTACACTTAGGTGGTAGAAAATGAAAAAGACCTGGGAGTAATTGTGCAGTCAGATATGAAGTTTTCTGAGCAATGCAGACAGGCTGCCAGGGCAGGTCATGGGGTTTTGTCAATGATATATAGGAATTTTGCTAGTAGGGAAAAGGAGGTGATTATCCCTCTGTATAAGGCAGTGGTCATGCAATGCCTTGAGTACTGCATACAGGTCTGGAGGCCTCATTTTAGGAAGGATTTAGATTTACTTGAGCATGTACAGAGAAGGGCAACAAGATTGGTGAGGTGAATGAAGGGATCCTCTTACCAAGAGAGGCTTAAGTTCTGCAAATTGCAGTGGCTGGAGACTAGGCACCTGCGCGGTGATCTGATTGAGGGGTATAAGGCCTTGAATGGTGGGTTGAGCATGCTGGATTCTGATGGGATCCTTCCACTTGTTCAGATTACGAACCTGAGGGGGCATAAATTCAAATTAAGAAAAGACATGTAGAATAGATGTGTGGAAATTTGCCTTTAGCCAGCGGGTGGTTAATTGCTGGAACAAACTTCCATCTGTCGTTGTGGAAGTTGATAGGTTGAATAAATTTAAGGAGGAACTAGACAGGCGTTTGGAGGGAATGGTGTGATTTTTTTTTTTTTTTTTTTTTATATATATGTATGGGTTTTTTTTTTCCCCCTGATGCTGCATAAGCTCATACACTTACTTTCTTCCATCACATGTCACTGCGCTACTACTACTACATTTCAGGAAGGTGCCAAAAAATTTTTTGACATACAAATCGGACAACTGTTTGTTTAACGAAATTTTCTGTTTAGAGATATATTTTGTAATTTCCCTTGGTAATTACATTTAAAAGGTTTCCTTAGAAAAGAAATTTCATATAACGAACGGATTAATTGAGATTTAACTGGGAATGCATTAACAGTTCGAACCTCTGCTCTTCAGACAATTAGTTCTGTTACTAACACAAATTAAGAGTTAAAGGGATTACCATTCTGTAACTTAGTGGTACTCAAAACCTATCCAACCTCCTGTTCAGCATACCCAGAAGTCGTGCTGGTCATCTGATTATCGTTTTCTGGTATTGTGTTCACGGCAGGCAAATAACTCATTTGAAATAAATACAGTACAC
The DNA here is from genome assembly GCF_048544385.1 of Mastigoproctus giganteus. NCBI lineage: Eukaryota > Metazoa > Arthropoda > Arachnida > Uropygi > Thelyphonidae > Mastigoproctus > Mastigoproctus giganteus. Next base: position 251,310,372 of record NC_143575.1, on the reverse strand, counting down.
GATATTGCAGACTTGCGTTAATTTTCTTATTATCTGGATCTCTATTCAGTGCCAGATTAAGGTACAGGCTAGCAGGACTCTTCATGGGGGTGCCAAAAACTGACGAACAATGAGGCAAAAATATATCCTTATTCAAGAGCCAAAAAATCTTTCTGCCCAGGATGAAGAAAGAACTTGGTCCAGGGCTGTCTGTGTTTCATATTTATATTTCACGGTTAATTCTCCAGAACATGGCTACAACCCCGTACTTCGGCGAGAAAAAGTGAAAGCAGAGATTGGATGTTAAGGCAACTTCCACTCCTATCCCCCTCCTGCATATTACTAGGGGATGTCATGTGACCACAATATGTCGGACCTGAAATAAATCAAAAGGCAATTTTTTTTAAAACAAAAATTACCACATTTTCTTCTCCGTACATTACTTGATTTCACAGTGCGTCAACAATGAGAGTTGCTCGTGCACGTCAACAGAAATGTTTATTTTTTTGTTCAAGGGCCGCCCCCTCCACACTCCCGCTAATATAAAGAGAATCTGATGCTAGCAACTCACATACAATTGCTGCGAAAAACATCGAATCGTCAAGAAAACTTGAGATAAAAAAAAAAAAAAAACACACCCTCATCAGTCCTCTCATGCCAGTACACTTCATCACATGTCCGCACTGAAAACACGTATCCTGAAGGTATCTTTCACTCATACAGTTAGTCTTACATCCATCCTTTTGCAAATGGAATAACAGAGCAGCACAACGACGACTAAACAATAGCACGATAATTTCTCATTTCCTGCTAAAATAAAATCGGAAGCGAATTTCCATCCAATCAAAAATGTAACATGAGGTAAATTACGCAATCCAGTAAACAGCCAATCACAGAACTCGACCGAACAATCACTCCATTCTTCGGCCACGCCACACTCGTAATGGAGATACCCATATTCAGGAGTTCAGCCATAATAATATATATGATACTATTTTTAACAAGGCAATGTATTGCGTTCAGGGATCAAAAGATTTTTATGAAAATGGTAACTTTTTAAAACTTTCTGAAATAATTTCTAAATTTGATTCAGTTATGGCAGAACATATTTGCCGTATTCAGAAATCTGAATGGAAAAATATCGTTCATTATTTGGGTGATCAAATACAAAACGAAACTGAAATAATTTCACAACATATTACAGATAAAATACTAGAAATGACTACAGAAGCTAGTCATTTCTTTTGCTATAATCACTAAAGATAAGATTAAAATAAAAATATGGATACACGGAATCATACTAAATCAATAGCCTTAAAAATAACATCCCATAAGTTTCTTTGGTCAATTATATTTTGTCATGATATATTAAATAAAATTAATCCAATAAGTAAAATGCTGAAGGAAAAAAAATTCTGTTATTATCAGCCATATGGTGGAAGGGAGCCGGAGGCTTATGCTGCACCAGCCAAAGAAATTTCCCGAGTTACTCTGAGAGAGAGAGAGAGAGAGAAAGAAAAGAGAGGTAGAAAGGAGTCACCGAGAAAGAGAAGAATGATGATATCCAGCTCAGGACCCTGGGTGTGCCAAGCCCGTACTCACCAGATGTGAACCCCTACGGTTAAATATCACGGAATCTTTTAAAGAAAATGGAATAGAGGAAGCAGTCAAAAAAAATTTGTCGATTCGGCTATAATTGGCATTGAAAAAACGTTTTTTCGATTTGAAGCTATTCGGGATCGCAACAAAATTTCAAAATTATATTTTTTTTCTTTCAAATTATGAACAGTTTTCTCCTTAACTGAAAGGTTTGGGAAAATGAAAGACCATGTAAGAAATATTTTTAAAAAATGGTCAGAAGACGATTTATTAAATCATTTACATATTCAGTGAAGTGACATTGAACGTAACGAGTCCTGTATTGTTCGTTTACCATTATCTGAAGAGAACTTAAGAATACTTCAAATTTTTAATAAAGGCAATATTACTCCATTTGAAGTTTTACAATATATTTTTAAAACGATTTTACGGATAATTTTCCAAATGTAGCAGTTTATTTAAGAATATTTCTAATTTTACCAGTTTCAGTTACCGCACGTAAATGGAGTTTTTCAAAATTAAAATTAATCAAAAATTATTTACGATCGACGATGTCAACAACGAATGTAATTTCGCAATCATTTCAATAGAAAATGATATTTGGGAACAAATACACATAAATTAATAAATTCGCATCTTTTAAAGCAAGGAAACAAAATTTCCTTTTATTTTATTATTGTACGATTACTGTGATTTATAATTTAGTTTATTTTCAGAATGATTTTGTTATGTGTTTGTTGTTTTACCATCAGCACATCTAAATAGCTCTCTTAGTAAATAATGTTTCATTATATTATGTCAGATACACTGTGCTGCCCCTTTATTAGGTACACCCCTGCTGTGCACACATGGTTGCTGCAGTGGCCAGTCCGCGAATCTCAATTCTATTGAACATCTTTGGGATCAGCTGGAAAGGGCTGTTCGCTGCAGGCCTACAATCTCAAGGAACTGCTTGACATACCCATGTCTGCATGGTACTCCATTCCTGCACAACATTTTCAGCATCTTGCTCAAATCGTGCCTAGATGAATTCAGGCTGTTTTGAAGGCCTAAAGGAGGCTCAACAAGCTAGTAGGTAGGTGTACATAATAAAGTTGCAGCACAGTGTATGTTGTAATTCCTTTCTTTTCAATAAATGAATAATAATTATTTACGCCTTATTTTATTTTTTAATTCAAATATTGTTTTTTTTTTTTTTTTTTTTTGGTTTTTTTAGGAGCATTAGCAACTAAGGCCATATTGCTGCGGGATATGCGGTGATCATTCCCTGACCTTTCCGCATCCTCCGTATTTTGTGGTGACGGGCTCGAACCCCGGTTTAATCAAGAAGCATGTGCTACACACTGCTTACTGGCGGCACATAGCGTTGCAGCGGCCCTGGAAAGAATCCCATCAGCATTGAGCCTGCTCAATCCATTCAAGGCCTTATACACCTCAATCATTGCCTCGCAGATGTCTAGTCTCCAGAAGCTGCAATTTGCAGAACTTAGGCCTTTCTCAATAATAGCACCCCTTTGTTCCCTTCACCAGAATTGTTGCCCTTCTCTGTATTCGTTCTAGAAACTCTACATCCTTCTTAAAATGAGGACCTCTTCGCAGGCCAGTACTCAAGGTAGGACTTTACCATTGCCTTATACAAGGGGATATTCATCTCCTTATTCTTGCTTGCAAAATTCCTGTGTATCATTGACAAGACCCCATGATCTATACTGGCAGCCTCTATGCACTACTGGCCCCTCCGTGGGCAGGAGCAGCAGTGCATACACATGCTTCTTGATTAGACCGGGGTTCGAGCCCATGACTACCAAATACGGAGGATGCTGAAAGGTCAGGGAATGACCACCGCATATCCCCGGAGCAATATCGCCTTAGTTGCTAATGCTCCGAAAAAACAAATAACAACTATGCACTACTCAGAAAACTTCATATTTCACTGCATAAATGCCCCCAGGTCTCTTTCATTCTCCAGTACCCTCAGTGTAACATCACCTAGTCGGTATGTTACTCTGAGGTTACTGCTACCCATATGCAGTACTCTGCATTTGTCAATCTTAAACTTAAGTTGCCATTTCTCAGCTCATCTGCTCAACTTTTCCAGATCCTGTTGCAGCATCATGCTGTCATTAATGTTATTAACAACCCTGCCAACCTGTCTATCATCTGCAAACTTTGACATTAAGGTTGATATACCTTCATCAATATCATTGATAAATATACAAAACAACAATGGATCCCACCGAATTCTGATGGACACCACTACTAACATTAGTCATCATAGAGCCCGTACGCATTGATTACCATTCTTTGTCTTCTCCCACTCAACAATCCTTTTATCCATTGTAGCAGCTTGCCCTTAATGCAATACTGCTCCAATTTGTACATTAGTCTTCCATGTGCAACAGTATCAAAAGCTTTCCTGAAATCCAGGTAAATGATACAAAATTATTTTTATGCATCCAATTCCTTTGTGACCACATAATAGTATCCAATCAAATTGGTCAGACAAGACTACCCTTTAACAAACCCATGCTGTGTCTGAACTATAACTGCAGTCTTGTCCAGATGATCCTGTAATGCTTCTTTAAGCAGTGACTCCATTATTTTCCCTGTAACAGAAGTCAAAATAACAGGTGTCTTATTACTCGTGTCACCCTTTGTTTCCCTTTTTGAATTGGAGATACATTTGCACATCTGCAGGCAGTGAGGACATCCCCCATGTCCAAGGATGCTTTCATAATTATAGCTATGGGTTTGCTTACTTCCTTTTCCAACTCCTTTAATATAACTGGACGGATCCCAACTATCCCAGGTGCTTTCTTATGTTTAACTTCAACAATCTCTCATCCACATTGCTCTCCGTTATTAAAAAATCATTTAACTCCCTGTTAGTTTGATAAGCGTCTGGCCCCCTTCCTGAATAACTTCTCATGTGTGAACGTAGATGCAAAAAACACTTTTATTTCAGCAACTATCTGAGTGTTATCATCTAGAGTCAAACCATTGATATCAATTGGACCAATCTGATTCATCCCCGTCCTTCTAGAGTTTATTAGCATTAGTAGAGGCATATGATGACAGATGCTTTATTACATCATATGCCTCTACTAATGCTAATGTTAAAAAGCAAGCTTATGCAGCATCAGCCAAAAAAAAAAACCCTTCCACTTTACCCCTCCGTCCGTTCGAAATACCTGTCCAGCTGAGCCTTAAATTTATTTAGGCTGTCAACTTCCACAGCAATGGATGGAAATCTGTTCCACCAACCAACTATCCGCTGGCTAAAGGCAAATTTCCGCGCACATCTATCCTACATCTGTCTTTCCTCAATTTGAATTTATACCCTCTCAGGTGATTATTCTGAGCAAGAGGCAGTATCCCATCAGCATTGAGCATGCTCAAACCAATCAAAGCTTTGTACACCTCCATCAGATCACGTCGCCGGTGCCTATTCTCCAGACACTGTAATTTGCAAAACTTAAGCCTTTCTTCGTAAGACCAACCCTCGTTCCGTCCACTAACCTTGTTGCCCTTCTCTGTACTCGTTCCAGCAGCCCTACATCCTTCCTGAAATGAGGCCTCCAGAGACCTGTATACAGTACTCAAGGTGCGGTCTGACCATTTCCTTATACAAGGAAATAATCACCTCCCTATCCCTGCTAGAAAAATTCCTGTATATCATTGATAAGGCACCATGAGCTACTCTTGGAGCCCGTCTGCACTACTCAGAGAATTTCATATCTGCCTGCACAATTACCCCCAGATCCTTGTCGTTCTCTACCACTGTCAGTGTAGTACCACAGAGTTGATACTGTGGTACTACACTGACACTGTTGCTCTGTGGTTGCTGTTTCCCATATGTAGTACTTTACATTTGTCAATGTTAAACTTCATTTGCCACCTCTCAGCCCATCTGCTCAACCTTTCCAGATCCTCTTGCAGCAGCATACTGTCAGTAGTGTCCTTAACAACCCTGTCAACCTTTGTACTGTCTGCAAACTTGGACATTAAGCTTGATATACCATCATCAATATTATTTATAAATACAGAAAACAATGGACCCAACACTGAACCCTGAGGGACTCCACTAATAACATTAGTCCACGATGAGCAGTGTCCATTAATTACCACTCTCTGTCTTCTGCCACTCAACTATCCCTTTATCCATAGCAACAATTTGCCACCAATGCCACACTGCTCCAATTTGTGCAGCTGTCTTCCATGTGCAACAGTATCAAAAGCCTTTCGAAGATCCAAATGTATAATATCAAAGTTATTCCCTGCATCCAATTCTTTTGTGACTACATCATAGTATCCAATCAAATTGGTCAGGCAAGACCTTCCCTTAACAAAACCATGCTGTGTCTGAGCTATAACTGAATTCTTGTCCAGATGATCCTGCAGTGCTTCTTTAACCAGTGCTTCCATTAATTTTCCTGGAACAGAAATTAAACTCACAGGTCCATAATCACTTGTGTCAGCCTTTGATCCTCCTTTGTGAATTGGGGTTACATTTGTACATCATATATAAATAAAGAAGTATTTGCTGTATTTCTTTGCATCTTTTGCCAAATATTTTTCATAATCTGCGTTTGCTTGCCTAACCTCCGTGATCTGATTAGAGACTAGCTTGTATCTACCATAGGCTTCTGTGTCATCTGACAATTTGCCTCCCATGCATTTTTCTTCTCTGTCACGAGTCTCATTAGTTCATCTGACTTCCATTTAGACCTAAACCTAGAGTAGTATTTCTTATTTGGAACAAAAAGCCTAGTAGCTTCCAAATTTGAATGCTTGCCATTTAGCATTTGCTGTTGGTAACATAATCAGTTGATCCCACTGTATGAACCTAAAAAATCTCACAGCACTGTAGTTGCCTTTACGAAAGCTTGTTTGTTTGTTATTTAGTTTTTGGGAGCATTAGCAACTAAGGCCATAATGCTCCGGGAATATGCTGTGATTATTCCCTGACCTGTCCGCATCCTCCGTATTTGGTGGTGACGGGGTAAAATCTCGTCTAATCAAGAAGCTTTTATTACGCACTGTTGCTCCTTCCCACTTGGCTACTGAGGCGCCCTTTACGAAAGCAAAAACATTCCCTTTACCTCCAATGATAGTTACATCTTTAAGGAAATCCCACAACAGTACACTGATCATGCCACCTAGTCGTTCCTTTATCTGTAAATTCTTAATGCATGAATAATCTGATTATCAGCACTCTTGAGCTGATAATCAGATCAAGAGTGCTACTCCCTCTTGCTGCCACTCTAACATGCTGCTGTAGAAAAGTCATCCATTTAATTCATAAAAGCCTTCCTAGTGTGTGACTGACCAAAGAACAAGTTTCAGTCTATATCTTGGAAGTTAAAATCTGCAGTTAAAAGAGACTGATTTATTGGTCCGCTCTATTCTCTGTATAATTTCATTGAACACCTGCTCTATTTCATTATACTCATCAGCCATTAGTCTTTTAACGAAATCCTGCCCTCATTTTTGCTTTCCCAGTGCTTATGTCACACCAAACTGATTCAACGTTGCACTGTCCACCTATGTCAATTGGGTGCGCTTCCTTAGATTTTATGTTTCTTAACTAACAGCATAAGCTCCCCTTTCTGTGCACATTGTACTCACCAAATTCCAATTCTGCATCCCTTAGATCTGATTGGCATCAAATCTCTGATATTCCAACAATATCCGCCTTGGTTGACTTAACCAGCACTTCAAACTCATCAAATTTATTTACTGTACTTCTAGCATTGGTGTACATACAAGTATACACCGATGAGCCAAAACATGACCACCTACCTAATATAATGTTAGTCCTCCACGTGCAGCCAAAACAGCTTGTACCCAGCGAGGCGTGGACGCTACAAGATTTCTAAATGTGTCTTGTGGTATCTTTCAGATCCTTTAACTCCTGTAAGGTCGTTGGTTCAGACTCCGTAGATTGGAGTTGTTGTTCCAACACAAACCACATGCTAAATGGGATTGATGTCTAGGGAATTTGGAAGCCAGGGCAATACCCTGAAGTCTTCCTCGTGTTCCGCGAACTAGTCTCGAACAAACTGGGCAGTGTGGCATGGCGCATTATCCTGCTGAAAGACGGCACCGCCAGAGAGGAAGACCTTTGCCACGAAAGGTGTACCTGTCAGCAATGATGTTTAGATAGGTGTTAGACGTCAGAGTGCTCGGTACGGATGAATGGACCCATAGTATCCCAGCAGAACACCCAAAGCATGACACCGGCTTGTTTTCGTCCCACAATGCATCCAGGCGCCATCACTTCCCCAAGTAAATGATGCACACGTACCGCCGTCTACATGATGCAACAGTAAACGTAATTCATCAGACCCGATGACCTTCTAATCACTCAAGGTTCATTTTCGATGCTCGCGTGCCCATTGTACGTGCTGTCGCCGGTGAACCGTGGTAAGCATGGGCACTTGGAGCCACCTGCGGCTTCATGCAGACCCATTTTCAGCAGGGTTCGATGTTCTGTGTGTTGTGACATTATTCCCAGCATTCCAATTACCGGCGAGTTGCGCCACAGTCGCCCTTCTGGTGCCTCGTATTATCCGGGAGAGCCTTCGCTCACCGAGCTCCTAAAAAAAACCAAATATCAAAAAACTTCGCTCACCTCGAGCATTGATGAGCCGTGGTCATCCATCACCTTGCCGGCGGTTCATCGGTTCCCCTTTCGCGGACCACTTTCAGTAAGGGCTAACCGCGACCACCGCAACAGCCGTGCCGTTTCGGTTTTGCTCTGATCCAGTCCGGCCATTACCATTTGGCCTTTATCAAATTCGCTTAATTCCGCCGCCTTTCCAATCTAAAGAACAAGAGTAACACTGATTAATGGAGCTTAGTACCAAGTGTTTTTTATACTGTTTCCCGACCCGTGCACGCGGCATAGTTCACAGGCAGTTGCTTCGATTTGCATGACAACTCGCTGGTCATAATGTTTTGGCTCATCGGTGTACATGCGCCTGTTCTTACTCTTAGTTACTCTAACAGTTCAGGTATTTACTTGTTTCATGACTCCCAGCAACTAGCTTTCGGGCTGCTGCTCATTCCAATAGAAGCAGTGCAAAAAAAAACCTGTTCCATCTCTGCCTGTGGATAATGTTAATCTATTAGTCTGTGAATCCCCCAAGGTAGCAGTTTTCCGACCCACTTAACGATAGCATCAGCAAATATTCTTGCACCCTCTCTATTTAAGTGTATCCCATCCTTGTAGAATCAATCGCTTGACAATCACAGACCACGCTGTGAAAAATTCTACCCTATGAGCCCTGCACAAACTCTCCAGGGCCGAATTGATTGACAAGGCTCTCATCATATACTCACTCCTATCGTGTCTGGGCAGGACTGCAGACACTTTCAAATTTAACTCGTGACTTTTTTCAGCATTGACCTGTACTTGCGCCAATTATGGAAAATTTGGTGGCCATTTACCAGAATTATCATCCAAAATGCTGAAGTCAGAGGTGTAGCCAGGTTTTGAAGTGAGGGGGAACAAAGGTATAAAATTGTTTGCTTGAATGGCATTTTTTATAGTTTTAATTTCGCTATTCCAGTTAAGAAATTGTGGAAAAATAATTTATTCTTTATATGAGAGCCTGTAACCCATTAGATAAGAAATGTGACTTATTTAAAGGAAATTATTTTTAAAAAAAATTGTACGAGAATATGTTATTTTGTTGCAAAACTTTCACATGGGCTTTTATCAAGCAATACTTTGCTAAGTATAAACTAAAAAAATTACCATATGTCATTATTGGAATATCTTCAGATGTTAATGGTAAAAAATGGATTCATTGGGAAGAAAGTACCAAGTAGAACAAAATTTGTGATAGGAGGATAATTTGCGCCCACCCCTGACCACACCACCGGATGAAGTTGCATTTCCAAATATGATGTCTCCGCGCCATTATTATGAGTGTGTTCATGTTTATCATAATTACAGATGCCTACATTTTCATTTTCAGCATTTAAACTTTCATTATCGGGAATTGCAAAACTGTTGTGTTTTGGAATTTGCCACTTAATGATATTTCCTCGTCGGTATCAGTTTGTTTTAAAAATTTTAGTAAACTACCTTGTTACAAATCTTCACTTCCTTTTTGTTTCATGGCTCAATTTCTTTTCAGCTTCCTGTTCTGACTGATTTTTGTTGCATTCTGGTTGCCTAGTCTAGCGCCCTAATATGCATAGGTCCTGCTTGCTCCTTCCTAAGGATGCTTCTGCCCACACCAAAGCAACTTCAGTTCCTTGAAAATTGCTTTTTTTCTTTTTTAAGAGAAACCACGGATCAAGCAGAATTCAAATTACTGAAATTTTATTGGTATTTTAATATACATTATTAAATGTAATTAATAATGATATTTAATAATAAACTCAAAATTATAGGACGTAGAATCTCGTTTTCTGGCCCTTTTTCTTGCAAGATTTTTTCATGAACTAGAAATTGCAGTACTGTATTTCTATTGTAAATATAAACAAATTGGCTGGCTAGTAGCATTTCTGAAAAGCCCCAATGAGGACTCAGTGAATTCAGACCCCATAGCATTACCTGTCGAGTACACAGTACAGCCACTTTTGCTGATGTCACTGTCTGCTGACCTGATGTAATAAATTTGTTTGGGTGGTAAAGTGCAGTCATCGTGATGGTAATATGCAATACGAGACTTAAGTAATTTTGATTTTCCTTTTATTCTTCTGTCTGGATGATATATTGTTTGAATACAGTTCCAATCAAAGCAATTAACAAAACCTGCCTTGCTAATTAAGAATTCATGAAAAAAACTATGGTAATTCCCATAAGATGAAGTTTGTTTAAAACGCAGCAATGATTTAAATTGGGGAAACATTTCCAGTCCATGGGCACTTCCCCAAAATCCAAGGATGCTCTCATAATTATGTTTAACTTCAACAATTTCTCTTCCACTTTCCTCTCAATTAATCATCTTGCTACCTGTTAAAGTTAGATAAACGTCTAGCATCCTCTTTCATAAAGAATTCCTCATGTGAATGTAGATGCAAAATCCTCATTCAGTGTGTCACCTACCTGAGCAGGATCAAATAATCTTTCGAAAATTATCCTTTGCCAAAGAGTTCTCCCAATCTGGCTTTGCTTGCCTGATCTTTGTGATTCCATTACACGCTAGCTTATATCTACCATGCACTTCGTTGTTACCAGATAATTTATATGCATCCCGTTCACTTTCTTCTCTGCCATGAGTTTCATCTGACACCCATTTAAGCCTATATCTTGAGTATTTTCTAGTTGGTATAAAGAACCTAGTAGCGTCTGATTAATTCCTTGGAATTTTCTGATCATCAGTTGGTCTCACCTGTATAGAATTTAAAATCTGTCTAAACCACCGTAGTCAGCAAAAACCCCTTTACCGTTGATAGTAGTTTCATTTTTAAGAACGTTTCGTTGTTTACACAAGGCACGTGCTGTACATAACATCCTTCACCGCTACAAACCAAGGATAAATCCCAAATCAATACACGGTTGTCTCCCGAACATGCTGCTGTTGAAAATAGTCATCCAATAAATTCACAAAATTCTTGCTACTCTGTGATGACCAACCTACAAGTTCCAATCAGTATCTGAAAAGTTAAAATCCTCCATTGTAGGATATTCTGATTTACTGTCCCAATTTGTTTCACTGTACATCAGTCTGTTGTATTCATCAGATTCATTAAGTCTATAATACAACAAAGCAGCAGTTTTCATGTGTAGTTCGGATATTTCCCGTTTGACATTTTTTGGTTTCTTAACCTTGGTGGATAATTTTATAGGGTTCCTATTTTCCATTTTGACCACTTAGCTAATAAATATCACTCAGAAAATCTTAAATTGTTTCTCAAAAAAACTGCTTCTCTGAATTATTTATAAACTTACTGGACAGATGGTTCAAGTGTTTGTTCAATTAGAGGGTAGTTATGTCGGAAAGGAATAACCACCAGAAGCTCAATAAAATAAAGTTTTATATTTTTAATTTCATTTGTTTCAATCTTTTTTTATTCGCCCTTTGTGTAACCACCCAATTTAAATAAAGGGTGATAAAAAAAACATTGAAATAAGTTTTATACAATACATTGACACTATACTTACTTAGTCGCTCCTCTTGTACCAGCTGATGTCGAGGTGGCACAAAGAGATCGCCATCTTTTCCTGTCACAAGCGCCCCGTTGGAAGTACAGTTGGTAGAATCGTTGTCCTCCCCACACCGGGTGAAAAAGACATTAGTTCGATGACGTGATGAATTTTTAATGACCTTTTCACAACGTGGTACAGTTAATCGCTCTTTGACTAAGGTAGCATGGTTTATTCTCCCCCATAGTTGGGATTTTCGTTCTGCAAACAGAAAATCGACCACAAAACACACGCAATTTGCAAACAGTATATACAGAGCAGGGTTACATGTATTTCTTGTGTTATCAGACACTCAGTCAAAAATGTTGATAGCTTAAATAAATTCTAGGAGGAACTGGACAAACGTTTATAGGGAATAGGTGTGCGAAATTGTTTTTTTTTTTATTTGACTGTTGCTACATAAGCTCATACGCTTGCTTTCTTGCATCACATGCCTCCATAACTATTACTACTACTGTGGTCACCATTACTTAAACAAAAGCCCTTGAGCGTAGTTATGTCTTTAAATATATCCCGCAACAATACAATCTGATCACTACCCCCAGTGAATCTTTTTCGTGCTGTAGTAAAACTTTACCACAACAACTGTCGCATTCTATTTCTCTGAATCATCACCGCTCTTAGTCCTTTAACACACTCCTACTGTCAATTTTCGTTCCCTAGTGCTTATTTCACAGAAAAATAACTCAAAACTGCATTGACCACCCATGTCCATTTGATGGGCTGCCTTTGATTAATATGCTTCTCAACTAAGATTTTAACACCTCCTGTCCATCCTTTCTGTCTACGTTGTACTCTTTATGTTCAAACGCTCCATCCCTTTATGTGTGAGGGCAGGGCCGTGTGGTAGATTTTCCCAGTATGATGCAAGTCTTCGAAATGCCGCCTCTATTTTGATTTTGCTGCTTATGCCGCCCCCCTTACGGTGCCGCCTGATGCGGCCACCTCTCTGTATCATAGCACGGCACGGCCCTGTCTGAGGGATATCTCCGCCATCCCTACAATGCGTGCCTTTGATGATTTGATCAGTAATTCAATTTCATCAAATTTATTTACAATGCTCCTAACGTTCGTGTCCTTGCAAGTATACATGCACTGACTCTTATGCTTACTTACCATGACACAGCCATGTATTTACTTGTTTCATGATTGCCCACTGCAGCTCTGAAATACCTGACACCTTGCTTTCTAGGCTTCTGCATGTTAACATTAGTAGGGGCATTTGATGCAAGAAAGCAAGCTTATGCAGCATCAGCCAAAAAAAAAAACCCCTTCCACTTCACCCCTCTGTTCGTTCAAAATACCTGTCCAGCTGAGCCTTAAACTTATTTAGGCTATCAACTTCCACGACAAGGGATGGAAGTCTGTTTCACCAACCAACCACCCGCTGGCTAAAGGCAAATTTCTGCACGTCTATCCTACATCTGTCTTTCCTCAATTTGAATTTATGCCCTCTCAGGTGATTATTCTGAGCAAGTGGAAGAATCCCATCAGCATTGAGCATGCTCAAACCATTTAAGGCTTTATACACCTCTATCAGATCACCTCGCTGGTGCTTAGTCTCCAGACACTGTAATTTGCAAAACTTAAGCCTTTCTTCGTAAGAGCACCCCTTTGTTCCATTCACTAATCTTGTTGCCCTTCTCTGTATTCGTTCCAGCAGCTCTACATCCTTCCTTAAATGAGGCCTCCAGACCTATATACAGTATTCAGGGTGTGGCCTGACCATTGCCTTATACAAGGGAATAATCACCTCCTTATCCCTCTAGAAAAATTCCTATATATCATTGACAATACACCATGAGCTACTCTTGCAGCCCATCTGCACTGCTCAGAGAACTTCATATCTGCCTGCACAACCACCCCCAGGTCCCTTTCATTCTCTACCACTGTCAGTGTAGTACCACAGAGTTGATACGTTGCTCTGGGTTTGCTGTTTTCCATATGTAGTACTTTACATTTGTCAATGTTCCAATAGAAGCAATGCAATAATCACTCTCACCTCTGCCTGTTACTCTAGTTAATCTATTGGTCTGTGTAGCCCCAAAATATTCTTGCTTTTTTATTTATGTGTATTTCATCCCTATATAAACAATCCCTCCTGTTAACAAGCAAAGACCACGGTGAGAAAAATTCTACCCATGATCCTTGCAGAGTCTCTCGAGTGCCTAATTGATTAACAAGGCTCTCAACATCTATCCATCCTAACTATCATGTCTGGGCAGAATTGCAGACACTTTCAAATTTAATTATAAATTTCGAATTTTTCCGAACATTGCACTGTACTTGTTAGGTAAGTCCTCAGATCTCCTATTCTTAACATTAGTGGCAACGTTTAGAACAATATCACCTTTCGTGCCTTTAAAAGTTGATATCTGCTCTACAAAGTTATTTACCCTTTCTCTCTAGCAAGAGATACCCTTTTTACGCAATATATTTTTCCTGAAAATACACTACTCGTCAAGTTACCATAGACGAAGTAGAAAGCACATGGTAATATTTTAAATAATGCTGTGGACCTATTAAAAAATAGCATTGAGATTTTTTAAAAAAATGAAATACTTAATATGAATATCGTTTCCAACCGTCTCTTTCATTATCAAACCAGTCTTTCTCCGTTTTGAAACTATGATATTATTGTAGTACCGTAATTTCACAGTAAACATAATTTATAAATGAGTATTTGTGCCAAATGGCGCTGCAATCACTTTGTGGAATTCGACTCTCTGTTGTTATCTAATCTGCGTGCAATATCAGAATGATGTTCTGTGAAGGCAAAGTTTGTTCTGCATTGAAAAATAACACCAACGCATAAAATAGGCAGTTTAAATCTTTGTAATCATAAAAACAAATGAAGTGGATAAGATGGTCCTTCCAACTTCGTGTAATTTCAAAAGGCCAAATACAATTATCTATTTGATAATTTTGAGGCTCTTAACTTTGTATAGTTTATTGAAGAAATAAAATTAATTAATTAAATGAAACACGGTATAAAATAAATGGCATGTAGCACACCAAAAATCTTGAGACAACATTCGCTATTACGAATGCTCGAACAAATATTTCTGAGCGTTACAACAAGAGTAGTTACTACTCTGTGTTTACAACTTTGGAGAATTTTTTTGATTAGTCAATCACTCCCATTGATATCGTGACCGACAGGAGCCGCTGTTTGTATACAAATCCATGCGAATATGGCGCTCAGTTGGGGTTGTAGCAATCTACATGTCTTCGATTAGATAACAATTATTTACTTAAAAATAAAATTGGCTCATTATTTGAATAGGTATGTTAACCAGTCATGTTTAGCAAGATTCATTGATTGCATTTGATTCAAATTGTGTGAGTACTAGTATTTATAAAGTTGTTTTGACATAAGTCATTAGCATCGGGTTCAATTATTGTATAGCTAAACATCTATGGCATTTCACAAAATCTGCTCATAGAATTCCATACAGGATAGGGAACCGCTAATTTTCTTTTTCTTTTCTATTTTTTTTTTTGTTTTTTTAGATGAGTTTCAGGTTTTTTTTTTATATTTGATCAGCATTAAAAATATATAAGTTGTGATAAGTAAAAAAATGGGTGATCATTTTGAACGGGCGTAGTAGTAACAGTTGTTTTGTACGTTATAGAGAGAAAATTTTGCAAATTAATAGAAGCATTTTTAAATGTGAACTTAAAATTAGCGATCATTCATTTTAAATGTGTACAAACGATAGTTATACTTTTTCGTACTTTAAATGGTATATGGTTTTGTCTTTGTTTTTTTTTTTTTTTTTTTTTTTGCTTTGCAAAAAAAACGAAAGGCAAAAATAATTAATTGGCAAGTCGTCACCGTTATTGCGAAGTAAATTGACAGTGAAAAAATTTTAATTTTATAATGCATTGTAACTGTATTTTATTAGCAGAGATAACTCTAAAATTTTTTGGTTGTCATTAACAGTGGAATTTGCTTTGTAATTTAAAAAAATAATAATAATAAATTTAAGCTGGCTTTTATGTGTTTTTTTTTTTTTTTTTTTAACTGATGAAGTAGTAATACAATTATTTTGTACATAGCAGAGAGAAAATTTACGAAATTAATTCAGGCATTTTTAAATGTGAACTTGAAATTAGCCATCAAATTTGGAAAAGGAGCGTTCATTTTAAATTTATATAGATGATGGTTATACGTTTTCAAATGGTTTTTTTTTTTTTTTTGCTTTTCAACAATGAAGGGCCAAAATAATTAATTGGCAAGTTGTTGCCTTCATTGCAAAGTAAAGTGCCAGAGAAAAAAAAATATAAATTCATATATCATAATGTGTTGTAATTGTGTATTTTATTAGCACAGATAATGCTAATTGAATGGTCTTCAGTATAATGGAATTTGTTTTGTAATTAAAGAAAAAAAATCGAACCAGCTTTTATATATATTGGTATGCATATTTACTCAGCTGTTTTTGGAATAAATGAAAGAAAAAGATGCATTACTTTTAGCACTTATATTATTCATAGCTAAAAATAATCATAACGTATGTATTAAATGTACTCTTCTCTGTATGTTGGCTAATTCTGACTTGGATGTGTGGACCTCAAGTGTCTTACCTTCATCAGTAGCACATTGTTTATGATTGCTGTTTATCTGCTTTGTGTAAAACCTGGGAGAATTTTTATGGCCTTTTTTTACAGTTTGGTCAAGTTAATCAGCCTCTAGTAAAGGGTGCATGAGCTTCAACCAAAACTTGGATTTTTTATCCAATGAACAGGCACACAAACCATAGAATATGTGAAGCACAATTTATTATTATTATTAGCAGCCATATGGTGCAAGGAAGCCTGAGGCTTATGCTGCACCAGACAAAAAAATAAATAATTCTGAATTACCCTGAGAGAGAGAGAGGGAGAAGTAGATGGGAATCACCAAGAAAGAGAAGAATGATGATATCCAGCTCAGGACCCTGGGTGTGCCAAGTCCATACTCACCAGATGTGAGCCCCTGGGGGTAAATATAGGCACAATACACTGATGCCTCCCAATCTTAGTCTTTGATGCAAAAAAAAAAAACACTTTCTTTTTCTTATGTTCAATCAGATTACAAGTTGATAACAGTGACCAAAAACTAAGCCCACTGCAGTAGACCATTAACCTCTAAGCAGTGCATGCATTAGTTGTAATGTCAGCAGTGGTGAGCTATAGTGGACTTTTGAGAGCCCATTGTTATTTTTTTTTTGAAAATGTGCAAGCCTATTGTTGAAACAATCATTTATTTTACAAATTAAATCCTGAAGTCAATTATTGAGTATCCAAAGCCAGAACTGTGGTGGGGCAATGGAACCCCAGCCCCAGGCACAGCATTTTAAGGGTGCACTCGACCAATTAAGTATTTTAAAATTGCTTTATTTTTGATTTAATTAGTCGGACCTGTGTTTAACGAACTTCTTTATAGCGAATTTTTTTCAAATTCCTCTTGGTAATTACATTTAAAATAGTTTCCATAGAACAGAAAATTTCCATATAAAACGGATTAAGAAAGACAACTTTTGTATGCATTGTGCCCACCTCTGGCCTTTAGGAACTTTTAAAACGTGAATTAAGGGTTATAGAAATTACCATTCCGCAATGTTAGTGGTGCCCACGAAGCCTACGCAGCCAACTATTCCACATACTGAGAAGTCACGCTGGTCTAAATGCTTTCCATAGCCAGTTGGAAGATTAAGGCGTATTCCCAACATGGATAAGAGCCACTGGTCAACCTGTGTTGTGGTTCCCCTCTACTCCGGCAAGCAATCTGTTTTTCGGAGAAGTGAGTGATCCATGTGTTTCCGTTAATTTCTCATGTCTATGTTTACATGGTCACAGTAGCTGAAAATCCAGGTAATTCAAGAGTTTGGACAGTATTCAAGAACTTGTGTGGCCTGACCATTGTATAAGGCAATGGTCAGACCACACCTTGAGTACTGTATACAGGTCTGGAGGCCTCATTTTTAGAGTTACTAGAATGAGTACAGAGAAGGGCAACAAGATTGGTGAGGGGAACAAAGGGCTGCTTTTACCAAGAAAGGCTTAAGTTCTGCAAATTGCTGCGCCTGGAGAGCAGGCCCCTGCGAGGTGATCTGATCAAGGTGTAAAAGGCCTTGAATAGTTTGAGTAGGCTCAATGCTGACAGGATACTTCTGCTTGCTCAGATTAAAAACTTGGGGGGGGGGGATAGATTCAAATTGAGGAAAGACAGTTGTAGAATAGATGTGCGGAAGTTTGCCTTTAACCAGTGGGTGGTTGATTGCTGGAACAGACTTCCATCTGTTGTTGTGGAGGTTGATAGCTTAAATAAATTTAAGGCTGAACTAGACAAACATTTGGAGTGACCAGATGGGTGAAATGGGAAGGGTTTTTTTTTTTTTTTTTGCTTGCTTTCTTGCATCGTGTGCCTGAACTATGACAGTAGCGATCTCAAGTGGGCAATGAGACGAGAGCGAGTAAGATATTGAATAAACTTTCTGAAGATGAAACGTTGGCAGATTTTGAAACTGCATCGAGGCCTTCATTGTGAAGAAAATGTTCCAAAATATAATAGTATACTGACAATAATTTAAAAAAAAAAAAAAAAAACTGTGCATTAAATCACCAATGATTGCTAAAGAACTTTATGTGAAAATTATAAAGATCGGTCACGTGTTCAGGCAGATGGAAATCATGGTTTGGAGGAATCATCCCACTTTATGCAAACATTTTGAATCAACAGTTAAATATTCGGGATTATTAAACATACTTTTAAATCTGGAATTTAACAATTTAGCTCTAATGATCAAATCATGCAGGAGCTCTCTTACCTTTCAGAAGTGTTACAAAGTCACAGCATAACTATAGTAAATGTAGATAAATTAATTATTCAAACTGTCAATGCTATTGATAATTTGAAAAATTCTGAAAGAATTTATGAAGCTAAAATTGAGAGCATGTTGAAGTTGAAAGAATTTGAAGTAATCAAAAGTAAAAACACCTTTAAAAAAGTACGTTGTGACAAGTTATTAAACTGCATTGTGTTATCCTTAATGGATAGGTTATTAATGCAACAGAGTAATTTTAAATTAAATAAAGAAAATAATAATATCGTTGACTATGAGGAATTGAGAGAAATTTTAAACGTATGCTACCCGGAAAACTGGAATATGGAAGAACTTTTGTCACCACGGCAACAGGGTAAAAAACGAATAAATTTAATTTTTCTAATAAAATACGAAATAAAAATTCTTAGAGATTTTGTTGAAGACAGTTTATCTTTAAAATCAAATGAAATTCCCTTTTCAATTAAAAAAGCCTGAAATATCCTTGAAACCACTGCGATTAGCAGTGCTGAACTGAGCAAGTTTTCAACATAATGAATAATATTGTAACAATAAAAAGAACATCTTTGACAATTAAACACATTGCAGATATGAAGGCCATAAATCCAAATGGGAAACCATTCATCAATTTGATCCGAATTGTTACGTCAAACCTTTCCTCCGTAAGCATCGCTCAATACTTGAGCAAAGCAGATCGAGAACAAATATTAATAAATGGAAATTCTAATGGAAATTTTTAGAATAATTTTTTTTTTGAATATTTGTGTAATAATTTTTTTTATGTAATCTGATTTTTCTGTGCCTTTTCTGGAATAGTTTGTTTTCTTACATAATATTTGTTTTTATATTCTAGAATGTCTTGTGATAGTTTCTTATGTCATTTGTGATATGGAAAATATTTCATGTTATTTTCTATTCGCAATATTAAAATTTTATTGTAAAAAAAATGTATCCATAATATTTCCCTATTTGAAAAAAAAAGAATAAAAAGTCAGCACAACTGTGAGCCCATTGTTAAAATGGGTTCACAGTTTTGAATGAATGTCAGTATTATGTAGAGTGATATTCTCATATTGGAAGCTTATTATTATTATTATTATTATTATTAATATCCATATGTTGCAAGGAAGCCTGAGGCTTATGCTGCAACAGGAAAAAAAAAAAGTTGCCGAGTAACCCTGAATGAGAGAGAGAGAGAGAGAGAGAGAGTCAAAAGTAGAAGGGAATCACCAAGAAAGAGAAGAATGATGATATCCAGCTCAGGACCCTGGGTGTGCCAAGCCCATACTCACCAGATGTGAGCCCCCGGGGATAAATATATTGCAATCGATAATAAATAGAGCTATTTAAACTGAATCACATTTTTTGTCATGGCAGTATATGCTTATTTTTATTTTTTTAAAAAAAGTGATTGTATAAGATGTTATAAATACTCCACTGTTAGAAGATTGTAATACACCAATTTATGAATAACTCCTTTTCATCTCCAAATTAAATTCTAGCAATTCAAAAAATGTCAAAAGCTTACATTAAACATAAAAAAACAGTTAACCCTTTCAGCAGTGAGTTTTCTGCATGTGGGTATGTCCAGCGCAGCAAATTTTTGAAGCAATGGAGTTTTCACAGATCTTGAAATTTTCTAAAAAGAAAATTATGTAAATGTTTTAAAATATTTATATGTTCTTATTTTTACTTATATGTATATACGTAAAAATAATAAGAACATAAAAATGTTCTTATTATTCTTCAAAAACAGTAAAATTATTGTCAAAAATCAAACTAGAATTTACAAAAAAAAATTGTAAACCAATTTGTAAGTAAAACCTGTCATTACATTTTTAATGTAGCAGTACCCTCTTCATCTATTTATGGATTTTTTGATTTAGTTTTACCAAATTCTGGAATGAATTTTGCAGAATTTCTTTACTTTCAACTTTTGTAATTTTAAAAGAACTGAGGTCAACAGTATACTCCATGCTTGAACATAGCAGGCCTGCTGTGTTCACATATGGAGACCTCAACTGAAAAAAGACAGGGAAAAAAGACTTGAAAGGGTCCAAAGATCGGCAGAAGGACAACCGTATGAGGAATTACGTGGGGACGATTATGTGGGCTACAAAGCTTGGCAACCCTGCACTTTAGTGGTGATCCGATTGAGGTTTTTAAGACTCTGAGAGGGATTAGTAATATGAATGAAGGTGAAATTTTCACTGTTATAGAGAACAGTGTTGATTGTCAAGCAGCAGCAGGGGTCTCATCAGCTATAGGTGCTGAATTTTTCTTCGTCTTTTTTGCAGTATCATGCCTTGATTTCCATCATTAACCACCCTGCTTACCTTTGCATCATCAGCAAACATACAATAAGCTTGGTGTGCCTTTCATTAGTATTATTAATGAATACTGAAGACAGTAGGGGCAAGCACTGAACCTGAGGAATTTCACCAATAACATTATTCTTAGAAGAGCAGTGACTACTTATCTTCCAGTCTATCTTCTGCCATGAAATCATCCATTTATTCATATCAGTAACTTGTCCCAGTACTGCACTGCTCCAATTTGTACAGCAGTCTTTTGTGTGGAACAGTATCAGAAGCTTTACTGATATCTAAGTATGTTTAATTATGTCACGTCAAAATTATTTTTTGCATGCAGCTTCTTTGTTACTGCATCATAGAAGCTAATCAGATTGGTCAGACAATTGTCCTTCCCATAACCAACCCATGGTATGATTTCCATATAACTGCCTGTCAGGATGATCCTGCAATACTTCTTTAACCACTGACTCCATTATTTTCCCTGGAACAGGAGTTAAGCTTACAGGTTCGTAATTCGAACGAGTACAGAGAAGGGCAACAAGATTAGTGAATGGAACAAAGGGTTGCTCTTACGAAGAAAGGCTTAAGTTTTGCAAATTACAGAGCCTGGAGACTAGGCATCGGCGAGGTGATCTGATAGAGGTGTATAAGGCTTTGAATGGCTTGAGCATGCTCAATGCCGAGGGGATTCTTCCTCTTGCTCAGAATAATCACCTGAGAGGGCATAAATTCAAATTGAGGAAGGACGGATGTCGGATAGATGTGCGGAAATTTGCCTTTAGCCAGCGGGCAGTTGGTTTGTGGAATAGACTCCCATCGCTTGTTGTTGAAGTTGATAGCCTAAATAAATTTAAGGCTCAGCTGGACAGGTATTTCGAACGAACGGAGGGGTGAAATGGGAGTAGTGGTTGGTTTTTTTTTTTTTTTTTTTTTTTTTTGGCTGATGCTGAATAAGCTTGCTTTCTTGCATCATATGCCTCTACTAATGCTAATTACTCATTTCATTCTGTGATCCCCTTTATGAATAGGAGATACATTTCACACCTCCAATCTATAGGGAGTTTTCCTGAATCCAAGGGTGCTCTCTCGTATGTCCAGCAGTTTGCTTACCTATCTTGCTGCTTCTTTTAATATAGTTGGATAAATTCCATTACCTCCTGGTGCATTATTTACTTTTACTTTAACAGTTTCTTTTCTGCTCTCTTCTCAGTTGTCACGAAACTCCCAGTTATAACTTGGTATGCTGCTAGTATTCCCATCCTTAAAAATTTCTTCTTGCTTGAATGTAGATGGAAAATATTTATTCAGTTTGTCGGCAACCTGAACAAGGTCACCAGTAGTTATGCCATTGATATCTAGTAAAGGAATGTGATTCATCCCTTTTGAAGATTTCTTTGCTACTTTCGTAGCATTCCTAGCCAAAGACTTTTTATAATTTTCCTTAACCTGCCTAACATCCTTAGTGACTTGATTGTGGACTAATTTTTACTTACTGTAGGTTTCTGCATCCCCTGATAATTTAAAATCCTCTGAAGCAGTTTTCTTTTATGCCACTTGTTTTATCACTTTATCTGATATCCATTTATTTCTAAATCTTGAACAGTATCTCTTAGTTGGTGTAAAAAGCTTAGTAGCTTCTATGATTATTTCCCCGAATGTATTCCATTTAGAATTTGCAGTTTGCACCATCATCAGTTCGTCCAACTGAAAACTGATGTGTACATCAGTATACTATGACCACTTCCACCTTGTGGTTCATTTATCTGAAGATTTCGTAATGCATGAAGAGTCCTTGCTAAATCATACCAACAGTATTGCTTTCTCTTTTGTGCTTTTCTAATCTACTTCTGTAGAAAACAGTCATCCAGTAAATCCAGAAAAGTTCTGCTACTGTATCAGTGACCAACTCACAAGTTCCTGTTAGGGGCTCACATCTGGTGAGTATGGGCTTGGCACACCCAGGGTCCTGAGCTGGATATCATCATTCTTCTCTTTCTTGGTGATTTCCTTCTCTCTCTCTCTCTCTTTCTCTCTCTTTTAGGGTAACTCAGAAATTTTTTTTTTTTTTTTTTTTTTTCTTGCCTGGTGCAGCAAAAGCCTCAGGCTTCCTTGCACCATATGGCTAATAATGATAATGATAATATCTGGAAAGTTAAAATCCCCTATTATATGACATTCTAATTTGCTGGTCTACTCTATTTGTCTGTAAAGTTGTTTATTATACTCATTGCAGTCATTTGTCTTATAACATACTCCTACTGTTTATTTTTTGTTTTCCCAGTGCTTATATCACACAAAACTGACTCAGCAGTGCACTGGCCACCCACATCAAGCTGAGTGCACTGCCTTAGATTCTGTATTCTTCTTAACTAACAACATAACCTCTCTTACCCATTTCTGTTCTTTCTGTCCCCAGTTTACACATTGTACTGACCATATATTGGCCCCAGGGGCTCACATCTGGTAAGTATGGACTTGGCACACCTAGGGTCCTGATCTGGATATCATCATTCTTCTCTTTTTTGGTAATTCCCTTTTGACTCTCTCTCTCTCTCTCTCTCTCAGGGCAACTCAGGAATATTTTTTTGGCTGGTGTAGCATAAGCCTCAGGCTTCCTTGCACCATATAGCTAGTAATAATAATAATAATAATATTCAAATTCATGGTGCTGCTCATACATCCCTTATGTCTGAGTGGCACTATGTTTCTGATATCCCTACAATGTCCACATTTGATGACTTAACAGCACTTCAAATTAAGCAAATTTGTTTGCTGTATTCCTAGCATTAGGATACAAGCACGTATCTACATTCTTAGCAATCCTTACCTAGCCCATATATTTGCTTGTTTCACGAGGATACAAAAACATGCTTCGTAATCTCTAACACCATGCTTTTCAGGTTGCTGCATGTCTAGTTGAAACAGTGCAAGAATCACTTTCACATCTGCTTGCAGAAATTGCTAATCTGTTAGTCTGTGCATCTTCTGCCTTCTTGCTTCTTGAGTTAGTTGCAAATATTGTTCCACCCCTTCTCTTTAAGTGTATCTCATTCTTGTAAAAACAGTCTCTCCTCTTAGCAAGCACAAAAAATGATGAAAAAATTTTTCTCCATGAGCCTTGCATAGTCTCTCCAGAGTCAACTTAATTGATAAGGCTCTCATCCTTACCCTGTCCTCTCATGTATTTGCAGGATTGTAGACACTTTCAAATTTAATCGTAACTCATGACTTTTTCTTGCCATCACCTTATACCTGTTAAGTAAATCCTCAGATCTCCTTTTCTTAATATCATGAGTACCTGATAGACCTACTCTGCTTCTATTCCACTTATCCTTTTTACACAATATATGTCCTGTTTTCCTGACAATAGTCACCAACAGTAGTTACTTCTTGTTGGGACCAGAGCTTTCTGCTGTTAAGGATGTTATTGTGTTGTCCAAGTAAAGCACTTCTGCCATTTGTGCTTTTTGCTTTGCTGCTCTAGTCTGAGGCATGACATTAATCTTAATTTCTCTCTCTCATTTCTTTCCCTCTTCAACATTCATTTTTTTAAACATTAGAAGGCCAAGTACAAAACAATTACATTACTTTATCAGGGAAACCCAAATAATCACTGAACTACTAATTTCAAATAACTGAATAACAGAAACCAATTAATTTTAGGAAATACAACAGTCTAATTAACTGAGTTCAGAATTCACTCTCGTGGCTAGGTCAGTCTTTCTAGAGAGTTGCATGCCCACCCCTGAAAAATTCTGGTTTTTCATCCAAGAAACAGGCAAACCAACCATAAAATACATTCAGCTTATAGATGTAACACACTGATGCCTCATGACATTAAATGCCTTTATTCAAAATCAGTTTTAAGATGAGCTTTTCATCACAGACCACCTGAAATGAAACAATCAGCTGAATTGTATTATTTTACCATTAGCTAACCAGTCCTCATAATGTTTTTGAAAAGTGCAAATTAAAGTTTACAGTTGTATTCAGTGTGAAAGGTGTTCATGGCTCTGGGACAAAATCATCAACCTTCTTTCATCTACATTAAATGTTGTTTGGTATTTGTAGTAAAGTAACTAAGACCACAAACCACAAGGCATCAGTTTATTGTGTTTGTAAATTGTGTATTTTGTGGTCACACTGCCTGTTTAGCTGCATGAAAACCCCAGATTTAGTTTAAAAGATGTCAGTTGAGCAAAAGTATCTATCTTATTAGGAAACTCCATTCCACATTACATCTGACATGCCGGCAAACAGCTGAAAAAAATTCAGACATTCATATTGCATCCCAGACACCATGTGAATATCTGTGTTTCAATCAAGGAACATCATTAATGACGACCTTAAATAGAAGAGGTCCTAGGGAAGACCCTTGGGGAACTCCACTAATTTCGTAGAAAGGTTTTGAATGAGCATTGTTTACATAATAGTATGTCACCTCTGAAGAAAGTAGCTTTGAATCCAACGAAGAAGAAGGTTCTGAATTCCATAACACTTCAGATTAAATCAGTTGCTTATGCCCCCATTTAGGGGTACAAGTAACTGAGGCTTAATGTTGCTACTTTTTTAAACCGATACCATGAATGTACCTTCTAATAGTGAGTGCTGCCTATTTGCACTCTACTGGCTTCTCTGTCTCTACCTTAGTACCAGGCATCCTTATAGGTTAAAATGTAGTAATTCTTATATTTAGTAATTAAAGTCTAACGTGTAACTTATCATTAAGGATTGTATAACCATGTCTGAAGCTTTTGTCTTTAATTTTAATTATTTGATTTTTGCTTTAATGTTTTACTAATATTCTAATTCCATTTTCCCTTTTTTTTGTTATGCTTTTCTCTGTTTTAACTGGAAAATGATGCCTATATCTTGATTTTTACCACCACCCACTGGTGGGATTCAGCTGGTTTGCCGAACCGGTTCCTAAAGGCTGTTTCACACTGAACAGCATGTGAGCTGTGCTACTTTTGGTCTATGTTTGGTTTTTCTTTTTTACCTTGAAAAGGTGATAGAGAACTGGGTTTTAAAATTTTTGATTCCCACCATTGCCTCCACTCTCTCTCTCTCTCTCTCTCTCTCTCTCTCTCTCTCTCTCTCTCTCTCTCTCTCTCTCTCTCACACACACACACACACACACACACACCCCAGATTGGTATGCATCAGGAATATTCTGTGCGTTATGTTCATTAGTAAGCCTAACTTTGCATATCTTTGGCTTTATAATAATGTGCAATAAACCTCTGATGCCAGCCATTTTCTCACTGCTTGCCAAAATAATATGAAATGCCAAACAGTCTTTTTTTTCCTTAACGCTAGTCTACTTACTTTTCTCTTACTCCTATACATTTCTAATCCAGGCCTGACCAACCTAAATCATTCTGTGGGCCACCTTGATGAACTACAATTTTCTACAGGCCACATGTAATATAAAACAATCTTTTAAAAATAAAAAAAATCAAATGCCATAACAATTTATTTTATTCATTCATTTTTATTATATATATACATCAATGAGATATTTGCTTTTCTTTGCGATCACTCAATTTTTTTAAAATCAACTTCAATATTGGTAGTTGCACATCTCAATTGATTTTCCAGATTTTCATCTGTTATTGAAGCTCAGGATTTACTTTTAATAAATTTCATTTTTGAAAATAAAGTTTCACAAACATGTGGATTCGAAGGTACTCACAATTTTTTGTGCAAAAAAATCTTAATTTGGGATACTTTTCTGCTGTCACATACGTGCTGTAAAACTTGATTTTTGATGTCGTGGCATGAATATGTTTTAATTCATTGTTGCACTGTAAATCAATTACTTCCATCTGCAGAGTTTCTGTTTGTAAGAAGGGAAGGAGTGGTGGGGATTCGGTGAAGTACATCTGGTCTAGTATTATATTTCTCATTATTTATCATGCCTGGTGCAGCTAGTGAATGATTTCCCACTGATGTAGTCAGTAGCATAAAAATTATCTGGTGGGCCGCAAAAAATAATGTGGCTGGCCAGGCCTGTTCTAAGCTAACAAGATTTCTTCATTGCCAGAAACTTTGAGCCAAATGAGTCTCTTTATTAGTCAACTGATATGTCATCTTTTATGTAGAATCAGCAATTTGGGTTGGAAGTCGAAACAAGATTTGTAATAATTTTAGGTTTAATCCTTTATAATAATTATAGGCTTAATCCTTAATACTTTTAACTGCTTTCTGGCTACTTCCTGAAATCACTTACATCAGGACTAAAACTTAAGAATGTACTCTTTCATCCTGGATGATTTTGCTTGAAATACTATAAGCAGTGATCTAAATGACTCAGGCTACTTGTTCTTTCTAATTTTTTTTTTTTTTTTTTTATTTCTCCTTTTCATCATTGATGCTTACCTGCAGTGGGTATTATTATTAATGAATCACCTTTACTTGCATCATTTATAATAAAATGTTGACCACTCTATTTGAGTCTTTAAAATGTTACACAGTGTTTTATTACTTTACAGTAATTATTTTTAATTTTAATGTTACCTTCTCTAACTTATCTGTTGTGGAGTGTTGTCCCTACTTTGTTTGTTTGGCAGTAAGTGATTTATATACACAGCTACTCAATCAGTTTTATTGGGCCTAATTCTCCTGGCCCTTTTTTTTTTTTAAATAAGTTCTAAGTGGAGCAAGGGAGGTGGGTCTGGTCATTTTTATTATTTAATAATGATGTCCTGAATTTTTAATAGAGAAATTGAGACAGAAACATTGCTTGAAAGGTACTGTAAGTTAGCATTATATGAACAAGATTAGCAACTCACTGATAATAAATGATGGATTATTGAGTTCTTCAGTGTAATAATCCATATGTGAAACATTAAACTAAGGTACCCATTCACTATATACATTTACTACTTACAAAATATTTTTAGAAATTTTAGCTTATTGTTTTTGAACAATACTGAAACAGCATCCATTTGTATTTGTCCATATGTTCTTTTAAAAAAAAATTAAGTAGCCCAGAAGATTGTATTGTGAAAGATGCTTGATTTTGTGACTCCTAGAAAGCAGTTGCTTTGTGACACCTTGCTTTTTATTTCCCCTTCCACTTTTTGAAAGGGGGGAAATAATTTTAGTACTATATAATATTTACTGTTCTTTTCCATGTATGTTACATTTTTCTCAAAAACAAGGCTTTATTTCTGTGGTGTGGAATAACTTACAGTATAGAAGTGCAGTATTTTCCATGCCCCCCCCCCTTTTTTATTAATTTATGAATCATATTGACCTCTCAGAATCCAGAAAATCCCAAGATCCAGCATGAATTAGATTTAGAAGTTGCTGGGTTTTGGAAGTTTGTATTTCTTCCACTATCATGTGTCTATAGTGATAATTTGGACGTTGGTGAAGTCAAAATTAAGGTTTTCCATGATGCAACATTCTTATATTTCTAAGATTGTAGCATTGCTGACTGTAGAGTACCCCAAGTACATATGCTTGAGCTACTCTACAGTCAGTGTAGAGCCCCTAACAGGATCTATACATTTATAGATCCTGTTATGGGGGGGGGGGGGGTGTTTATGAATCTCTTGTGAGATTGCCTGATGTACACCACATGATAGAAGGTAATTTTGTGGGTAATTTATGTTGTGTTGGGGAAGGTGCTCACGTTTTTTCATGTTATCAAGTTTACAGTTTCATTGAAGGATATTCAACAGAACATTCCAACAGAAATGAATCTGAATTTATTTATTTATATTTGTAATGTAAGTAACATTTTATAAAATCTTACTAAATTATTTTTGCTTAACACAGAGCAATTGTCTTCCCTTACTACATCATATACCTGTGTAATGATCTTCAAAATTTATTACTAACAAATTGGATATATTCAGCATAGCAGGTGTGAAAATTAATATTATATGGAAAAAATATATGCGAAAATTAGTCCGAGTAGTAATTAAGTGTATTGCTCCTGGTGTAAGCTGGTTCTTAATAGGTAAATTATTTAATTCATAAAACTATATCCTCAAAAAAATGCATTTATATCATAAGTCTAGTCACATATAATCACATTCTGACATTTGCTATCAAACTTTGACAGTTCACTATTATCATTTTCTTCTTTCAGAAGGTATTAAATAAAATGCTGTAAATAGTGACTATACTGAAAAAAAATTTGTTAAAATAACATGAACTTATAGTAAAATATAGTAAAATACATATAGTAAAATCAGGTGGTTGAATTATAAAATATGAAATCAGATAAAAGGAATAAATGAAGAAATACATTCTCTGCCTAAACCTTTTAGGCACAACATGAGTTTTCCAAACTACTGTGTGATATTGATTAATTCAGTTCAGTGGTATTTGATATTAAAATTGTTAATATAATGTTTTTCTTCTATTTATTGACTATTTTATAGGTAAACATGTATAAGGTCTTAATCTTAATTTTCTTTAAATGCTGTTTTTTATTTATATCATATTATTAAATTAAATTCTATATTTGTCATTTTGTTAATTTTTTCAATATTTTATTTTTTAGGAATGATGATTATGAGTAGTAGTATGATTGGAAGGCATGTTTTGCTTTATTTTTGTTATTGATCTTGGTGAGCAGTATAAGATGACAGATGTACGAGCAGAAATTCTTGCAGCTAGTCGATCTCGTACAGGTTGGCTTGAGGATACTTCTCAAGGTCCAGAGTGTAAGCCTTTTATCAGCAAAGTTAGATCCACATTTGAAGAAAAGATACAAGAAAAAAGTGATGTTAATGCAAGCAGTAAAAAGTCCGAGCCTGGAAGACGGCTTGGCACAAAAGTTAGCACTATAGCTAATTTATTTCAGTCCCTTTCTCCACAGAAATCTGATGTTTATAGCACTAGGTATGGTGGAATTTTCAGTTTTTCTAGAACACAAAATAAACAGAATGAAATTGAGAATTCTGATAATGTTGATCATGAAAAGACGGAAAAAGAGAATATTAGTGACTCAGATGTATGTGCGTCGAACAGTGAGAATCATCAAACTCGTTTTAATACAGCACGTGCAATGTTTGAACGACTTGAAGAAGAAAATAGGCGGTCTTCTGGTGGGTTTAAGTTACAAGAAACTTGTGGAAGCCAGCCATTCAGTTTTTCTAGTTTATCCAGTAAGATTTCATTATCACAAAGTCCAAGAACTCTAAGTATATGTGCCTTTCCATCAGCTGTACATAAATCACCTCCTCAACCTGTAGATGACAGTGGACTTGGTTCAGAATCATCTCACTTTGAAGATGTAGAAAGAAGCCTGAATTTCAAAATAGATGAAGATGGTGCTCCTATGTCTCCTAGTCCTATATCTCCACACTCTGCAGATTTCATTTCTGATACTGATGAACTAAATACAAATTATAAAACAAAAGAGAATGATGAAAGTAAGGCATCTTTAGATTTTGAGTTAGAAGAAACTTCCCCAAATGTTAGTACATGTTCTAGTGATTTTGATTATAACCAAAATACCAACACTATTAAGATTAATGAATGTTTCAATACCTCTGTTTTTGCAAGTACAGTATCTCCCACAGAATGCAATGCGATAATGGTACGTCCAGAAAACAGTTATAGCATCACTACAAATGAACCATATGATATTTCACAATTCTCTACTACTGCCTTAAAGGAAATTTCTACAACTTCAAATGGGATTGCAAGATCCAGCAAAGATGATCATCTACATTATGTTCAGTCCAGTTCTTCACTTCTTGATAAGTCTAAATATGCAGGTTAGTTTTGATTAATTCGAACAAAAAATTGTTTCATCTAGTTTATTTTATTTTTTCTAAGTTTTAATACTTTGTTTTGAAGTTAAATATTTAAAAAAAAAAAAAAAAAAAAGATTACTTCAGTAATGACGTAAATAGCATAGGAATCCCTCACCAACTGCAGAGGTGGGGAAGGGGATCTGTTTCTGAAAACTCATGTTTGGCTGAGCTACATTTGGCAAAACTCAAGAAAATAGGCAATTAGAGTAAAAACAGTAAATATGTCAATAAAATATATATAAAAAAAATCACAGTAAACTTCATTTTTCCATTTATACTATAAAAACACTGATAAGGTTGACAATACAAAAAAAATGGGGAAGATGGTGACACACACACACAAAATGTCGACTATCCTCTTGGATCATGGCATTTTATAATGGAAAACATGGTAATTTTCAAAGCATTATGATAAGTCCAAATTATGTCCTGAAAAAATGTAAATGTTAGTCAAAAACATAAAATCTACAGAAAGATGCAGTACATCCAATCAATACAGTATATGATACTTGATGAGTGTGTCATTGATAGGGTAAATCGGTGGTTCCCTGACTATGTATCCAGCACTTTGGTGTGCTTAAGGAAAAACTCATCTTTAGTGGTATTATGGTGGCCTCATCACTTGTGTAGAGAGATCTGGTTTCGAATCCTGTCAATGATTGAAGAATTTCTAAAGCCCCTTTCATTTGAGGATGTAGTTAGCCAATCTCAAATAGAGAATACAGGAGTATGGTTACTTCTCCATGAGTTATTCTGGATTTTTAAGCCCATGAACACACACTTCTATAGATATAACACAAAAAGGCATAATATGGTCTACGTCAGCATTTCCCAAACTGGCTTTTGCGAACCCCTGGGGTCCATAGACCAGTTCCGGGGGGGGGGGGGGTCTGCAAAACGTTCAAAAGGTATCAAGTAATATGTGTTTATTTTCTTAAAAAATATACTGATAGAATCGCAATGAATTTAGTTATAGAACATTATATATTTTTGATAAAATTAGTATATATAATTGTATACATATTTCAAATTATTGGTTCTACATATAGCAAATTGATGATAAATAAAGTTATTATTATATATCTCTATAAAAATAAGAATAAAATTGAGTTGTTTCACACACAAAACTTTAAATTTTTTTTCAGAAAACCCAGTGTTTGTACATATATACAGGGTGTTTCAAAAATGATGGTCAATAATTTAAAGGTGAAAAGTACAAACTAAAATAAGAAAAAAAAGTCCCAGTGAACATCGGTCCACAGATGAACCATTTTCGAGATAATGCACATTTTCTGTTAAGATCTGCCACTCACTATGGGAGCACTCTGGAAAGGTAGTCTGTATTGCTGAGACCTTGTACACGCTGGATATGGTAGCGGTACAGTAATTGGCGATGCTCTTTCAGAGCAACCCTCCTTGTCGAAATTCCTGGATTTCATTCTATTCTTTCTAACAGTCTGCATGGGTAGCACAGTGGTAGTGTCACCGGGTGAAAAAGGGCAAGGTTCGAATCCCGTCGATGACGTGAGGAACTTTAATGGGCTTTTTTCACTCCGTGGCTGAGTCAGTTGGTCTCAGGTGTAGATAGCAAAGTTTTCTCCCCAGAAACTGGGGTTTTTTGTCCAGCAAAACAGACAAATCGACCATAGAATACACGCAATTTACAGACATAAGACACACAGCACGGCAGATGAATTTAATTATTCTGGTGGCCTAAAAATAATAATAGTAGTAATATTCTTTCTAACACCCTTTTGGCGCCTCCGTAGCCAGGTGGGCAGGAGCAGCAGTGCGTAGCACGCTTCTTGATTAGACCGGGGTTCGAGCCCGTGCCCACCAAATACTGAGGATGTGGAAAGGTCAGGGAATGACCACCACATATCCCCAGAGCAATATGGCCTTAGTTGCTAATGCTCTTAAAAACCAAATAACAAACATCTAACACCCTTTCCTCAACATCAGGTGTTATGCTTCTTGGCCTACTTGCTTGTACTCCATGTGCGAAGCGCCCATGATCTCTAAGGCGTTGATGTACCCTGATGAATGTGCGCCTGTTGGGCTGCCTTCGGTGGGGAAATGCTACTTGGTTCAAACATGCAGCTTCGAGTGCACTGCCATTGGCTTTACCATACATGAAGTGCATGTCCACATACTCTTCGTTGCTGTAACCTCTTTCCATGTTGACTATCCTTTGACAAGTACTAGTATGTCTGCTATGTCTCAGAGCATTGAGAGAGGGGAAAGGGAGAGAATGAACATAACCTAACCTAAACAAACAAGTCAGTGGTGGATCACAACTCTGTACAGTTCATCTTGTCAGTGGTGGATCCCAACTAGAAATGTGCAATATCTCGAAAACGATTCACTTAAGGACCCATGTTTGTTAGGCTTTTTTTGCATATTGTAGTCTGTACAGTTCGCCTTTAAATTATTGACCATCACTTTTGAAACACCTACTATATATATATTTCTATATATACACAGTAGAACCCGGATAAGAAATTCCTGCATAAGAAGTTTTCCCCTGTACTAGGTTTGGTTTCTTAAGTCCCAATTTCAACTCTATATATTGTAATGTATTATTTTCCCGGTTAAGAAGTTTCCCGCATAAAAAGTTCATGATAAAGAATACACAGTGTATTATTATAATGTTTTCCCACTTAACACGTTTTTTTAAATATAAAAATTATTTAATTTTAATATTAAAAAATATTAAATAATATAAACATTTGGTAATTGAACAAGTTAGTGCCAAGCATCATTTTAGTTCGTAGTAAACCACTGAAGTAGGTGAAATGGCATCATTTTTTATATATATGTATCTCATATTGTTAATGCCTTCACAACGAGTTGCCCTGATATTGCACTACCTCCAAAACACTTCGCCAGTGGGTGGTAGGTTTGAATAGCATTGCTTCTTTAAACTACTTCGAATAGCATTGCTTATTTGAAGTAGTTCAATATCAGGGCAACTCGTTGTGAAGGCGTTCACAATATGAGATGTAACAGAAATTTCACGATGCCATTTCACCTACTTCAGCAGTTTACTCCGAACTAAACTAATGCTGTGCACTAACTTGTTCGATTAATGGATTTTCTGTAGTGTGAGGCTTTCAGTGCTAAAACCTTTTTAGTAGAAATATTTTTATTTAATTGAAGCGACATATTGCAATTTGTTTTCATCGATATCCATAATTGGATACGTAGACCATGTTAAGTTGTGACGGTTGTGAACAGTTCTGAATTACTTAGTGGATTGTTGCTCTGTCTTATTGTAATTGTGACCTTTTTGAGGTATGTTTAAACTCCAAATGAACTCATTCTTCCAACTTGGTAATGAGTTTAATGAACAGAATGTTAAGCAATTAGAAATCTTCAGTTTAAAAACATTTCCCGTAGCAGAGTAAAATATTTATAAATTCTGAAATAGTACTTAAAAATGATCTTTAACTTATGTATGTGTAGTTAATTTTTCATACCCTTAGGTCATTTTCCCTTCTAAGAAGGTTTCCTGTGTAACAAGTTCTAAACCTCCAGTCTCTTGGAAAACTTCTTATCCGGGTTCTACTGTGTATATATATATACAGTCGATTCCGGTTATTTGGGACACATCGGGACTAGTGCATTTTGGCCCGATTAAGCGGCTGCCCCAATTATCCGAAGTTTCACGAAAATAGTTAAAAATACAATTTATCCCCCCCCCCTTTACAGTTAGTTCACTGTACAATCAAATCACGTTACGATGAACCACCGTTCATTATACGATGTGTATTAAACAGCGATTCTAATTAGCGAAAATAGGAGGAATATTATCCACAGGCTATAAAAGTAAAGATATATTAAGCACAAATTTACTCTTTATTACCTTTTACTAATTAAAAAAATTAAATGATACGTGAAAATCAGAAGAATATACAGTACGTGATAATCGGAATAATTAATACATACTGTAATATGTACATACTAACTAGTTGACATTTCTGTTCACTGACATTTGTGGGTGGGGGTTAAAATTTAAAACAGTAAAAAGATAAGCAATCAATAACAAAGAACATGGCACACAAATTGCAAGTAACACAACACGCGCAAGTGAGAACGGAGTAACAAATTACGAAGCTTTAAAAATAGGAATGAAGAGAAGATTCTGAAAATTATTTTTTTTATATGATCGAAGATTCCATGGGAGTGTAAACACATTTCACCATAATAACCCACAGAATTCCAGCTGTCGGTATTACCGCAAATTCAATAAGATCGAGTTTACTGTCCGTTTATGATAGATTGCACTAACACAAAAGCCCAATAAACAGGTGACTGCTAATTGTTTTTATTGTTTTATGGTTGTGACCTCCAGAAATCCGACCGAATTACGTGGTACGGTCGGAGACAATCGTAGGGTAATCTCCAGTGCTGAGGTCTCCTGCCCCGATTAAACGGCATTTTGTCCCAATTAAGCGAAGTAAACCCTGGCTATTTTCTCTGGCTATTTTCTTGGTTTTTGTTTTTTAAGATTTGCCCCAAATAAACGGCTGCCCCGATTAACCGGTGGCCCAAATAACCGGAATCCACTGTATATAAAATTATTTTTATTTGTAGAATGTAGTAGGTATATATCTATAATTTAACTAGTGCTAATAATGAAAATACCGTGTATCCTGGGAGCGATATATGTTGATTAAAGGGGGGGGAAGGAAAAGAAAAGTGTAACGTTATAAACAAGAAGAAACAAAGTGCAAATTTTGCAAAAAAAAAAAAAATGCAAATTTTGAAAAGAACGACCAAGGTAGAAATAGCATTGCAGTATCTTTCATAATTTATGTGTCTTCTTGAAGACACATAAATTATTTCATAATATATGTGTCTTCTTGAAGACACACAAATTATGAAAGATACTGCAATGCTATTTCTACCTTGGTCGTTCTTTTCAAAATTTGCATTTTTTTTTTTTTTTTTGCAAAATTTGCACTTTGTTTCTTCTTGTTTATAACGTTACACTTTTCTTTTCCTTCCCCCCCTTTAATCAACATATATCGCTCCCAGGATACACGGTATTTTCATTATTAGCACTAGTTAAATTATAGATATATACCTACTACATTCTACAAATAACAATAAAAATAATTTTATATATACATTATGGTTGTAGGGTACTTTTGCTCTTGCAGTGTCCCTGATCCATAATTTATATTTTCGCTTATATATTTTCGCTTATTCATATTATCGCTATTCAAATTCAAATCCAATTTCTCTACTTAATTTTAATCTTATTATTCGTAATTATATATATATATATATATATATATATATATATAAATGTAATTTAAAGTCAAAGTTACAGTTGATGGAAAAAATAAATAAACAAGGTATGACAAATGCACCAAAATGTGAAAAGCAACAGTAAAGGATGCAAAAGTATATAAGCTTGTAAGAATAGATAAGTGTGATAAAGTTTGCATATATGCACAGATGGAGGTGAAAATTACACAAAGTGCCAAGGAATGTTAATATCCTAAAAGTTATGAATTAAGAAAATTGTGAGCTGAATTGCAAAGCCAATTTTGAAGACGAAGGAACTATAAAGTAAAATTATTAATACCATGATTAAACAAAATAAAGTAAAATAAAATAAAAGGTGGTAAAGCTGGTGGTAGAGCTATATCAGATATGGGTGGGCAAATTTAGTAATAAGTCAAATACAGAAATAGCAAAAATGCAGTCTGATGCTGAAGTAAATATTGATAATTATATTAATAATTATCTACTATTATAATATTTACTTATTATTTATTGATATTTATGATAATAATTATTTATTATGACAATATTTACTTATTTATTGATATTTATGTTAATAATTATTTATTACAAATTTTTTTTATTTTCTACCGTCCCCTTAGGATTTGATGCATAATTACCCCACCATTGGGTCTGCAGTCATCTAGTTATGTGCATCCTTGGATTTATTTTCTATTCTTTCATCACTGGATTTAAACTAGATTTTCTCATCAAAAATCTCCATAGGAGGTTTTTGATGAGAAATGAATTCTTATTATACCCTTTCACCTTTGGATTCACATCTACAACTAATTTTGGATTTATGCTACTCTATCAACAACAGATTTATTTATTTTCACTGAAATGATTACTGATATTACTTCAGTTTTGTTTCACTCCATTTTGGACTACAGGTTATAAGTCTCTCTCCATCTCAGGATTTTATGTTGTTGTTTGCATATTTCCTTCTATTTATGCTTATATGTAATTACTCATTTCCTGGATATTAAAAATTTTTTTATGTGTTAGCTATACCCCCCTAATTGGTATAATTTTGATTTATATACTAGGATTATACAACATCCTTTTTTGCTAAGTACAGTATATAGTAGCCATATCACTTGGTCTACTTTCTATTCATTTTATTATGGCTATGTCCAATATTTTTTACTTATCTACGAACCGTTTTATTTTTGTATATCTTTTGACTTTATATCGGTAAAGTCCTTTTATTCCAACCTAATTTCTGCATTATAGATATACTCCCTCTCTTTTCTAATGCTACTCTTATATATCTCTAGACTCTTGTTTGTTCAAAATGTGACTATAGAAGTTACTATTTCCATTTTTATTTCCACTTATTCACAGCTCTGTTAATTCCATTATGCTGCTATAAATTGCCTTATCCTGAAGGCTGTTGGAGCTGCTGATGCTTAGGATTTTGATTCCTTGACACTGGGGTGAAGGATCAAGAGCACTGTAGCATTTTTTTCCCTTGTTCATCTTTTGTGGTTTGTGCTTCTGGCCTGGCATTGATTTTTTTTTTCATTTTGGATATGGAGGTCAAGGGGGACCTTTTCCATGTTCATCCAAATTTGTATTACTTGTGACCTCACAGCAGTGGAAATATAGTTAAATTGGAGGGCTAGGACTTCTGTTTGCAACTCTTTGGGTGACAGTGATGGCAAGAGGGTTTTTTTTGTAGGTGATTTTCCTCAATGGTGGGGTTTAAGTCAGAGTTGGGTTCCTGGTCAATTTGTGTTGGTTGCTTGTTCTGGAACAGTCTTCCACTCCTGGCAACACCAGGAATGGAAGACTGTTCCAGAACAAGCAACCATTCTTGTGGTCTTTTTCTTTGAAGCTGGACAGGCACAATGATTAATAATGTCATCATGATCAGCTTGTGTCAGGTCTAATCTAGTTCTCATAAGAGACACAACACTGTGAAGTTCAGTTTCTGAATCAGACATGTTCAAGGTAAATCAGTTTGGGTAAAAGTGCAAAAAATACTGATTACCAAGAATCCGGATCGGAGAGATTTTTGAAGGTACAGCTCGAAAGGGGAACTTCCATGAAGTAGAATGGTGGTATATCTCTGTGCAATGAATGTTGCCAAGAAATAGGCCGACGAAAATTTAGGCTATTTTCAGAAGGGGGAAGTAGTGAGGAAAAGTCAACAAGGGTAAAAATAGTTCTATAAGTTCCAGACTAC
The DNA here is from genome assembly GCF_048544385.1 of Mastigoproctus giganteus. Lineage (NCBI taxonomy): Eukaryota > Metazoa > Arthropoda > Arachnida > Uropygi > Thelyphonidae > Mastigoproctus > Mastigoproctus giganteus. The sequence goes on along the minus strand of NC_143575.1, from coordinate 251,272,216 downwards.
CCTTACTTGGGTATTTTTAGTGGTGTAGAAGAGATTGGGATGGTGTCCAAATTTCTGTGCAAGGCAAAGTTTCTAAGTTACGGTGACCCATATTAAGTCTATGGGAAAAAACACAAGTTTGTGATTTCTGCTGAACATGGCACAAAAACACAAAACTGTTTGTTGGGACAGCTTCTCCATCCAAAGTTACTCTGGGGGGGGGGGGGATTCCAACCCCAATCAATTTAGCAAATATTGAACCATGGTGGCCAAAGATTTTACTACCTCTCCAGTAAGTAACAATGGATAAAAACGGCAAGATTCTCATCACCAAAGAGCTCTAATAGCACAACACTTTTCTTACGAGTGGTGTCCACATCTAGAAAATGGCGCCTCCGTAGCCAGGTGGGCAGGAGCAGCAGTGCGTATCACACGCTTCTTGATTAGACTGGGGTTCGAGCCCGTGACCACCAAATACGGAGGATGCGGAAAGGTCAGGGAATGACCACCGCATATCTCCGGAGCAATATGGCCTTAGTTGCTAATGCTCCTAAAAACCAAATAACAACAACAACATCTAGAAAATATCCAATTAGTTTATAAGCTTGGGGGTTTTTCGGGGATGTACATTGGGGCACTGTCCAAATTTTTGTCCAAGGCAAAGTTTCTAAGTTGGAGGTGACCCAACTTAGAAACATCTTAAATTTATGGGGAAAAACACAAGTTCACAATTTTCACTAAACACGGCACAAAAACACAGAACTGTTTGTTGGGACAGCTTGTCTGTCCAAAGTTATTCTGGGGAGGGATTCCAACCATAGTCAATTTAACAAAGATCGAAAAGTGCCAAAGTTTTGACCACCTCTCCAGTAGTGATGGATAAAAATGGTAAGATTCTCACTAGAGAGCCCTGATAACACAAAATTTTTCTTACCAGTGGTATCCACATGTAAAAAATATCCAATTGGTATATAACTGAATGACTAACATAATAAACATCCATAGTTAATAGCACAAAACAGTGGAGCTAAAAACAACATCCAACATGAAAGATGGCCAAAATGGTGACCTCATTGTAACTAATCAGCAGGACCTTTTATTTGAGTATACAGCTTCATATTGCCCGAAAACAATACAATCATGAGGAAGTTCTTAATGCTGAATAAAATCAATCCTAGAGAAGATCCTTGGGGAACAACTACAGGGAAGAAACACCTAGACTGCTACCTTTCAATAATTACCCTGAGGTTCCTGTGTGTTTCCCTCCTCACATAGGAAACTTGAGGAAACCTCCAACCTTATGCTGCAGGACAGAACTCTTTCACTCCACCATCATGCCCTCTATGACTACGTCCATTGACACCTGTTTTAAAACTTGATATACTACCATATTTGATTTACAGGCAGAATAATAAGAAACTAAAATAAACATCAGTAAAAACACAAAGTGAAAAAAAGTTAAGGGGAGAGTGGAGATTACCGTACTGCTACAGCATTTAAATACTACTAATAGAAACAACCAAACTATTATATTTAGGCCACCCGAATAATTAAATTCATCTGCCATATTGTGTCTTATGTCTGTTAATTGCGTGTGTTCTATGGTTGATTTGTCTGTTTGCTGGACGAAAAACCCCAATTTTCTGGGGGGGGGGGAACCTTGCTATCTATGCCTGAGACTGACTAACTCACCCGTGGAGTGAAAAAAAAGCCCATTAAAGTTCCTCGTGTCATCAATGGGATTTGAACCCTGGCCTTTTCCACCCGGTGTGGGGAGGACAGTGGCAATACCCACTGTGCTACTTGCGCAGACACCAAACAGTGAGATTAGTAGCAAGTCGTTTAAAATTAAATGGAAGTGAAATTGGTATGTGGTTAGAATGGGTAGTTTTTATTGTTGCTGTTATATAATCTGAAATGTTATAAGACCTGTAGCCTCATTTATGCATCTGCCTTTGGCATTGGTAATCTGATCTATTTGTTACTTGGTTTGTTGTAAGTGTTATTTATCTTTCCCTGAACCTTACCATTCTAAAATTACACTGATTACCATACACTTTAATATTAGTAAAATAATAAGAGGAGTTTACCTCAATATAGTACATAGAACACTTCCGTATGATACCCTCCAGAAATTAAAACGGAAAAACCGAAAAAATCGACAATTTACCGGTACACTAGAGTAAAATATAAATAATTAAATAATCAATTTAACACAATTCAAATCAATTTAAAACAATTAAAAATCAAATTAACGCAATTAAAAGAATCTAACGAAAATATTCAAAACGATTTTCCTTCCTGAAGCTGACAACGCTTTTCGACCGTTTTGAATATTTTCGTTAGATTCTTTTAATTGCGTTAATTTGATTTTTAATTGTTTTAAATTGATTTGAATTGTGTTACATTGATTATTTAATTATTTATATTTTACTCTAATACCAGTAAGTTGTCGATTTTTTTCGGTTTTTCCATTTTAATTTCTGGAGGGTATCATACGGAAGTGTTCTACGTACTATATTGGGTAAACTCCTTTTATTATTTTACTAATATTATTACCAACGTAGAACATATTGAGTATTACAGCTCTGATTCATACTATCGTACACTTTAATGTGTGAATTTGCCTTTGATATCAGTAACCTTACCAAATCTCTATATCTACAAAAATTTAAATGTCTGGAACTGTTGGTTGCCAAGATATTCAGTTCTGAGGTACCAAAGTTTCTTTATAATTATCTGCTGTTAATCCATTCTTTAATTATCTCATGTAGTATGTGTTGCTTTTATTTATTTATTTTTTTTTTTTCTCTACATGTGTTGCCATTATTTTTACTGGTCCCATTTTGTTTGTAAAATTGACTGCCTATTTGCAAAATCATAATTTTTTTTCTTTGTTTTTTTGTTTATTTAAAACAGCTATTTCAAGTCAAGAACAATCTCACGTAGAAAGGAAAAAGCACACGTTTCCAAATGACCATAACTTATTACTTTCTGAATCCTCTACTGAAAAAACTGGTGATGTAGTACTTAAAAATGGGCCTTCATATGGTAGTGCTTCAAGTGAAATGAGTGGTCGAGATGATGAAAGATCAGATTCAGGAGTTAGTAGTGCCATTATTGATAGTGAATATGAAGGAGATGAATTATTAAGAGTAACTGAAGACTCTATTGAAATTCTTTGCCGTGGTGAAAATAACTATTTCACTGCAATACGCAGCTATAAAGATCAAACACCACAACAAATAGTGTCATACCCTTCGTCTTCTGATAAATCAGAAACCGATGGGCGTGACAGTAGGAATTTGAATCATACACAGAGTCTATCATCAGAAAAAATTACTTTGTCTTCAGATGTTATTCTTAATTTGGACAGAGAAGATGATTTGTCATTGATGTCTGATTGGGTAGATATTGGATTAGCCGAATCTAGACGTTGGAATGATTCTTCAGAACCATCAGCAGACCAGGTAAGAATTACCTTTACGTATATACATAAGTTACTAATTTTAAATTTGATTAGAAATCTATATTTATTGTAATACCAGTATCTTGATCCAGCACCACAGGATCTTTGGTTTGTGCAATTTCTTAGGAAATTTTTTGAGAAAATGGCTTAATTTATAAACTCAGCTTGTAATATTTAAGGATACAATTTCTAGCAACTAATAACTTTATACATTTACTAAAATTGTATAACTACTTATTGAGATTGCTGCTATTTTTTGTGTATAACACTCCATACTACTAAAACAATCAACTTATACTCTAAAGTATGTGCTTTCTTGAAAATGACTTCTGTAGTATAAAGAAAAAAACTTGTAATGCAAATACAGGGTGTCCAGGCTAGAGGTATCCAAAAATACACACATATATCTCAGCATCTATAAGGTGTATTAAAATAATTTTTTTGTTATTATACAGAGTAAGTCACCAAGTTTTTATGAAGGTTAGTAAAGTAGTAAAGTTCAATGTGGGCACCTTTTGTAGCTCAACAGATGTCAAAACGATACTTGAGCTCTTACCAAGTGTTTTCCAGCATCTGAGGCATTATTAGAGCAACTGCTTCAGCAATACGCTGTTTCAAATCACCCAAATCCCGAACTTTTTTCTGGTACACACAGTCTTTAATAAAGTCCCATGCAAAAAAGTCCAATGGAGTCATATCTGGAGATCTAGGCAGCCAGGCAGTTTGGCCTCCTCTTCTGATCCAACGTCCAGGAAAAGTCTTGTTCAAAAACATGGTAACGTCTCAATGGAAGTATGGTGGAGCACCATCTTGCTGAAACCTGGGGGAACCTGTGGAACAGCAAAGATCTGCAGCATGTCAAGGTGTGTCCCGTCACTGTGGCCTCTATGAAAAAAAAAATGGACCGATGACACCATTTTTGTGCACTCCTAACCAGACAGTGACTTTTGGTGTGTCCCTCTCATTTTCGATCACTTGGTGAGGATTCTCCATACCCCAAATTCGGCAATTGTGTCTGTTAACTTTCCCACAAATGTGAAAGTTGATTCATCACTGAATAACAACAGATCAAGATAATTGGGATTGTCATTGATGCTGCTGATCATTTCAGCAGCAAAATCAGCTCTTAAGCAGTGATTATCTGGCTTAAGGTGTTGAAGTTTGTATGCATGCAAATGGAGATGTTTGTGAACAATGTCTTGAACTGTTGAGTGCATGGGTGCAATTGGGTGCATGAGAATGACTCATGCACCCAATCCACAGCCTCATTGGTCACACACACTTTTTCGGATGTTTCCCATTTTGTGAAACCAAACTTCCCATCTCTTTTAGAGTATCCCACTGAAGAATGGATTTGGATGTGGGAGGATCCACATTCCATTCCCTTTGTGCACGCTGCCAAACACGCATAACTGATTGAAATTCAGCTAACCAAAGCACGCACTGCACCTTCTGCTGTAGCATTCACATCTCAACCGAGGCAATAGCCATTTTTCTGCCGTTTTTGCATGTGCTTGACTACTGGTGACATGCCTGCGCTGGTGACCTTGACAGTGTGACGAAACAAATCTTGGAGAGATTTCCTATTGACTACACTTTCATTTGAGAAAATATAATGAGTGGTTCTCGCATTATAAGCCGTTATTTTTGGATACCTCTAGTCCAGACACCCTGTACTTCATGTCATAATGTATAGTTTATAAACACCTAATGTATAGTTTATAAACACCTGTTTTTTAAGAATATACAGTAGTGTGTGTTAGCTCACTTAATTGTCATCTTGGTAGGCTTGATTGAAGGGTTGTCAATATCATAAAATTGACATTTTACCCTTTGTGTGTGTGTGTGTGTGTGCTTGCGTGCATGTGTCACTTGCAGTCTTTTGTCAGTTGTAATTTTCTCATAAGGTTCTTCATTATTGACTCTGTCATTAATGCAGTTTTCTGCAATTATTACTGTCATTGCTAGTTGGAATTCCTAACCTGACTTTTTTGATGTTTTTTTGCCACAATGAGAAAGTTATACAGGGTTATCCAATTAAAATGAAGCCATAGTGGAATACTGTCGCTACTCCCAATTTATAAAACTGATGGCTTGAATTCAGACCTGAATCCAACTTTGAGATCTAAAAGAATTAAAAGATGCAGAATAATTTTTTTTAGAGAGAGAGAGAGAGAAAGAAAGAGCTTTCATAAAATTAATTAACAATTTTATGAAAGCTTTGAATTTAAAACTTTTGGTATTGAAAACTTTTTTTGTCCTATAAATTCTTTTTTTTTTTTTTAAGACAACTACTTATCTTAAAAAAAAAAGAATTTTTTCCTTTTGAAATCCTGTTGAATTAAATATGGTATTAGTTAGATTTTTATACAGAATTATTCTGGATTGGAAATCCGAAAAATTAGACCTGGTATGTCTGTAATTCCTTTTCATTTTGTTATATTTTACAAAAATAAAATATGTATTTCACCTGTTATTAGTTTTATCAGCTCCAAAATGAATTAACTTGGCTTAGTTCCACTAAGCTATGTGTTTATAATCTGTATTCTTTTCCATTGGAATTAAATTTACAGTGAAGCCTCAGTAATTCAGACTGAGAGGGGAAAGTAATATAATATCCTATTTTAAAGTTGTAGTTTGCAAAAACATGCAAATTTAATCCAGCAGCACACATTAATTTAGATGGTATTGGACACAAATATAATGAGGGAAAAAAATCAATTTTTTATGAAAATGTTTTGTACAGTTAACTCCATTATAGTTGGAATTCATAACCTGGCTTTTGAAGAGTTCACTACTCTTCCCTTTTTGGAGGTTTTTTTTTTTTAACCATTTTTGTAGTGTTTATAAATGGTTCATAAATGTAAGTTGAAAGGCTGCATACTTAATATACTACACCTGCTTTTTTGGAAACTGGAACCTTTTTTTTTTTTCTTTTTTTTTGTTTAAAAAAGATTTATTAAATTTTTTAATATAATAATAATATCATTAATGAAATTCATTGATGCCAGTGAACATTACACACAAATAAGGATATTAATTACTATCAGCAAGAAAAATACACATAGTGTTGGATTAAAAAAAAAGCTGAGGCAAGAATGCAAATGTAACGAAGATAGCTAAACACTGAGTTGTAAAGAGTGGCCTATCTGCATTCAGAGGTTCAGGTTAAATATGAAATAAAATATCACCTGCATTGGGGATGATTTCTGTGCAGTAAACAAATTGCACAATTAATGATTCTTAGAATTTAGCCATTTATCATCCCTTTCCCAAAGTCAAAAGTCAAGGAGAAGGAGAGTTATATCCAGATTTATTCCTTTGTGTAAATTTAAAAAAAAAAAAAAAAAAACAATATAAGCAGGAAAGCATTTAAATGGAAGCAATATAGCTGTTAAAAAATGCATGGCATTAAATAAGATTGGTCATGAGATCAGAAGAAAAGATTGCTATAGGTAGCAAATAATGTAAGGAAGTAAGCTTATATAGATCAGCCAAAAAAAAAAACCCTTCACCTATCTACCTTCGAAGAATTTGTCTAGTTTTACCCTTGAATTTATTCAACCCATCCACTTCCACAACAGGTGGAGGCCTGTTCCAACAATCAACCATCTGTTAGCGGAAGGCAACTTGCTCAATCCATTCAAAACTTAAAATACCTCAATCAGATCTCCCCGCAGGTGCCTGGTATCAAGACGCTGCAATTTGCAAAACTGAAGCCTTTATGTAAGAGCACTCTTTTGTTCTGTTCACAAATCTGGTTGCCTTCTCTGCACCCATTCCAGCAGATTTACATCCTAAACTGATGTCTCCGTTGTATAAAGCAGTGAATTGACCCTTGCTTTATACAATGGAATAATCACCTTATCCCTGCTAGCAAAATTCCGTATATCATTAAAAAAAAAAAAAAAAAAAAAAAAAAACATATACTGTCCTATCTGCACTATTCAGAGAGCTTCATATCCAACTGCACAATTAGCACCAGGTCTTTTTAATTTTTCACTACTCTGAGTGTAGTACCAACAGTTGGTACATTAAGCTGGGATTACTGCTACCCATATGCAGTGCTTTGCATTTGTTAATGTTGAACCTCAGTTGCCACCTCTCAGCCCAACTGCCTAATTTTTCTAGATCTTGTTGCAGTAGCATACTGTTGTTAACCACCCTTCCAACCTTCATATCACTTGCAAACCTAGACATTAAGCCTGTATTCTGTATTATTGTCATTGACATCCCGATGAGGATCTGATGAGCCTCAATATCATTGATAAATATTGAAAATAACAATGCACCCAGCACTGAATCTTGGGGAACTCTACTAATAACATTAGTCCACAAAGAGCAGCACCTATTGATGACCACTCTGTCTTCTTTCACTTAACCATGCCTTTATCCATAGCCGTAACTTGCCCTTAATGCTACATTTCTCTAGTTTGTACAACAGTCTTTTAATGGCAACAGTATCAAATGTAAGTATATGATGTCAAAATTATTTTTTGCATCTAGTTCCTTGGTCACTGCATCATAGTAACCTATCAGATTGGTTAGACAAGACTGCCCCTTTACAAATCCATGCTGTGATTTCAGTATAATTGCAGTCTTGTCTAGCTGATCCTGCATTACTTTAACCAGTGATTCCATTATTTTCCCTGGAGCTAATATGTCTGTAATTACTCATGTCACCTTTTGATCCCCCTTTATGAATTTGGGGATAGATTTGCACTTCTCCAGTCCATAGGGGTCTTTCTCGAATCCAAGCATGCTCTCAAAATTATGGCTATGGGTAGCTCCTTTGTGTAATTGGATAGATTTCATTCTGCCCCAGGCCTTTTTTATGTCCATCCTCAACAGTTTCTCCTCCACTCTCCTTTCAGTTATAACAAAGTGATTTAGCTCCCTGTCAGTTTGATAAACTTCTGGCATCCCCTTACCTAAAAAATTCCTTGTGTATGAATGTAGATACAAAATATCTATTCAGTCTGTTTGAAATCTGAGCAGGGTCATTAACAGTTAAGCCATAGACATCAAGTGGCCCAATGTGATTCAGCCCTTCCTTCTATTGTTAATATAAGCACAGAAATCTGCATTCTTTGCCAGAGATTTCTCATAATCTGCCTTAACTTGCCTAACCTCCTTTGTGACTTGATTACAGACTAATTTATAGCTATCATATGCTTCTGTATCACATGATAATTTATATGCATTCCATACACTTTTCTTCTCTTCTGTGTTTCAATAGTTCATCTGACATCTATTTAGGTCTAAGCCTTGCCTTGAACAGTATTTTTTGTTGGTATGAAAAGCCTAGTAGCATCTTTGATTACTTTCCATTTAGAATTTACTGTTGGTAACATCATCAGTTGGTCCCATTGCACACAATTTAAAAACTGTCTGAAACCTCAGTAGTCATCTCTGTAGGCCCTGAAAGCAAAAGCCTTTTCCTTTACTCTTGACAGTAATAATAATAATAGTAATTTATTTATCCCTATTTTATGTTACACTTTTTTGGGAGATAACAGCAAAAAGGGAGGGAGAACACATAAGCCAGTGGCTTTTTAGGGGGTGTTCCCTTAAAAAATTATGAATATACAAATATACAATAGAAAAATGTACAGTTCTGAAATTGTACAGGTAATGTTCAGCAGGAAAGACATAAATAAATTGGAGTTTTTTGTACATTTCTTTACAGAAGACTTCAAAAAAGCATCACTACTTATAACATCATTGTGAACATTTTTACAATTAAATGAGGAGAGAAAAAAAAATGATAAGATACATGCACAGAAATTTACAAACTATTTGCCAACTGCCTCCTTTAACACTTGTACATTATTTCCATGTTGGTGTTTTTAAAATCCAGGAGTTGAGTGGAAGGTAATTTGAATCAGATATCCCTGGTGATGTGCTCAATTAGTAGTTTCTTGAATTGATTTAGTGAAGTGACATTTTTGATTTTTGCAGGAAGTTTGTTCCAGGTTTTAGCACCTCTGTATTTTATACTTTTCTGACCTATGGCTTTTCTGAAAAGCGGAATCTTCAGGTTGGCTTCATTTCTTAGATTGTATGATATTTCTTCTTCGTCTGTGGTTATGAAAAAGGATCTGAAGAGAGGGGGAAAGTCTGCTGTCTTCATAGCATTGTAAACAAGGATCTCCTCGGCTTTCTGCAATAGCTGGTAGATGCTTAGGAGTCTCACTTCCTTGTATCTCGAACTAACCGATGCGTTCCAGGGAAGGCCCAAAATTGAACAAACGCATCGATTGAGAATGGAGTTGATTCTCGCGAGATTTTCTTGGCTGGTGGTATCCCATGAGATGATTCCATAGGTGAGGTGCGGCTGAATTAAAGAAAGGAATACTTGTCTGAGAAGAGAAGGAGACACCCAGGCAGAGGCCCTGGCGAGTATTCCCGCTAGTGATGAAGTTTTCTTTCATAGGATTATCATTTGTTTTGCCCAACTTAGCTTATCATCTAGCCAGATTCCGAGAAACTTGGTTTCATTCACCCTTTCAAGTTGTTTTTCTTTGTATGTTACGTCTAAATCAATATTTAGTGGTTTGTTTTTCGTTCTAAACACCATATATTTTGATTTCTCTGGATTCAGTATAAGCTGATTCTTTTGAAGCCAATTATGCATCACAGAAAGCAAGGCAGAGATTTTGAGTTGGAGGTCATTAGGGTCTTTTTCTGTGATTAGGATGGAAATATCATCGGCATACGCTACTAGATGAGAAGATGGAAGAAGAGAGAGAAATTCATTGATGTAAAGAACAAATAGGATGGGTCCAAGAAGTGAGCCTTGAGGTACTCCCCTGGAGAAATAACAGATGTCAGAGTACGATTGATTTGTTCTTACGACAAACGGCTGATTGGTAAGGTAGCTTTCAAGGAGAAGGTTAATTTTCCCTCTCAAGCCAAGGTTATTGAGTTTGTTAAGTAGAATAGTATGGTTTATGCAATCAAAAACTTTAGATAAATCAAGAAACAGTGCTATAGCATAGTGACCCCTTTTCAAGACTATCAATGATCCTTGAGCAGAAGTCAACAATTGCAAGATCAGTGGATCTTTTAGAGCGATAAGCATACAGTTGTTGATGGATGAGCTGTTTTTTTTTTTTTCAAGAAAACCCATGAGTCTGCTATGAAGAATTTTTTTCGAGTAATTTTGCAAAAACTGAGAGTAGTTATGTCTTTAATTAAATTCCACATGAGTACACTGTGATCGTTACTATCCATTGGGTCTTTTACCTGCAGATTCTTAATGCATGACTGCTGATAACCAGATCAAGAATATCGTTTCCTTTTGTTGCCTCTCTAACACCTGCTGTAGAAAACCATTATCCAAGAAATCCACAGAAGTCTTGCTAATGTGAGTGACCAACCCACAAATTCCAGTCAACATCTGGAAAGTTAAAATCCCCCTTTATGAGACATTCTGATTTGCTGGCCCACTATAATTCTCAAACACGTAGCAGTAGCTAAAATATTGTGAGCAGGGCTTATAGTGATCTTCTGAATGTATGCACACCAAGTTTTTACTTGTTATACATCAGTCCAGCAGAAAGATGCTTTGAGCAAACACTTGTTTTCTCATTTGTTGAATGTACTGAAAATAATGAAATTTGAACAAGATACTTTTTGTAAACTTGTCCACAGAAACACACAAAATACTCATTACAATGGTTTCAAAAGTTTCATGATGGAAAATTTTCACTTGAAGGTTAAGAAATTGTTGTTTTCTCCCCACCCATAAGTTTAAACTCATCTTGAACACGTTAGTCTGTATAATTTCCTGGAGATTAAGGACCTGAAATACACAGTAAATGAAGCATTATTTTAACAAAAATAGTAATAGTAATAACTTTTATTATTATAAAAGCTGTTACTATTATAACTTTATAATAGTTAAAACTGTTATTTTATAATAGTTATAGCTTTTATAATTTAATGGTATATTATATATAATTAATATAATATAATTACTAAGTATATAGTTATCATTGCACAAATCAGTATAATCAAAATAATAATACCTTCCCATCAATATAAGGTATGTGCATGCATGTGTACAATTAATTTCAGTTAAAGAATAGACCAACTGAAAATTGAAACACAACATTACTTTCTGTTCTGTTCTGGGGAATGGCGAAATATTATAGTTATAACCTTAGCATCTAAAAAGAGTTTTCCTCTTTTGCTATATTTTACATTATTTTATTTTATTATATTTTTATTCCAGCATTATTTTAGTTATAAAAAGTTTATTTATCCTGTATAAATTGTATAGCTACCATAGAGTGTCACTTTCATATCTTTCTTAAAACCTCTTATCTGAGTCCTCGGGTCTCTTCAATTGAAAGTGATCTGATTTTTCAGTATTCTCTCCACCTCACTCCTTCCACCACAAATATTTGGTTTTTGCTGCATTCCATTTCTAGGTATGATAACATTAGCATTGCTAGTCTGAATTGGCACCTTTAAATCCACCACTTTTTCTTAACCCTGTGAAATCATGAGGAACAAGAAGCTTTCAACCATTCGTTATTCAGTCCCATAATGAACCAATTTTTTTATCTGTTTTCATTTTTCTTTTGAAGATAATCTCATCATATATTTCCTTTCTTTGGAGTAACCTTTTGTGTATTTACATTTCCTAAAAATTGCAACCTTTAGAAATTTAAAAGTAGTGCTAATCAGTTTCTCTCTTCTGAAACCTCTACCTATAATAATAAGTTGTTGCTTCAATAATCTCCTTTTTTTTTTTTTTTTTTCGTTTTATACTACATTTTATTTGATCTATGCTTAAGGAAATTACCATTATGCTTGGAGCTGTAATTTAATATTGCTGTTAGCGTGCTAGTATTCTAAGTAATATACATAAATTTAGGATTCTGAAACTGAGAGTCCTTGTGATGTCAATGACTATTTGCAAGATGCTGCTGGTGAGACTTTGGCTGAATTTGAATGCAGGGAACATGAACTTTTTTTTGTGGAAGCAGTATTGGGTTCTGCGGATCAAAGTATTGAGGTATGATTATTTTCTTTGTGCTATATATTTGATGCACAATTCTGTATAAATATATTTCCCTATTTGTATCCAATGCCTGAATAAGTAATAATAGTGAAATATATTGTCATATACATAAAATCATTCATCATGTAAAGTTCTTAATGATTTACTGTTTCTTGTACCACATTTTTAGAAGTGTGGTACATAAGTGAATTCAGTCTACTGAGTTTTTGTACATTTTTCAATTTATAATAATGGTATATCCAATTTAAAAAGAAAAGTGTGGATGTGGGTTAAAGTAAAAACAAACTATATTGTGTTGCTTTTGAGTTATTAGGCTGACATGTGAACAGAGGGAGGGGTATCTTGAAACCTCTTGGAGTCAGCAGATAAATGGAATGAGATGCAAAGAAGTCAGTGAGAAGGTGAATTGTTTAAGCAGATGGCTTACAGAAAGATAAAAAGGAGTTAGAGTAGGTTACGTGGTGTTGAAATGTAAACAAAATCCTGATATTGACATAGTCCCTGTAGACTAAAATAGAATATAAATGATATTGAAATGCTTAAAAAAAAGTGCTAATGTATTTTAATGGAAAAAACTTTCATCAATCTATAAATAAACTGATTCTATAAAACCGAATGATTTCATCATTCTCTGAAAAAAAATTCTATATATTGAAATGATCCCTATAGAGTGAAATAGAATTTCACTCCATAGAGATCTATCGGGATCATAAAGTAGGAAAACCTTAATTCCATTCATTAGATTACCAGGCTACAGCATTTCTGATGTCATTATTTAGTGCTACAAAGTTGAAGCTATTAAATTCAATAGCTTCAATTGCTTATTGGCATCAGAAGCATTTTACTGTGGTATTTCAGTGAACAAACTGAAATTTTGTTCACTGAAAATGAAATTAGAATTTGAAAAAAAAATTAATTTTAAAAATTAAAAAAATATTTGAAATTGGAAGGGAAAAAAAAGACAAAATTTATGAAAATTCTTATATTGTAGGATCATCTTGATAGGAATTCTGTTACATAGAAATCAGATCATGAATTTTTTAAGGGGGAATCTTGTCTGACCAATTTCATTAGTTACTGTGACACAAACAAAGGTACCATATAAAGAAAATAATTTTGTATTATACTCAGACTTCAGTAAAGCTTTTGATACTGCTCTGCATGAAAGACTGCTGTACAAATTGAAGTAGTGTGTGGCATTGGCAGCAAGATACTGTTGTGGATAAAGCAATGATTAAGTGGTAGAAGACAGAGGGTGGTTATAAGTGGGCACTGCTCTTAGAACTGCTCTTATTAGTGGAGTTCAAAGTTCAATGTTGGGAGCCCCTTACTGTTTTCATATTAATGATATTGATGAAGGCATATCAAGCTTATTTTCTAAGTTTGCAAATGATAAAAAGGTCATCAGTGTGGTGAACAGCAGGAATCAAGACAGTACTGCAACAAAGTCTGAGAAGTGACAATTGATGTTTAACATTGATAAATGCAAGTTACTGCATATGGGAAGCATCAATCTCAGAAAAACATATCGTGTGGTGTCACAGTCAAGGTTGCAGAGAACCGGTGAGACCCAGGGGTAATTGTACAGTCCAACATGAATTTTTCTCAGCAGTGCAGACAATCTGCTAGGACATCTTATGGGATTCTGTCAATGATATACAGGAATTTTGCCAGCAAGGACAAGGAGGTGATTATCCCATTGTTATAAGGCAATGGTTAGGCTGCATCTCTAGTTCAACATAGCGGTCAGGAATCCTCATTTTAAGAAGGTTTTGGATCTGTTGGAACAGGTACAAAAAGAAAAAAAAAGTACACAAAACACTTTCAGTTCTGAAAATCTTCCAAACACTTTCAGAACTGAAAGTGTTTGGAAAGTGTTTGGAAACTAGGCACTTGCAAGGAAGTCTGATTGAGGTCTTTAAGGCTTTAAATAGACTGAGTAAACTTAACTGCAAATGGCATCCTTAAACACACATAAGGAGGACATAAGAAAAAGGATTGTTGTAGGATAGATTTGCAAAAGTTCAGCCAGAGAGTGACTGCTTGTTGCAATATACTTCCATCCGATGTTGTGGAGGTTGGTAGTTTAAATAAATTTAAGGAGGAATGAGACATGTCTTATCCTTCCTTAAATTTAAATTAGACATAATAATAGTAATGAGACTTATCTTTCCATCCTCTCTTATTAGAGGGGATAGAATGATGACAGTGTTTTTTGCTTTTTTTTTTTTTTTTTTAAGCTGATGAAATAAGCTGAATTCATTGCATCATTTGCCACTACTAATAATATGTAAGATAAAGTTGAATATAGAGTTTAAATGAAGTAATGCATAAATAATATTATTTTTTAAAATGTGCCAAATAATAAATTTTAAATATATATTTTTTAAACATAACTATTAATTTAACCATACCATAAAGGTGGTCCCTCACTATTTGTATTATATTTTTTTGAAGAAATTGAAAATATTCTGTTGAATAAATGTCTTATTGTATTGCTTTTTCACATTAAATCATTCTTCATTTATTATTATTAGTAGTAGTAGTAATGCATGAAAGCAAGCTTCTACAGCATCAAAAAAGAAAAAAAAAGGCCAATATCCCATATCACCTGTCCATCCCTTCTAACAGTTTGTATAGTTTTTTGAATTAATTCAAAGTACCCACCTCTACAACACCAGATGGTAGTTCCTTCTGACAATCAACTACCTGCTAGCTGAAAGCAAAATTCCACACATCCAACTTGCAAACATCTTTCCTCAATTTGAATTTGTGCCCCCTCGTGTGTGTAGTCTGGGAAACAGGAAGGATTCCATTGGCATTGTGCTTTTCCATTCACAATCCATTCAAAGCCTTAAACACCTCACTCAGATCTTTCAGATGCCTAGTTCACCAGATGCTTTAGTTTATAGAACTGAAGTCTTTCCTGATAAGAGCACCCTTTTGTTCCTCTCACTAATCTTATTTGCTCTTTTTTGGTCTTTCCAACATCTGCCTTTCTATCTGCAAATGGGTCTTCCAAACCTGTATGCAGTACTCAAGGTGTGACCTAACCATTGCCTTATGCAACAGGATAATCATTGCCTTCCTTATGCATGCTTGCAGAATTCCTGTATATCATTGGCAAAATCCCATGGCAGCCTATCTGCACTGCTCAGAGCACTTCATACCTGACTGTACATTATCCAAGTCTTTTTTATTCTTCACTACACAGTTGGTATGTTAATCTAAGATTACCTGCTACTTATATGAAGTACCTTGAATTTGTCAATATTAAACTTCAGTTGCCACTTCTCAGCCCATCTGCCTAATTTTTCTAGATCTCATTGCAGTAGCATACTCTGATTACTGCCATCAACCACCCTACCAACCCTTGTATTGTCTGCAAACTTAGACATTAAGCCTTTATTTATTAATAATATTGTTATCAATATCATTAATAAATATAGAAAATAACAATGGGTCCAGTACTAAACCCTAGGGACTCCACTAATAACATTAGTCCAGAAGAGCAGTTCCCAACGATAATATAGCTCTGTCTTTTCCCACTCAACTATCCCTTTATCAATAGAGTAACTTGCCTCCAATGCCACACTGCTCCCATTTGTACACCAATCTTTTATGTGGGACAGTATCAAAAGGTTTTCTG
This sequence comes from Mastigoproctus giganteus, assembly GCF_048544385.1. Taxonomy (NCBI): domain Eukaryota; kingdom Metazoa; phylum Arthropoda; class Arachnida; order Uropygi; family Thelyphonidae; genus Mastigoproctus; species Mastigoproctus giganteus. Next base: position 251,256,085 of record NC_143575.1, on the reverse strand, counting down.
AAATTATGTATATGATGTTATGGCGCAGTATGGCCATAGTTGCCGATGCTCCTAATAAATCCCGAAACAAACAATATATGATGTTAAAATTATTTTTTGCATCCAGTTCCTTTGTTACTGCATCATAGTATCCAATTAGATTGGTCAGACAATACTGCTCTTTAACAAATCCATGCTGTGGCTGCAGTATAACTGTATTCCTGTCTAGGTAGTCCTGCATTATTTCTTTAAACAGTGACTCCATTATTTTCCCCTGGAACAGAAGTTAGGCTAACAGGTCTGTAAGTACTCATGTCACCTTTTGATCCTCCTTTGTGAATTGTGAATACATTCATGCATCTTCAGCCCATAGAGACATCCTCCTGAATCCAAGGATGCTCTGATGATCATGGCTAATGGTTTGCTTACCTCTTTTGCTGTCTCCCTAAATATAATTGGATAGATCCGATCCACCCCAGGTACCTTTTATTTTCAACAGTTCCTCTTCCGCTTTCTTCTTGGTTATCATTCAGCTAACTCTTAGAATGATAGACTTCTGGATGAATGTAATACAAAATACCTATTCAGTTTGTCAGCCACCCGAGCAGGATCATAAACAGTACTTAAAACCATTTTTATCTTATGGACCAGTATGATTTATCCTCTTTTTGCTAATGTTTATGTAATTAAAGAAGTCTTTTTTTTTTTTTTTTTTTCATATTTCTTGTATAGTTTAAAAATATTATTTGAATACCTCATCAGAATTAGAAGAATATCAAGGCTGCTTCTGCCTACATGTAATTTAACTTCTTTCTGCTTTACTTTGTTTGTTTGTTTGTTTTTTTTTAATTCACTTTCTGCTCCCCCCCCCCTTTGAACTGAAAGGGGAAAAATCTGGCCATGATGAGAAAATCTCTCATTTAGTTGCCCTTTTTAAAGCATTTTAGCAGTTCTTCTCATTTGTTATAATTTTCAACATTATTTCGATTCTGTTTCATTTTGAAAAAAAATTGTTTATATTTCAACATAATGTAATGTACTTTAACTCATTCAATGGGATAATGAGTTGAAAGAAAGAAGAAACTTGTTAATGTTATGTTGAAATTTTTGTAGGTTGTATTTTTGGGAAATGTCTATATATACACAAAGGAAAATAATTCCAAAGAATCGAAGTAAAAGGAAAAAATAGAAAAGGTTAATTTGTTAGCATTATGTTGACATCATGAATAGATAGTGGCTAGTTGTATGCTTTAATAGGTTTGGAAGTAAGTGGTAAAATGTTACTTTCTGATTCTTCCCTCCCACCCCATCCTTATGTAAGCCCCAAACCTGAAAGATAATAGAACCTACTTAATACCCTGCATGAATTAAAAGTTGCGAAGACAAAAACTTCTTGTTAATATTAAGCTTGAATTTCTGATTTGGAGAAGCACCTATGGAAATACAGAAAAGGCAAGCAGTGGTAGGTAGTGAAATTAATCAGTAGGAAAGGCCCATTTTTAAGGGTATTTTTGGATAACTGCTCCCTATGTAATTGTATGGTACAGTAGATTGATCTGTGTAGGATATAATTAAAAATGACAGTGAGGATGAAAGGAACCTCTTCCCACAATGTCAGAGAAGTTATAGGTGTAATCTTGTGCCAAAAAAGTTGTTGCAGACAGAGGTCTCATCTGTTCAGGTATTTAAAAGGTGAATGTAAGTGACTAAAATTCTCTTTCTGTAAAGAAATAAGATTATCTAGTTATTTAGCGTTGGAATTGACTGTTTCTGCCTACATTTAAGAATCGTCTGAAAATCAGCACTTAATGAACTGCTAGTGGATAAGAAGTTTTTATTGTGCATGCAAAGTTTATAAAATGAGAAGAAGGAACTTAGCATACTACTGTTTTGTTCAAATTGTGACATGTTATGTTGCAAGCAGGAGAGGTTTATTGACCCTGAGAAGGAAAGAGTATTGAAAAGTTAAACTCCAAATTATTCCATTGGTCAGCCTGTTTCTGGATAAAGAGCTTGTCAGCGAAGAGTGGGGGAATTGGCAACCTAATGGTAAAAAGTAGGAGATATAACACCATGATTATTAATATAAGAAACAATCCAGCCATGTTTAAACACTTTTTCTTTTCTTTTCTCTTCTCTCTTTTTTTTTTTTTTTTTTTTTTTTTCAGTCTCATCTATATGTGGAGAAATGGTATTTTGTAAAGGTTCCATTTGTACACAGCAAACCAATTGAGTATGCTCTGAACTTTATAAAGAAAAGATCATTGGTATGCAATGTTTTCCTGTTTGAGCATAATTATTCTTCTATATATTACTACTCCAGGATCTTTTATCCCATTTCTCATTGATAAAAGTCATTTACTTTGACCAGTGTGATGATTTAATATGCTAATATACTTACTCAAAACATTTATTTTATTTTTGCATTGATGTCTTATTTAATCTCTTCCAAATTCAGTTGCAACATTTTTTTTTTTTTTTTTTCCCTGCTTCAGTAATTTTGCCATTTTTATGTTCTTTGCATTTTTATACCCATATTCCCTACCATTAATTCCCAAGTAAAGGAACATTACAGAATCCAGAAATATTCTGCATTTATTTTATGACACCTTTGTGTTGAAAGTTTGGTATTTTGGTGTAAATAGTCTCTTATCCTATGAAAATCACATACTTTGCATTTTTCGTAAATTATTATTTACCAATATAGATTGACTGTATTGCTTGATAGCTCTTAGGTGTATGTAATGTAAGCTAAGCTAAGCCAAGCCTGTGGAGTGCTAGATTAAATCTTGTAACTCATGTTCAGCCTATATAATAATAATAACAATAATGCACTAACTCACTTATAAGAATTACTGATTTATTAATAATAGCTTTCCCCTCCTCCCTTGATTTTTTTTTTTTTTTTTTTCTTCCTTTTATTAGTCTGGGCCATTTCCAAATCTTCGACATAGGACTTCAGAGGATATTGAATTCATGACTCGGGTAGAAGCCGAAAAACTTTTAAGCTCAAGGTAATATTTCATTTGTAGCAGGATATTTAAAGGTAATGCTTTGAAAAATTATTTACTAGTATAATGAGTAATAGACATAGAGTATAGAAAATAATATAATCATGCACTTTCTTTGCTTGAAATAAATCACTTAAAATTGGAATTGAAGTAGAGAAATATTGATCTCCCATGTACACAATAGTCATCATGAGTAGATTATGTATATGAATGATCAGTGCCTTTTAAAAAATAATTAATTTTTTCCCCACAATGCAAACCTTGGTTTGCTTAACCCATTATAAAAGAGGAGTCGGTTCTTGCATTCAACATTTCACTGTATATATATATCTGTGGCATACTCAGTACAGTTGTGCCCCCGTATCCGCTGATTCAGTTACCCGCTTTTAACACTCGCGTTTACAATACTTCCCTTTATTTTTTACGATGTTGATTTTAAATCAAATAGTTTCCCTTTATTTTTTACAATGTTGTGTATGGTTTCATCACCAACATTATAATGGTTCTTTAGAGATTTAACAGATGCACTGTTTTCAGACTTTTGAATAATTTCAAGTTTTTGTTTAATTTGAAAGCACAACTCTTGCATTTGTCCATCTTTTTCCAAAAAAAAAAAAACCAAAAAAAAAAAAAAGTTACTATTAAAATTAAAATAAAAAAAATTCCAACATCTCTGGCATAAATAACGAAACAAAATTTGACCTTTTGTAGTGTGATGGAACACAACAATCGACGCGATGCACTAAATCAAACTAAATATTTGGTCTCTCTCTTTTTTTTTTTTTTTTTTGAGCGGTAGGTGTGAAGACAGCAGGGGTTGCAAGATAATAGGTACACTAATCTCCCAATGACAACTTATAATGCCAGTTCTTGTCGCTTATTTGCGACTTGCAAAATATCTATTTATACCTATTCTAGTTATTACTTGAATTTTATGATTTCTGGTTGATTTTTTTTTTTTTTTTTTTTTTTTTAATTTGGAGTCTTGAAGTGGTTAATCCAATTAGTGGTTAATCCCGGTTAATCTAATCCCGGTAAATCGAGTCTTACCGTATTTAATGTTGGTAATGTCTTACTGTGTGTTTAATTTATCAATTAAACTTTATTATACATATGTATGTATGTACAAGAAAATCACATTATATATATGGGATCAGCAAGTGTTCGCTTATATCCATGGTTTCAGCCATCCATGATAGGTCTTGAAACGTATCTCCCTCGGAAATGGGGGTCTTACTGTATTTTGAAATATTGCTTTTATGATTACTAATCAAGTGTTGATTAGTAATCCTAATCACTCCTGCTTAATCATGGAAGGGTCTGAAAGATTAAAATACATCCAGTATGCACTTTTAGCTCTCTCATTCCCCCCACCACCACCACTACCACCAATAAATTTGTTAAAATTTCCCAAAAATTGGTAGCAGTGCAGAAATCGTAGGTTTCTTATACTGAATGCAAAGTTTTATGTTTTACATACAAATTCTTTACTTGAGGTTCCTTTCTTAACCACCACAGCTGGTTGAGAGGTTCATCACAAAATGAGATTATAATCAAAACCAATACCTTTCTAATAAGTTGAGCAATATAGGGTATACAATAACATCTTATTTATGACTGTCGTCCTAAGAGCAAGAATTTTTGACACCAGAAATTCAGTTTCAGAGCTCTGCAATTTTATTATACATATGGTTATGTTAACTTTTGCACAAGTTCAATAACTCCACAATATCTCATATTTTCAAAGTAAGTTTAGCATACTTTTAATAGTTATGTATTCAACACATGCCAAGTAACCAGTTTGTATCTCCCCCATCATCCAAGAAGAATCGACCATTCATCAGAGACTGTCATTTGTCTGTACCAGACTATACAAAGCAATTATCAGATACTGACGATGGACAGTCATGGTCAGTTCCTTGGATGGCAGGAGGATGGGGTTAGATACACAATGATCTGGCCACTTGTTGTAATATTAAATACTGTTGATTTCTTATATGCAGTGGGATCAACACATATGTAATTAGCATCAGGCATGCCAATATACTTATCATAGATACTGCCACCCTGCTAGGGTATTCACACACAACAATGTCTAGAGCATACTGAGAATAGTCCACCAAGCCAGAACATGTCTAGTCAGTTTCAGGCCTGTGTCCAGAGACAGCTTGTTGTTATGAGAAGTCAGCAAAGGGCAAAAAGAATTGTGTTGTCATGCCACAATTGGTTAGATGACAGTGAAGTAAAATAGTTGTGTAAAAATGTGTATGTTCGACTGCATGATATGTAGGACCTTGTCACAGATGGGTTCTGTTGTCCAGTCTGAGGCAACTTCTGGATGCAGTCATGTCTCCACGGATCAGCACTTCTGCAGAGTGCGATGACCATTTAAATTTGTTTTGAAGGCTTAATAACCCCTCAGTTTGCTTCTAGAACTACATAAAGAACTGTGCTTGAGAGATATTAATTTTTTATTAATTATAGTTTTTTTTAACATTGAAAGCGTTTAGAAAATAATTCTCTATTAATTGAATTTTGTCATAAGTTGCTTGATGCAATGAATTTATATTAAATAACTTACCCATTAGTTTTTTGTACAATTATATCCATTTTTCCTGTATTAATGTAAAAAGATAATATGCTGTAGCAAATGGTAATTAATTCTCATGTTTTGATATTCATACCCTTACATTAGATACTATGGTACCAAAGTCTTCCTGGTAATTGCTTTACCCACTAGCTGTTGCTGAATTGAAGTAAACAATCAGTTTTGGAAAAAACTGAGTTAATGGTGGAGAGAAATACAGAAATATTAGCATATCAGTGGGTATTTAAGTTGAGTAAAGTGATTAAGAAAGTTGCAGAATCTTTCAAGTTTTTGATGAGTTATACTAGAAGGGAGATGAATGTATTTATCAGTGTGAAGAGTGATCTGATGAGTATTAATGTTGAACCACATTTTAAATGGCAGTTTATATAGTCTTTGCATTGTGAGGTTGAATCATTGTTTTTTTATAACAATTATGTTTGGCAATAGAGAACTGAACTTAACAGAAAAAAAAAAAAAAACTGTTCAAAGCAGGCAAACAAAGAGTGGAAATCTTGAAACAATAAGAAAAGTAATTTTTTTTTTTTAGGTGAGTTTTCTTCAGATCATCATATTGGCTAATCTCTCTCTCTCTCTTTTTTTTTTAATAACATTTAACTTAACTGAATTCGCATTGGATATTATCTTCAATAAAATTAGTTAGTCTTTCCATTTCAATCTTAATAGTCGGCCTAGCCCTAGTTGCTTGCAGTGGAACAGCTATCTTTCCTGCTGCTAAAATTAATTCTTTATTTTTTTATAATTGTTCTTACAGTTAAACTTGAAGTCCTAAATTATGACACACAACCGCTTGTCGTTGACCGGAATCGATTCGCTTCAAAACGTCCGATTTAATTTTCAAATTCAGTATTTTTCTTACATTTAGTCTTCGTACTGCACTCAGACGTTGTTGCTTTTTCATTCTTATCGGTCATTATTAACTCTTCGAAAATGTAACTGCGTTGGTTGCATTAATTATGATACAATGTTCGAGTAAACTGTCCGTTATGCACAATGTCTAATACTGTACTGAGTGATGACTAGACTTCAGATAAATGCATATAACGCTAATATTACAAGCAATATACTTGATCATTTTTTTTTTAATTTCGGAACTACATAACAAGTCACTGTACTGCAATTAAATAAGCGTGCGAGAAAATTTCACTGAGCATGGGAAATTTTCTCAAGTCGGCATAGGAAACGTTTTAATGCTGTTTTGGTATTCATTTTCAAGCTATTGACTCCATCAAATGAAACGATTTCATTAGATATGCCAAAAATGCAGTCTGTAAAAGAGCGTTATAGTGATCTGTGACAGCATTATAGTCAGATACAGGTTATAATATAAGAACAGCGTTATAGCGAATCAGCGTAAAGCGAACCACGATATAACGGGGGTCTGCTGTACCTGGATTTCAGGAAAGCTTTTGATAGTGTTGCACATGGAAGACTACTGTACAAATTGGAGCAGTATGGCATTAAGGGCAAGTTGCTGCAATGGATAAAAGGGTGGTTGAGTGGGAGAAGATAGAGAATGGTAATCAAGGGACACTGCCCTTCATGGACTAATTTTATTAATGGTGTCCCCCAGGGTTCAGTGTTGTGCCCATTTTTGTTTTGTATATTTATCAATGATATTGATGAATGAAGATATATCAAGCTTAATGTCAAAGTTTGCAAATGATACAAAGGTTGGCAGGGTTGTTAATAACAGTAATGACAGTATGCTACTGCAACAGGATCTAGAAAAGTTGGGAGGATGGGCTCAGAAGTGGCAACTGAAGTTTAACAAATGCAAATTACTGCATATGGGTAGCAGTAACCCCAGAGAAATGTACCAACTCAGGGTAGCGGAGAATGAAAGAGACCTGGGGGTAATTGTGAGGTCAGATATGAAGTTTTCTGAGCAGGGTAGACAGGTTGCCAGAGCAGGTCATGGGGTTTTGTCAGTGCTATACAGGAATTTTGCTAGCAGAGATAGGGAGGTGATTATCCCCTTGTATAAAGCAATGGTCAGGCCACACCTTGAGTATTGCGTACAGGTCTGGAAGCCTTATTTTAGGAAGGATGTAAAGTTGCTAAAATGATTACAGAGAAGGGCAACAGGACTGGTGAGGTGAAGAGAGGGATGCTTCTATGAAGAAAGGCTTAAGTTCTGCAAATTGCAGTGTCTGGAGACAAAAGCACCTGTAAGGTGAACTAATTGGGGTGTATAAGGCCTTAAATGGATTGAGCAGGCTCAATGCTGATGGGATACTTCCTCTTGCTCAGATTACGAACCTGAGGGGGCATAAACTGAAATTGAGGAAAGACAGTTGTCGAATAGATGTGTGGAAATTTGCCTTTAGCCAGAGGGTAGTTGATTGCTGGAACAAACTTCCATCTATCGTAGAAGTTGATAGCTTAAATAAATTCAAGGAAGAAATAGATGAGTGAAATGGAAAGGGCTTTTTTTTTTTCTTTTTTTTTTTTGGCCAATGCTGTATAAGCTTGCCTTTTTGCATTATTTGCCTCTGCAAATGCTAATGCTAATCTGTTAGTGGAACCTTGGCAGTAAGCCAAAGTTACTTAGGGAATTGGACTGCAAAGGAAATGGCCATAATATTTTAAAACTATAGCAGTGATACCAATGGAAAAGAAAAACCATGCAGCAAAATATAAATATTTTAGAACTATAAGTTTGTGAATGCATGCAACAAAGGTAATGCTAAGAATATTAAATAGAAGGATGGTAAACAGGACAGAGGAAAACATAAGAGAAGGTGAGTTTGGTTTCATAAGAGAGTGGTGCCTCCTCCTGAAACCAAATATCTTCTGATGCAATAGGTGCAATGAGAATATTGACAGAAAGGTTTCTGGAATTGAACAAAGATACATGTATAAGTTTATGGATTTGGATAATACTTTTGAAGTGTATTGGATGGACAGAAGAATGATTAGTAAATTGTACTGGGAACAAAAAGTAATACTGTAACCTGTGTAAAATACAACACTTTAGAATCTGGAATACTTTAAAATCTGGCATATTTTAAAAAAAGATCAATGTTTTACAGTCTGGAAATATTAAGAAGGTAATCAAGTACTCATATCAACAATTGCATTTGTCTTTAAGAATCTATACAAAAAAGAATGACACTTTCTTTGTGAGATGCTTGCAGGACTATCTTCTCCTTTAATTTTCTTTTGCAGCCAATGAGATTTTAGAGAGACTGTAGGATTTAGGAGAACCATCTAAGAGGATTTAAGACCATTGCATAGACAATGCAATGGTCTTAATCCTCAAAGAAAAACAAACTTGCCTTTGCAACAAGTTACTTTGAAACAGATGGCTTGCTGATAACTTAATTCAGTGGTTCTCAACCTGTGTGCCGCAGTACATTGGTGTTCTGCGAGTATGCTTCAAGTGTTCCACGGAAAATGAATTCAAATTAAAAATTTGTTTATTTGTACTGTGCCAATCCCGAGCCCCTTCTGGTGGTCAGTGTGATATCACGTTTAATTCCTAGTACTAGATCTGTTCACTTTTATTCACCTTTTGATTCCTGATACAAGAACTGTTCATCTTTATTCGGCCATTCTTATCACTTGAGAGTCTCTCCCCCAAGCATCCCGCAGTGCATTTTGCAGTTGTATAAGTGCAACTTGTAAGCAACATAGTAAGAAATATTTTTTTGTGTTTTAAAAGTACTTTTTGTCTTTTTATCTCTAAAACGTCATATTCAATTAATTCCTATAGAACAGGTATTTTTAATTAACTGTATTATTAGTTCCTAGAAGTAACTAAATTTTTTTAGAAATTATTAGCGATGGATAAATATTTAGTGAAAGAAAATCAGAAGAGGCAACATGATAACAACGAGCTTGGAGAAAATGACAAAAATGAGCAACCGTCAACATCAAAAAAGAAGAAAACATGTTGTTGTAAATATGATGACGATTATTTGGCAATGAGATTTTCTTATACTGGTACCCAAGGTTGTCCTCAACTTTATGTGTGGTATGTGGTTTAAAATTATCAAATGAATCAATGGCCGAGTAAATTGCAGAGCTTTATCGTCCAAAACTATGGAGTATTTTAAAAGACTGCAGGCCTCTACTAAAAAACAAGGTGCAGAATTTTATAATATGGCTAAAATATCTGATAAAGCACAAGAAGCGAGCTATTTAGTAGTCTAATGGCAAAAAAAAGAAATAAAGAAATCTCACTTGATTGCAGAGAGTCTGATTTTACCAGCATTTCGGGTAAACGTGAAAAGTATTTTGGGAGAGGAAGCTGAAAAAAAAATAAATAAATAACGACAGTACCACCTTTGAACAGCAAAATTAACAGGTTCATAAAAGAAATGTCTGATGATACTGAAGAACAAGTTGTTCAACATAATAATTTTGGGTGACTGTTTGCATTGCCAGTAGATAATTCTACAGATATTAGCAGGAAAGCCCAATTAATAGCATTTGCCAAGTTTATTGAAAACAACACAGTTGTTGTAAAGAACAGCCGGCCAAGATATTTTCAAAGTAATAAATGATTTTACAAAAGTGTGGTATATTTTGTGGAAGTCGTGTGTTGGTATTTGTACCGACGGTGCTCCATGATGACAGGGGCACTAAAAGGATTTGTAAACTTAGTAAAACGACACAGTTCAAATATTATTACAACACTGTTTTATACACAGAGAAGTTCTAGTAGCGAAGACAGTCGTACCCAATTTAAAAATTGTACTTGATCGAGTGGTTAAAATGGTCAACTAGACCACAAAAAATATGCATTTTTGGAAAATTATGCGAGGAACTGGAGTCTGATCATTTTTGTTTAATAATGCATACTGAGGTTCGGTGGCTATCAAAAGGAAATAATATACTTATGTGTATGTACAAGTTGCACGAGGAAATGCTCATATTTTCCCATGGCAAATATGAGCAAATATTTGCTTGTATTTGCCCATCAATGCCTATGGCATGCAAGTGTCGCCGTGGAAATTTTGGAAACGATCATAAAAAAATTAGGAGGGAAGGGAAAGATAACAAGAATCCCACTTTAAATCTCCAAAAAAGCAAACTAAAACAAGCAATGGCATATCTTCTGTGGACGAATTCAATCGAGAAGTTACAATGTGAACTGTCCAAGACTTACATAAATGAGAAAAGAGTTCCAACAGTACCTAAATTGATTTAAATTCTGAAAGAGAAAATAAATTTTACTTTTAAAAGAGAAACTCTTCAAAAAATTCTTCATGAATCTAATTTTCTGGAAAAATCTCAAAGCAAAAGAAAGCTTTTAATGGAATAAAATGAAATTATACTTAAAAGGACTCGATATTTGTGACAAATAATGCAACTTAGAAGAGAAAATATTGATGAAACTTGCTTGGATTGATAGCAATTTGACATTTAGTAACTGGCAAAGTCAGAATTTTTGTGGCATCTATCAATCAGGAAATACTTCAAAATGACTTATTGTGCAGGTGGAGAAATGGGATCTATTGCTAATTCAAATTTAGTGTACAAAGCAAACAAAACAATGGGGAATTATCACAGTCAGATGAATTAAGTAATTTTTGAAAAATGGGCATCAGATAAACTGTTACCTAGTTTACCTGACAAGGATGTTGTAATTATAGAAAAAGCACCCACCCTATCATTCGTACAATTAAACAACTCTCCTAACTCTTTCAGAAAACAGGAAATAATTGATTGGATTTTCCCAGAATAATATTGCTTTCAGTGAAATACTTAGAAAAGTTAAACTTTTAGATTACATGCTTGAACAAAAAGGATTCCTATTTTTAAAATTGCTAGCATACCACTGCTATATTAGTGCCATCAAATCTGTACTGCAAACCAATTTGTACTGCAAATTGGTTTACAAAGTAACCAATTTGCAGTACAGTACTAAACTGGCAACAAGGAATTGCTTAGTTATGGTGACATGATATTGCTCCTATTATATCATGATACTAATAAAAATAGTATAATGTCACGTATGCCTGTATATATATTCAAAAAGTTAATACTCAAACACCAGCCAAGTAATTAAATATTTAATAAAATAAAATAAAATAAAGTAAGATGATACAGTAAACTGGACTATTATAATAAGTATTAAAAGAAATAAAATCGGTTAAAACAGTTAAAAACTAACAATGCTAAAATCTTAAAATAAGCTAAAATACCAGAAATCCAAAGCTTTCGGAGACAGCTTTGGATGTGGTCATTACTGACTGTGCACATGGGTTCTGGGAACGCAAGTGGCTCGAGAGCTTGCGAATCGGTTCATCCTGTCATACTATTAACAGGGACAGGGGTGTGCGATTACACCCCCCCTCTTTGAGGCGATTGTCCTCAGACGCGATGATCGGTTCCACATGGCATGCTCCCAGATCACTTCCATTTCCAGTGTGCAAATAGAGAATACTGACGATGTTCCTGGTGAGTCACATGAGTACCATGGGCCTGTTACTTAAGGATGTGTCATTGTAGCAACAATACACTGTTGAGAAAGGAGACAGCTGTCTCCGAAAGCTTCAGATTTCCGGTATTTTTAGCTTATTTTAACGATTTTAGCATTGTTAGTTTTTAACTGTTTTAACCGATTTTATTTCTTTTATTTCTTTTAATACTTATTGTAATAGTCCAGTTTACTGTATCATCTTACTTTATTTTATTTTATTAAATATTTAATTACTTGGCTGGTGTTTGAGTATTAACTTTTTGAATATGGAATTTCCCAGCCCCATAGGCCTGTTTGAGGATGCCTGTATACAATACTCCCTTATGTGACCTACATATAAGGGGCTACATATAATTTCCCTGCCCCTTATATGTAGGTCACATAAGGGAGTCACATAAGGTCAGCTGATAAAGCAAATATACACTAAAGCACAGAGTTGACTTATGTGCAGGAATATATGGTATATGCATCAAATGTATTATACTGATGCTGTAACGAAAGACATGATAGTGATTTATTTTTTAAATATTTTTCAGAATTGCTATTCAAAACCTAGTAATGTGAAATCGGCCTCCGTAGCTGAGAGGTCGGGAACGAGAGTGCAGTAGCACACACTCTTTGAGTAGACCAGGGATCAAGCCCCTGATTGCTAAATATGGTTAACTGCCAACCTGCACTGGACCAGGCAGATTGTGGTCCATTTCCCTCAACTTGAATTGTTGAGGAAGCTTCCATCCTGCAATGGATTGATAATGGCTGCAGTTTACCTTTTTTTTTTTTATCTAGTAACTTTCAGTGCGTTTTTTTATTATTTTGTCAAGTATATCTGCACTTGACAGATTTAAGGAAGCTCTACCATGCACAGAATAATTCCCTGTGTAATTCAAGTAAATTTAAACAATTGCTCTGGACACAGAATACAGTTTGAAGAATATTTTAGCTAGCTCTTTTATTCTTCAAATTAAAGTGCTGCTTAATTCTGTTTATTAGAGAGGAAACAATGCATCTGTCCCAACTAGAAATAATGTCCACTTTATATGTTTGTGATTTCAGTAACATGCTTACTTTCTCATAAGCTGGCAGGTCAGTATTTGTCAATTTTTCACTATTTTTTTTATATCTGAAGGATGAATTGGCATAGTGAAATTTACTTTTTTTAATACCTTCTCCCATGATATTATTATATATATACAAAAATTGATTTATGAACTATGTACAGTGTTCACAAATTTGAAGATTACTATATTATCTTTGTAAATTTACTTACTTTCTTTGATTTTTATTATATTTATACACTGTCCTAACAAAATAAAATGAATACCTAAAGAGTTTATTGGTTCCCTTTAGTTTCCTCTTTAAACTAAAATAACACAGCAGTAATAGTAGTTGATTAAAAAATTTTTCTCGGTCAACTGTCACTATATATATAAAACTGAGTTGGAGATAAGATACTCCAGGCACTCATTCTACCCGAGCACTGTATAATTAAAATTAAAGGTGGTCTTTTGTACTTCACTCTCGGTATCAGTATTTCATAATTCACATTAAATTATGAGTATTCTAATCATGAGCTGCTTATTGTCTTAATTTTTAAAAAATTTTAATAACCTGTTTAAGTTTCTAACCATTATTTTCAGTGCTACTTATACTTTTTATTACAATAATATCAATCAAGAATCTCATAATCCTAGATGAACTATGTTTTTAAAATAATTTGCTTAGGATTAAAAGCTATCATGCACAATAATACAGCTGTTGATCATCAGTAAATCATAAGATAGCAAGTACAGTTGCTTGTTATCCTTTTGTAAGTCAGGTCACACCTGCAAGAATACACCCAATTTTTTTTTATTTTTGCCATTCAGAATTGAGTATAAAAATTAACTGAAATTCATTTTTCTTGTATTTGCTAATTTACTGCCCATTTCTTCAGATAATTTTTAAAAAATACATTATATTAGAAAAAAGTAATGTTTGTATAGAAAGGTGCAATGTATGTTGAAAAGAGTACATACAGTAAACCCTCGATTTAACAGACTAATAGGGGAGAAGGGGTGTTCGTTAAATCGAATATAACCTGGGGGGGGGAAATTTTTTATTGTTCTTAATGTAAAAAAAAAACTTTAATACAATTTACAGTACTGTACAATATAAAATTATATTGCAATTTGGCCTTTGATTTACGAATATCAGAAACTGTTTTTTTATGCCGTAAATTTCACAAACACATGCTTACTGAGACGCCTTGTTCTAATTTTTCAGTTAGCTCTAATTTCTGTGCCACATTTAAGTTCACACTCTTTCTTTTAACTCCTCCATCACTTGATGCCATTTTAAATTTTAAGGATTGCAAAATTATTTAATAAATAAAGTCACAATTCAGAAATCACAGAAACACTCTGTATACAACCTGACTGCACGATAGGTTAAGTCAGACTGAGACCGAAACAAAGTGAGTTGGTAGACCTGCAGTTTAGTGTCCCGAGTCACGTTCAGCTCGCAAGTCACCGCCTGCTCTTATCTGTAATCTGGGAAAACAGCTATTTGAACATGTTTTCAGAAAGAATAAAAAACAATTTCCTGAATTTGATTATAAAAATAAAAGTAGGTAATTATCAAAACAATAATGGAAATAGGTAATTATTATTAATTTTTAATTAATAATAACACTGAAGTTTTGTATAACCTAAAAAATATAATATGGTCTAGATTAATATGTACATTACTGTATTATTATTTGTCCGGTCCGTTAAATCGAGGTTTTACTGTATTATCTTTGAATATTCTGATTATCAATGTGCTGGTCAGTACATTGTTAATCAGAATTGCTATTCAACCTAGTAACTTTCTGTGCATTTTTTATTATTTTGTCAAGTACATCTGCACTTGACAGATTTCAGGAAGCTCTACAAGGCACAGAATGATTCCCTGTGTAATTCAAGTAAATTTGGATAATTGCTCTATGGACAGAATACAATTTGAAGAATAAACTAGCACTTTTATTCTGCAAATTAAAGTGCTGCTTAATTCTGTTAATCAGAGAGGAAACAAAAATGCATCTGGCCAACTAGAAATAATGTCCACTCTAATGTTTGTGATTTCAGTAACATGTTTACTTTCTCATAAGCTGGCAGGTCAGTATTTGTCACTCTTTCACTATTTTTTTTAACTGAAGGATGAATTGGCATAATGAAATAAGTATTAAATTTCACAGTTTTTACAATGTTTTCATCTTAAAAATTATTTTTATTATAATTTCACTGAGTTATAATTGCATTGAATGCCTTTTAATTTGCCTAAGTTGCAAGTGAGAAATTGTTACTTTTTTAATTTAGCATGTTATTTATTAATATAAATTTATAAACATTTAACAACTGTATACTTAAAATAAAAAAAATAAATAAAAAAAAAACTTTATGTATTTTGTAACCTAAAGATTAATTCCAACCACATTCTTAAATGTAAGTTTTTGTTTTTATTAGTGCTCGACAAACTTTAAATACCAGAAAGGGTGAAGATATTCAAGATGCTGCTAACCTTATCCTCTCTCGACAAAGTATACCTGCACATAATGGTCGCTCAGAAATGTGGTCAGCATTTTCCTCTTTGGGCGCTAAGTGTGAAGAAGAGGAGGAGGATGAACTCTCACCTGAAGAAATGGAATATGATATTCTCTTTCCTCCTGGGACTAATGTATTATATGAAGATATGAAGTATCATATTCTTCCTGGTGGCCACTTTGTAACAGAAGTTTCAGGACTTGATGATGACAGTGATGAAGATGATGTTATGTTTTGTCCTATACCACCTCACAGAAACAGCAAAGTAAAATTCAGCACAAAGCCCATCAAGGTAATTTTTTTTAAAAAATTCACTTTAAAATACCCAATTACCTAACTGCTATGTAATTTAATTTTGAATTAGACATCATTATCAGCATTGTCATTCAAATCTGTTGCAACCAGTGGCTGTATGAGTCAGGTCAGATTAGTCCTTTTTGAACTGTTGGCTTTCCATTTGGTATCTTATTTTATTCCATGCTGTCCATTGGTAAGTTAAATGCAGATGGCATCATAATGCTTGTTCAGACAACATATGTAAGGGAATATAAATTTAAATTGGTTGTAAGATGTGCAAAAATTTGCTTTCAGCCAGAGTGATCGATTGTTGAAACAAATTCAGGTTTTATGATGGTGGATAGTGTGAATAAATTTAAAGAAGGATTAGACAAATTATTAGAGGGGAGGGACAGATGAAGTTGATTTTTTTTTGCTGATATTGTTATCACATTTATAAGCTCCTATATATGCTTGCTTCCTTGCACCATTTGCCACTAGTACTATTTTCCATTAGATTTTTAGCTCTAGCCAGAGTAAGCCTTCTTCTAGTGCCTACTTGATACTGTCGGTTCACCTTACTTTTGGTCTATTTCTGGGCCTGTTACCATTCATGTTTGCTTCAAATATCTGGTTAGCTAATCCTTTCTATAAGCCTGTACCATCTTAAATTTGCTTCCGTTACCTTTGACTGAATATTTGTTATTCCAGGATTTTTGATTCTTTCCTCAGTTGTAATATGGGTATGCCATTAATTCTTCTGATCCATTTATTTTTATTATTTTTGATTTTATTTATTTATTTATTTTTATTAAACTCCTTTTGAAGATACTAATTTTTGATCAGTTCCTTTATATTTTTACTCATCTCTTTCATCTCCAAAAGTTAAAATAGAATTTAACATTTGTATTATAAACAGGTATTTTTGTCTTGGCTGACTTTTCTTTTGTTCCAAATGAATTTGTTTAACTTGCTTCCTATACTATATGCTCTACTTATTCTATTATTTATTTACATCTCTAGTCTTACATCTTCATTAAAGACTTTTTTAGATACTAACTATTTCCAGTTTTTGGTATTTATTGTACTCTCTGAATTTTACCTGTTTCTTCCAGTTTTCTTAACTTTTGTTTTTGTATAACTAATTTTCATGCCAGATATTCTGCATCCTTTATCCAGTTAATTCAGAGATTCTTGAAGATTGAGAAAGTGACTATTTAATAGCACAGTATCATCTTCATGTAATATTCACACATGAAGAGTTACTCCTCATGTGTGAGGAGTTTAATAACTCCTCACACATGAGGAGTTATTAAACTCTGGCAGTGAACTAGATAATTTTGTAATAACTGAGAGTAAAGTAAAGAAATTGTTGAAGATAAACATAAGAAAGGCACCTGGGGTGAATGGAATCTATCCAGTTATATTAAAGGAGACGGCAAAGGAAGTAAGCAAACCCTTAGCAATAATTATGACAGCTTCCTTGGACTCAGGGGAGGTACCCATGGACTGGAGATGTGCAAATGTGACCTCAATCTACAAAGGAGGATCAAAGGGAGACATAGGTAATTACAGACCTGTTAGTTTAATTTCTCTTACAGGGAAATTAATGGAGGCACTGGTTAAAAAAGCATTGCAGGATCATCTAGACAAAACTTCAGTTATAGCTCTGACACAGCATGGGTTTGTTAAGAGGAAGTCTTGTATGACCAATTTGATTATATACTATGATGTAGTTACAAAGGAAATGGATGCAAAGAATAATTTTGACATCATATATTTGAATCTTAGAAAAGCTTTTGATACTGTTGCACCTGGAAGACTGCTGCCCAAATTGGAGCATTGAGGCATTGGAGGCAAATTGCTGCTATGGATAAAGGGGTGGTTGAGTGGAAGAAGACAGTGGTAATCAGTGGACACTGCTCTTCATGGACTAATGTTATTAGTGGAGTCCTCCAGGGTTCAGTGTTGGGTCCATAGTTTTCTGTATTTATTAATGATATTGATGATGGTATATCAGGCTTAATGTCCCCAATTATTAATCTAGCTTCCCCCATTTACCAGTGGATGATCAGCACTCTACTGTACTTTATTTTATAATTTAATGAAGATACAAATCCTGTGTTCCAAGGACTTTTCTGTAATTTGTCTTATCATAAATATTTGATCCTACAGTTCCCTCTTTGGCCTAAAACCTCAGTGTTCCCAAAGGTAGCAACAATAATTATTAATGACTCCTCACACATGAGGAGTGTGTGAGGAGTCATTAATAATTATACTTCTAATCCTTCTTTTCTGAGTTACTTCTGTGAGATACTTGCATAAATTTTACCTAGTAAGTACACTCAGGAGCAAAATTAACCTGTAATTTCCACACACTCAGCTTTATTTCTGTCTTTACCTTTGTACCTGTGCAAATCCCAGGAAACAGCTGCATCTGGAAAAATACCTATCATAATAATCACCATGAGGAAATCTATAAAAGAATTCCCCATTAGCATTAGCATTAGTAGAGGCATTTGATGCAAGAAAGCAAGCTTATGCAGCATCAGCCAAAAAATAAAAAAATAAATAAAAATAAATAAATAAAAAATAACCACTTCCACTTCACCCCTCTATTCATTCAAAATACCTGTCCAGCTGAGCCTTAAACTTATTTAGGCTATCAAATTCCACGCAAGGGATGGAAGTCTGTTACATCAACCAACCACCTGCTGGCTAAAGGCAAATTTCCTCACGTCTATCCTACATCTGTCTTTCCTCAGTTTGAATTTATGCCCTCTCAGGTGATTATTCTGAGCAAGAGGAAGAATCCCATCAGCATTGAGCATGCTCAAACCATTCAAGGCTTTATACACCTCTATCAGATCACCTCGCTGGTGCCTAGTCTCCAGACACTGTCATTTGCAAAACTTAAGCCTTTCTTCGTAAGAGCACCCCTTTGTTCCATTCACCAATCTTGTTGCCCTTCTCTGTACTCGTTCCAGCATCTCTACATCCTTCTTGAAATGAGGCCTCCAGACCTGTATACAGTACTCTAGGTGTGGCCTGACCATTTCCTTATACAAGGGAATAATTACCTCCTTATCCCTGCTAGAAAAATTCCTATATATCATCGACAATACACCATGAGCTCTTGCAGCCCATCTGCACTGCTCAGAAAACTTCATATCTGCCTGCACAACCACCCCCAGGTCCCTTTCATTCTCTACCACTGTCAGTGTAGTACCACAGAGTTGATACGTTGCTCTGGGGTTGCTGTTTCCCATATGTAGTACTTTACATTTGTCAATGTTAAACTTCATTTGCCACTTCTCAGCCCATCTGCTCAACCTTTCCAGATCCTGTTGCAGTAGAATAGTGTCAGTAGTGTCCTTGACAACCCTGCCAACCTTTGTATCATCTGCAAAATTGGACATTAAGCTTGATATACCATCATCAATATCATTTATAAATACAGAAAACAATAATGGACCCAATACTGAACCCTGAGGGACTCCACTATTAACATTAGTCCACGATGAGCAGTGTCCATTGATTACCACTCTCTGTCTTCTCCCCCTCAACCACCCCTTTATCCATAGCAGCAATTTGCCTCCAATACCACACTGCTCCAATTTGTGGAGCAGTCTTCCATGTGCAACAGTATCAAAAGCTTTTCTAAGATCCAAGTATATAACATCAAAGTTATTCCCTGCATCCAGTTCTATTGTGACTGCATCATAGTATCCAATCAAATTGGTCAGGCAAGACTTCCCCTTAACAAAACCATGCTGTGTCTGAGCTATAACTGAAGTCTTGTCTAGATGATCCTGCAGTGCTTCTTTAACCAGTGCCTCCATTAATTTTCTGGGAACAGAAGTTAAACTAACAGGTCTATAATTACTTGTGTCGCCCTTTGATCCTCCTCCTTTGTGAATTGGGGTCACATTTGCACATCTCCAGTCTATGGGTACCTTATCATAAATACCAAAGAAGCTCTCATAATTATGGCTAGGGGTTTGCTTACTTCCTTTGCTGCCTCCTTTAATATAACTGGATAGATCCCATCCACCCCAGGTGCCTTTCTTGTATTTATCTTCAACAATTTCTCTTCCATTTTACTCTCAGTTTTTACAAGATTCTCTAGCTTACTGCCCGAGTTGAATACACCTCTGGCATTCCCCTCCCTGAATAACTCCTCATGTGTGAATGTCGATGCAAAATATTCATTTAGTTTGTTAGCTACCTGAGCAGGATCATCAACAGTTGAACCATCGATATCAAGCGGACCAATCTGATTCATCCCCTTCCTTCTAGAGTTTACATAAGTAAAGAACTCTTTGCTGTTTTTCTTTGCATCCTTTGCCAAAGATTTCTCGTAATCTGCCTTCGCCTGCCTAACCTCCTTTGTAACTTGGTTACAGACCAGCTTATATCTGTCATAGGCTTCTGTGTCACATGTTAATTTATACGTATCCCATGCATTTTTCTTCTCTAATTAGTTCATCTGACATCCATTTAGGCCTAAATCTTGAACAATATTTCTTTGTTGGTATGAAAAACCTAGTAGCTTACAAGATTAATTCTTTGAATGCTTCCCATTTTGAATTTGCTGTTCATAACATCATCAGTTGGTTCCACAGTATAGAATTTAAATACTGTCTCAGACTACCGTAGTCACCTTTACGAAAGCAAAAACCCTTCCCTTTACCCTTGATGGTGGTTACCTCTTTGAGTAAATCCCACTTCAGCACACTGTGATCACTGCCACCTAGTGGTTCCTTTATCTGCAGATTCTTGATGCATGAAGAATCACTACTGATAATAAAATCAAGAGTATTACTCCCTCTAGTTGCCTTCCGAACATGCTGATGTAGAAAACAATCATCTGATAAATCCACCAAAAGCCTTGCTAGTGTGTGAGTGACCAATCCACAAATTCCAGTCAATATCTGGGAAATTAAAATTCCCAGTTATAAGACACTCTAATTTACTGGGCCACTCTATTTCTCTGCACAATTGCTCATTATACCCATCAGATTCATTAGGCCTATAACACATACCTATTCTCATTTTTCCTTTCCTAGTGCTTATGTGACACCAAACAGACTCAACATTGCATTGTCCACCCACATCAATTGGATGTAGTTCCTTATATTTTGTTTCTTAACTAACAGCATAAGCCCTCCTTACATAAGCCCTTTCTGTACACATTGTACTCCCCAAATTCCAGTTCTGCACTGCTTATGTCTGTGTGTGTGACAACATGTCTCTGATATCCCAACAATATCTGCCTTTGATGTCTTTAGTAGCACTTCAAGCTCATCAAATTTATTAACTATACTCCTGGCATTTGTGTACATGCAAGTATACATGCACCTGTTTCTACTCTTAGTTACCCTAACACAGCCCATGTATTTACTTGTTCCACTATGAGTCCCAGCAGTTCTGGAAATTTCCATTGCCTTGCTTTCCAGGCTGCTGCTCAATTGCATTTCAATAGAAGTAGTGCAAGAATCACTTTTACCTCTGCCAGCAGCTACTGTTAATCTATTAGTCTGTGTATCCCACCAAGCTAGCAGTTTTCCAACCCACCTAACTCTGCCTCGATAGCATCGGCAAATATTCTTGCACCCTTTCTATTTAAGTGTATCCCATCCCTGTAGAAGCAGTCTCTCCTGTTAACAAGCACAGACCAGGCTGAGAAAAATTCTATTCCTTGAGCCTTGCACATTCTCTCCAGGGCAAAATTGATCTACAAGGCTTGCATCATATACTCCCTCCTATCGTGTCTGGGCAGAATTGCAGACACTTTCAAATTCAACCCTAACTCACGGCTTTTTTTAAGCATTGTCTCATACTTGTTAAGTAATTCTGCGGGTCTCCTACTCTTAATATCATTAGTGCCAACATGTACAACAATATCACTCTTTGTGCCCTTAAAGGATGATATCTGCCCTACAACGTAGGGCAGATATATCATCCTCGATGTTATCAACCTTTGCCCCTGGGAGACACACCCTGGTCCTGTTTCATGTACCCTTTTTGCACAATATGTTCCCTGTTTCCCTGACAGTAGAGTCACCTACAACTAGTTGTAGGACCAGTGCATTCTGCCTTGGGGGTTGCTGCTGTGTTGCGTGATGTTCAAGTGCAAGCTCTGGCATTGATGTGAGCAGCTGAGAGCTTGATGGGCCCCTCAATTTAAATCCTTCGAGGGCATCCACTCTGTCCTTCAAGCTCTTATATAAGCCCATAACAATGCTAGCTGCCGGCTACAGTTATTGCAGCATCTTAATGGCCAATGAGGGGAGGCACTGCTCTACTGTATGACTCCAAGAAATACTCTACTGTTCAGTCTATAGAGCTCTCTTCCCAGCTCCTAAGAGTTGTCATGGTATTATTAAAGATCAACAACACGATAATCAACGTTGCAGCTTATATTCCACCTGAACCTGTAGACAAAACCATTGACAAGCTTGTTAATTGGCTAATCAACTCGTTACATAGTTCTTCCAAGTATATTCTCTGTGGTGATTTTAACCCTTCTGTGTCATCACAACTTATGGCAAATCTTTCTGCCTTCTGCAACACCCTTGCCATGTCACTAGTTAATTACAACCCACCTCAAGATCAAAATCTTCTTGATCTCTGTTTTCTCCACACTTGAAGGGCATGAACTCAACTACTCAGGATTACTTTTTCAGTCTGACCACAGGCCTATTTATTGACATGCTAACCTCTCAAATCCTAGCTTGAATACAGAATAATTGAAAAGATCATTTCTCCTAAATTTCTGTATTCATTCTGATCTCTCAAAGCTGCCTCCACAATTCCCTTGGGCATCCTGAAGGACTGTGACACTGACCTTGCCTGTGACCAACTTACCAATTGGATAAGATCTATTGGGAGACTACACTCCTGCCAAAACAATGTAAAAATCTCGACCCAATCTAAAAGCTGGTAAAATTCCAGCCTCAACAAACTATTCATTCTTGCTGTGGAAACAATCAGATGATGTTCATGACAGGAACCTTCTCAAGAGCAAGAGCATTATTTAATATGCTAAAGCTTTCTGTTATAAAAGCAAATACTCCTTAAGGGCAAAGCATTCTATATGAAAAAGCTTGACATCAAAAATATCAATGGCTTCAACCCCAGTGCATGGATAGATCATGTGTTTAAATTCTCCATTTGAAATCCCTAGTCATAGTGAATCTTTTTACTGGCTTTATTTGATCACCATTGCCAAACAGCTGACAAGTGCCTTTAACTGTTTGGCACCCTCCACAGTCATTGGCAATGATGGAGTACCACAGTTTCTGGCAAAATGGCTAATCAATTAGGCATCCAGTTATACCCCTCCTGAGGTATAACTGAATATTTCAGATCGGTCATCAAGATCTTGTCACAAAATATCATTCCTACTAGCTGCCATAGTTATCTAAACAAATAGCTTCCCATATCTAAAACTGCCAACTACCTGAGCATGTTTGTACCCATCCCCACTGCCTCGAGTCTTCTAAAACTTCTTGATCCCCTTGTCTGCTTCTTCCTTGTCTGGCCAGATTGATTCTCCAGAACCAGCCATCAAAGAAAGATCTACAACAACCAACCTTGTGTCGATCACAATTGTCTTTCCTGCCATTCTTGAAGAATTAGAAGAGAGAGCCAAAATGGCCATTACATACATTGACATTTGGGCCACTTTTGGTGCTGTTAATATCCAGTCACTTGTGGATCTGCTTGAGAATCGCTTCTTCATTTACTTCTGTGATTTTTGAATACGCTCCTCCATGAGAGAACAACTGTCCTCGAGTTTGGCAGCCAAACAATAACTAGAACATTTAGTTCGGGGATCTTATCCAGTCTGTTATTCAACTGTAGGTATCCCAGTTAACCATGGGTGGTGTGATCTCAATGTGACTCACCCACATTGAGCACAATTCTTTCTGTTTGGCAAATTCCAGCCTAATTACTAGCAATTTTGCTGACATAACTACCTCTCCACAGCATTGGTTGTCTACTCTATGACACATTCTGGAGCTAGACTGTAATCGTGAATAAAAATGTGGAATGATTCTTTAGTCTGCTTAGGTTCAGAAAATCTAGCACCAGTTATGGCTGCCTCTTTGAAACTTGTATTTTAATTTTTGCCATAATTTTATTGTACAAGTCTTAACTGTTTTACTTTTATTTGCTTGTTATAATCTATCAGTCTACTTTTTATTATTAATCCCTGGCCTCCTTCTGTCCATAAAGGGCCTTATACAATAGTACTGTTCAGTTTCTCTCATTTGTACGTTAAAGGGTATTTATTTTTTTATATACTAGTACAGTTACTGCCATGGTCCAATATTCTGGAATTTGTTCTTTGGCAGACAAACTCTGGTTAATGTTCTGTAACTACCATGGCACTATTTTCCCTCCAGCTTTCAGAAATTTAGATCTGATTTCACCTCCCTGCTGCCTATTTTAAAGTAATGGAAAACACGTGCCACATGTTTCCCATTATTTTTCTACCTCTATAATAGAAATGATATCCAAAATTTCTTCCATTTCAATCATTCCCTCTTGTTTTGGTGATATCTTCATCTCCTTCATTTAGTAAATCAAAGTCTTTACCCTGTACTTCTAAAATAGCCTTCCCTTCTGTTTTGACTTCACCCATATCATATTTGATTACCTTATATGCTTTTCTCTCTGCTGTTGTGTGATTTTTAATGCAAAGTCATTTACCTACCTTTCCCAAAATCTTCCAGAGATTTTTTCTTTAGCCCCTTTCACACAATTCTTATCCCTCTTGCACTTTTCTTGTCACTTCTATTTGTCAAAATTTTCCTATATAATTTCTTTTCCCTAAAAATCACCTTTACTCTTTAAACTTCTTGGCTCCACCATAGTATTTTGAAGTTCCTGTGTTTAGAGACATTACTCTTTTGCAGCTTCTGATAAATGCTCTTAAATTTTTACCATTCTTCATCTACAGTAATTAATGTCATTGTTTTCATTTGTAAAGGATTATAATATATT
Source organism: Mastigoproctus giganteus (assembly GCF_048544385.1). Classification (NCBI taxonomy): domain Eukaryota; kingdom Metazoa; phylum Arthropoda; class Arachnida; order Uropygi; family Thelyphonidae; genus Mastigoproctus; species Mastigoproctus giganteus. Next base: position 251,231,203 of record NC_143575.1, on the reverse strand, counting down.
ACTCTACTGTTGTGTTTTTCAGGTATATAGTACATACTCAGTTGAAGATTATGACCGAAGAAATGAAGAGGTAGATCCAGTGGCAGCTTCTGCTGAATATGAACTTGAAAAGCGTATTGAAAAGATGGATGTTTTTCCCGTAGAATTGATGAAAGGCAAGCTTAAATTTAAATTTTAAATGTTGACTTTTCTTTTCCTTTTTTTTTTAACAGTTGGAACTACTCTAAAAGATTTATTTTCATTCCTCTCTAATTAATAAAATTACATTTTGTGATTTAATGCAGTGTTTCCCAGCAGTTTTCCAACCTTTCATCAGATATGCAAACTTCAGGCAGTCTGCGTAACTAATGAAAGTGGTCATTAGACTTGACAATGAAAAAGAGCTTTTTTTGCAATTGGCAACAATCCCATTAAAGTAATGGGAGTTACAGGTATGCCTATAACAGTTGAATGTATACTACTACATATATTAAATATGAGTACATATCACCGCATTTAAAAAATAGTTATTAATACATTTGCATATATGGTTTAATATTTTTTCTGGTCCATGGCCTCTATCTCAAATAGTGGTCTGTTCTTTCCACTTCACATAAAATTTGTCCAAAAAAAAATTTGGGATACACTGATTTAAAAGAATTGCACTGCAGAATAGTTTAGGGCTAAAACCTCAGGTTACGTAGGGAGTTAACTGACGTACAAGTAAGTGTAATTGCATCATTTCTGTATATAGCCAACTACTTGAGCAGTTATAAATTGGCATCATTAAGTATTATTAATTTAAAGAATTATTAATTGCAATGATATAATACATTTGTTTAATAATGCAATGGTTAATTGTAGATGAATATAATGTTCATTTATAACAGTACCGTATATAAATATATGGTACTGTTATATAAGCATCATTTTTTTTTTTTTTTTTATGTTGAATTTCTATCTTTTATAAATTTTTGAAGGTCCTGAAGGACTTGGCCTCAGTATAATTGGTATGGGAGTTGGAGCTGATGCAGGACTGGAGAAACTAGGAATATTTGTAAAATCTGTAACTGATGGGGGTGCTGCATATAGAAATGGAAAGTGAGTAGAAAATAAATTATTTTATATATATATATATATTTATATAATGTTGGTTTATATATTAATATTACGTTTAGATGTATGTATTCTTTTGTATTTTAATCTTTCTTTTGTGCATCGTTAATGCCATTGTTTTTTCCGTATTGGCCAATTGAACATTATACATGCCAGTATATATTTGTTTATAATTGTTCGAATTTTTTATTGTTACCTATTATTGGTGTTTTTACATATAGGCATTAGTGTTCATACAATTCTGGTCATTAATCTAGCCTTATTTAGGTCATCTTAATTCCACGTGGCCTATCCATATTAGATTTAGAAGTTTAATGCTTAATGATAATGAATTTTCATGACAAATTATTGATGAAAATTTTTATCTGTAGCAAAGGTAATTACTAGTTATTATTAACAGTATACTTCTATTTTATTACTATTATACAATTTTTACTATAATACATTTTTGCATTCCATCACGTTGCTGTCAATCCCCTACTTCTTCGGGGGCTTTGAGTGGATTGAGAGCCCTTTCGATGTAATGCCTTATACTTATTCGTTTCTGTTTGTACCTATATAATAGAAGTACTACAGATATACTACTATTTGCAGATGATACAAAGGTTGGCAGGGTTGTTAATGACAGTAATGGCAGTGTGCTACTGCAACAGGATCTAGATAATTTGGGCAGATGGGCTAAGAAATGGCAACTGAAGTTTAACCTTGACAAATGCAAAGTACTGCATATGGGTAGAAGTAACCCCAGAGAAACGTACCAACTGTGTTTGGGTTTGGTTTGGGTTTTATTGGCGCATCAGCAACTGAGGCTATAATGCGCGCCCCCAACTGTGTGGTACTACACTTAAGGTGGTAGAAAATGAAAAAGACCTGGGAGTAATCGTGCAGTCAGATATGAAGTTTTCTGAGAAATGCAGACAGGTTGCCAGGCCAGGTCATGGGGTTTTGTCAATGATATATATAAGTTTTCCTAGCAGGGAGAAGGAGGTGATTGTCCCTCTGTATAAGGCAATGGTCAGGCCACGCCTTGAGTACTGTGTACAGGTCTGGAGCCCTCATTTTAGGAAGGATGTAGATTTACTTGACGTGTACAGAGAAGGGCAACAAGATTGGTGAGGGGGAATGAAGGGATCCTCTTATCAAGAGAGGCTTAAGTTCTGCAAATTGCAGTGGCTGGAGACTAGGCACCTGCGCGGTGATCTGATTGAGGTGTATAAGGCCTTGAATGGGTTGAGCACGCTGAATTCTGATGGGATCCTTCCACTTGTTCAGATTACGAACCTAAGGGGGCATAAATTTAAATTAAGAAAGGACAGATGTAGAATAGATGTGCAGAAATTTGCCTTTAGCCAGCGGGTGGTTAATTGCTGGAACAAACTTTCATCTGTTATTGTGGAAGTTGATAGATTGAATAAAGGAGGAACTGGACAGGCATTTGGAGGGAATGGTGTGATTTTTTTTTTTTTTTTTTGGCTGATGCTGCATAAGCTCATACACATGCTTTCTTGCATCAGATGCCACTACTACTACCAAAAATATCACAATATCTTACAATGCAAAAAACAATACTGGAATGACCTAACAAAAATCAGTGTCAAAGGCAACTACATACTAAATGGGAGGCAACTACATATATACAATGCAAGGGGATAGCTATGGGATCCATCAGTTTATGCCATAGCTAACCTCTACCTGCACCACTATAAAAGCAACATCACAGAAAATATTAATTCTACAGATATATAGATGACTTCCTCGTGATCAACTATGACAACTTTGCAAATGTAGCAAAGAATACTTACGCAACAGACTTAAAAATTGAATGTACAAATCCTGATAACAACCAACAAACTCTCTACTTAGACAGCAAAATTGCCATCAACCAAAACAAAATATATACACATCACTATGATAAAAGAGACTATTTTAATTTCGATCCAATAAAACTCACACACTTGGAAAGCAACATAGCGAAGCATATACATGGTAATACTATAAGAAACAAACAGACTTTTAAAAATCTGCAACAATATAGAAAGCGTAAAGATGGCAATACAAAAACTCATCAAAACCCTAGATATAAACAAAATTCCCAACCGATACAGTAGGTATCACATAAAAACTGCCATGTACGCAAATATTAGAACACACCACTCCAATGTAGACCCACATATATTCATCAAAAACCACCTAAAAATAAAATAGTATTTACTCAGAAAAAGTATCCCCAAGTTTATAAGATTTATTGCACTCAGACGAGGCTCGTTGCCTGACTGCACTACAACCTATTACCAAATTTAACCCCACCCATAGTAAGAGGCTGTATATATGTATATAGCTTTACCTCTTGAAAGATATATGCTGTTACGTCTTAGAAAAGTGGTACCAGCAGAGTCCGAGGTAAGGCACAAAAACGCATGTAAAAATAATGTTAATACACATGTAAATAAAAGATTTTAATCCGCATGTTAACACAACCCATATAAAGCTTACAGAAAATCACAATCCAACAACAAACCTCCACCGCAGGCATTGGCATGAAAATCGGGGCCTGAGACCAATGCACCCTCAACACACAAGGTAACGTTAGTGTGACTGCACTATAAAAATCGCTACCTATAAAACAAATAGAAGGTGGAAAATTTCCCCTTTTTATTCTATGACCTCCACCGGATTATAACATTAAGTAAGTAGGAATTTTATAATATTGGATACTTACACATTGGGCTTTGTGTACTCTATCACAGTTTACTGAAGAGATCATAAAAGAATTAAAACTAATTAATACTATAAATAGATATTCAAAAACTTAAATTCTAGGAACTTTAGAAATTATACAAAAGAAAAGGAACTTAAAATAGCAAAACTGTGATAGGTACAAACAGAAACAAGTAAGTATAAGGCATTACATCGAAAGGGCTGTCAATCCACTCAAAGCCTCCGACGAAGTAGGGGATTGACGGCCACGTGATGGAATGCAAAAATGTATTATAGTAAAAATTGTATAATAGTAATAAAATAAAGTACAGTCAGTCCTTGTATAGCACGATAGTTGTGTTCCTAGAAACCCTCGTGCAATGCAAAATCATGCAATATAAACAACAGGCCCTATGGGAAAAATAGGGTTAGGTGCCGACTACCCAAGATTGAACACACATTTGTAAATAAAATATTGCTAATGCTTTTGCTTCTATCATAAGCAAACTTGTTTTTTGTTTGATTTTCTATCTAAACAGATGACAGCCGTTCCATCTCTTCCAATTCTTTGTTTCTTAATCTAATGGATTTTAATTACACTTTGAGTTGTTCCTGCTATGAAAGTTGTTTTTATTTTCTCTGCATTCTTTCTAATTCTCGGTGTTGCCTCATTTAGGTCTGTAGCATGTGCAATATCACATGGTCTTTCATTTCTCTCAAAGCGTTTCACAATTTCATATCACAATTTGATATTTTTTCTCTATCGACAGAGGCAGACTGGCCATAAGCCTTACCAGGGAAACCCCGGTGGGCGGGCGGGCGGCCAGTGTGATTTTGGCCATAAACCATAGTATGAGGCCACTATAAATTTTCCCGGGTAAGAATTTTTGACCCAGTCCGCCTCTGTTTATCGATATTGCTTTTCTTTTTCTCTCTGAATCTGCAGTGTCTTCACCAGGGTGCTTCCTTTTCACACCTTTTAAGTATTTTACTCATTTTAGGGAATAAAGCATCTCCTCTGTAAGGCTTTAGCTGTTTTGGAATAATAATAATAATAATAATAAAAAAAAAAGCACAATTACAAAACGAGGAGGCATGCTTGATACACATAAACAAAGCTGCGCCCATGTAGCAACTGAATAAACAACCCCATAAAGGCAGAGTTAACTTTAACACCTAACATTTTACTAAAGCACATTTCTGGGGGTTACTACCATAAAACAATAAAAACCGTTGCGGTTCTGCTAGTAGAATCTGTTATAAACTGGTAGTAAACTCGATCTAATTGCATTTTCGATTATGCCTATAGCTGGAATTGTGTTGGTTCTTATGTTATTAGGGTGAAATGTCTTTCCCCTTCACTGATATAAAAAAACATAAATACATTTTCAAAATCTTCTCTTCATTCCTATCTTGTTGCGTTCGGTTGGCGTGATTCTGCGTTCAACTGCCATTTCTTGTAAACACAAAGGCGAATTGTGCATAAGCGAATTCGTTTTGTGTTATATAAGATATCGTTCCCCTATTTATAAATCGTGTATGATCGAATTCGTGTAGTGTAAACACCTATTAGTAATGGCCGCATGGTGCAAGAAAGCCTATGGCTTATGCTGCACCAGCCAAAAAAAAAAAAAATATCCGAACAAAACAATGATAAAAACAAAATAAATAAATAATAATAATTAATTAAAAAAAAGGAAATTAAACCTATCATCCTATGCATTTCCCTTACCCGAAGGTACTATCCAGATGGCCTTAGAATTTCCCCAAACTGTTGGCTTCTACCACCCATGAAGGCAACTTATTCCAGGGATTTATAACTCGTTGGCTAAAATAAAACTTCCTGCAGTCCAATCTAAACATTCCCCCCCGTAACTTGAATTTATTACCCCTAGTTTTAGCATCATTTATAATCTTGAAAATTTCGTCCTTGTTCATTTTACTGATGCCTCTCAGAGCCTTAAACACCTCAATCAAATCTCCTCTAAGGTGTCTAGTTTCCAAACTCTGCAACCCACATATTCGAAGTCTTTCTTCATAAGGACGCCCTTTTGCCGATCTCACCAGGCGAGTTACCCGTCTTTGCACCCTTTCAAGAAGCTCGATGTCTTTCTTTGGTGCGTGTTATACGAGAACTGACTGTATACTGTTAATAATAACTAGTAATTACCTTTGCTACAGATAAAAATTTTCATCAATAATTTGTCATGAAAATTCATTATCATTAAGCATTAAACTTCTAAACCTAATATGTATAGGCCATGTGGAATTAAGATGACCTAAATAAGGCTAGATTAATGACCAGAATTGTATGAACACTAATGCCTATACGTAAAAACCACCAATAATAGGTAACAATAAAAAATTCGAACAATTAGAAACGTATATATACAATGAAACTTCTCCTAACGGACACCTCTCTTTAAAGGACATCTCTCTACAATGGACATTTTCAAATACCCCAACTCACCTATATTGGTTTTAACGTGTTTTCTGATTCTGTCTAGCAGACATTCTCTGTAACTGACGCGGACAGGCAATCTGCACTGTTTCGTTTAGATTAGCACTTAATTTGATTTCCCCATAACGGACAGCGGGCGAGCTCACGGCCCTTTTTCTAGGGACTTTTCTTCCATGTATTGCCTCAATTGTGTGTTTATTTTCTATTTCCGATTCTCTGAATTTTATCAATGTTTACGGCGCGGTTCTAAACCCTTTTTCAAGAATTTTAAGGCATGTGTAAAACTTCTGACGAATTCGGTGTGTGCAGGGGGGGGGGGGGATTTGGTCGGCCTTTCGTCTTTTGAGTTTGAGTTTTCAGTTTTGTTCAGTGTCATGTGAAGTGCACAATGTCTTCTCGTAAACATTTAACTTTAAAAGATAAAGTCGAACTCGTTAACGCGTATGATCGGCAAAAAAATAGTGTTCACAATCTCGCTGCAAAATTCAAAATTGGGAAGACGCAGGTAAGCAACATCCTAAAGAAAAAAAAATGAACTGCTCACACAATTTTGGCAACACGCAAATGATCAGGTTCAAAAATCATTCCCGAAAACTGTTGGACTTCAAATTGACAATGTTACGTATAAATGGTTTTGTCGCGCATGCTAAAAAAATTCCCATTAATGGGCCTATTATTAGGGAAAAGGCTTTGGAGGTTGCGAAATCTATGGGAGTAAATGAGTTCAAAGCTTCTGTGGGATGGCTAGACAAGTTCAAAACTCGGCATAAAATTTCTTGGAAAACGGTAAGTGGTGAAGGTGGATCTGTTGATACTGGGGTTGTAACAGAGTGGACTGTTAAATTGGAAGATTTATGTCGTGATTTTGAAGTTAAGGATATTTACAACTGTGACGAAACAGGGTTGTTTTTTAAAGCTCTTTCTGAAAAAACAATGTCTAAAAAACGAAAAGTGCCGAGGCGGAAAAATTTCTAAGGAATGCTTGACTGTACTATTGTGTAAAAATATGCTGGGAGACTTTGAACAACCTCTTGTTATAGGAAAACCACAAAATCCTCATTGTTTCAAGGGCATAAAGTTGAATCTTTTGAATGTTGACTGGAAGTCTAATAAAAAAGCGTGGATGACATGAGATATCATGAGCGAATGGGTAAGTCACTTTAACCAAAACATGATTCGTCAAAACAGAAAAATTATTCTTTTCATGGATAATGCTGCATCTCACCCGCACATTGAATTGTCCAACATTCAAATCGTTTTTCTGCCACCAAACACATCTGCAGAATGTCAGCCCTTGGATCAAGGGATAATAAAAAAATTTAAACTTCACTACAGAAAACGTGTTTTAAGACATCTCATTGCAAACATGAACGATGTAACATGTGCGAGTGACCTTGCAAAGAAAATCAGCATCCTAGATGCGATTCAATGGATTTCCTCTTCAGTAAACACAATTAGAAAACAAACTGTCTTGAACTGTTTTGTAAAGTCTGGCTTCTCAAACGCAAAAATTGAAGTTGTGAATAGCAATCTGGAGCACCAAGAAGAACAAGGACTTCAACATCTATTGATAATGTACGATACTTCAGCTACAAGTGACCCTGGCTACAAAGATATAGACTCGAACCTCACTACAGAAGATGGTGCTCTAGATATCAACGACATTATCATCAATATTTTTCAAGAAGTTCCTCATGAGGATGAAGAAATGGAAGAGGGTCATGCTGTCGAAGAACATATTAACGACGAACCACTGATGAAAATAGAAGAAGCACTCATACAAATCAATCGTTTAAAAATGTTTTTCGCCGCTGAAGACGATACTGAAGGACTTTCAATGGTTTCTTCACTCCAAACAAATGTTGAAAACAAAATTATCAGCCAGAAGAAGGTGCAGAAGAAAATAAGTGATTACTTTGTGTATTTTTCTTAAGATAAAGTCATAATATGCATAGCACAATTGTATGTATATTATTTACAAAAATATTGTGCAAAATATGTATATAATTTAATTTAATTTTACATTAAACGTTTAGCGATTTTTCTTTATCTCTTGTGTATGTAATTGTATATTATTTACAAAAATAATGTTCAAAATCTGTATATATTTTAATTTAATTTTACATTAAACGTTTAACGATTTTTCTTTCTTTCTTTTTTTTTCCTCCCTCAGACTTCTTGTTAGCGGACACTTCTCTCTAACGGACAAATTTTCGTTCCCCATGGCTGTCTGTTAAAGGGAAGTTTCACTGTATATATATATATATATATAATAATAATAATAATAAAGTAATAGAAAAGATGTAGGAAAGCAGAAAGAGATAAGACAGAGTTATAATAGAATAAGTTATGGCTCAGGGACACTGCTATCGCAAAAAGTACCCTACAGCCATAATGTCTATAAGATAAATGAACCAATTTATTTAGTGCAGATATAATATATGATAAAAGGCAGAAGCAAAGAAAATTTGTCCGTTAGAGAGAAGTGTCCGCTAACAAGAAGTCTGAGGGAGGAAAAAAAAAGAAAGAAAGAAAAATCGTTAAACGTTTAATGTAAAATTAAATTAAAATATATACAGATTTTGAACATTATTTTTGTAAATAATATACAATTACATACACAAGAGATAAAGAAAAATCGCTAAACGTTTAATGTAAAATTAAATTAAATTATATACATATTTTGCACAATATTTTTGTAAATAATATACATACAATTGTGCTATGCATATTATGACTTTATCTTAAGAAAAATACACAAAGTAATCACTTATTTTCTTCTGCACCTTCTTCTGGCTGATAATTTTGTTTTCAACATTTGTTTGGAGTGAAGAAACCATTGAAAGTCCTTCAGTATCGTCTTCAGCGGCGAAAAACATTTTTAAACGATTGATTTGTATGAGTGCTTCTTCTATTTTCATCAGTGGTTCGTCGTTAATATGTTCTTCGACAGCATGACCCTCTTCCATTTCTTCATCCTCATGAGGAACTTCATTTATCTTATATATATATATATATATATATCTGATAATTAAAATAAATATGATATTTAAAATAAAAACATCAGCCAGTAGTATGGCAATAATATATATATATATATATATATATATATATATTTTCAGTACTAAATTATTTTCAGTACTAAATTATCATCATAGATTAATGACCATCTTGATAAACAGCCCTAAATATTTAACCATGCTAAATGCAGGAACTAACTACATGATAGCCAGTTATAAAATATCTTTCAGTAATTACCTACATGAATTACTGAAAGATTTTTGAACAAGTCACACGAGATTAACACTACTATTAAACATTGACCTTGTAAAAACTTTGTATCATTAACTGTAATAATTGAACAGCTATTTACTAACAAAAAGAAAATCATACACTTTGTCTTAGAGAACTTGAACTGCAAACCAAAACAAACTATGTAATCCATTAATACATAAATACATAAAATTATTATTAAAATTTAGTTATAAAATCGACGCATGTTTGTGAAGAAGCGTCCCACTAACCTCTAAAACGTCTATTCCCCCCCCCCCTCCCGGGTTCAGCAAAAGCTACAGTCATTAGCATGATAAGCTAGTTTTTATAAACAAATAATTGTTTGTTTAAAGATTTTAAGCCTCACCTTGTGGTCAGGTTTGAAGCTTGACCACAAGATAGACCTCATCTACCATATCACCCCTGTGCACATTCATTAATTTTATATAACTTGGTCATGAAAGTAGCATCCAGAAATTAATTTACATCCACAGTTTAGATGACTAGACCAGGCCATTATACAGCATGTATTGTCAAACTAATAGAGCAAGCTTATCTGCAAAAACATCTAAACCTCCCAAGGACTTCCTAATTCATTTCACAAATATACGTGGTCTCAATTCTAATCTCACCGATATCCATTTCCACTTGCAGTCTGCCAAACCCCATGTACTTTTTCTGACAGAATCTCAGTTATCAATTGATTCAACTACTGCTCATCTCAGATGCCCAAATTATTCGCTGTATGATTCCTTTCGCCTCAAAGGTGGTACTTGTGCATATGTCCATTCTGTTATTCCCTGTCAGAGACTTGGCAATTTGGAATCTCCTCTCTTTGATCTTCTCTAGCTTAAAATCTCTCTACCTCATTGTGTCAAATTCATCTGTTGTCTCTACCGTTCTCCCAACTCCACTAATCACTTGGAGCTCTTTGACTTCCTCTCTTTGCAACTTGACTTTCTCCAGCCCAACTTTCCTAACAGTGAGGTAAATTGCCTTGGTGATTTTAATGTTCACAACTCCAGTTGGCTTCCGTTTTCTAGTCACACCGACCCAGCAGGTCGAGATGCTGAGGCTTTTGCAATTACTAATGACCTAGCACAGATTGTTCATTTACCTACAAGAATACCGGACAATCCTAATCATACAGCCAATACGCTTGATCTTTTTCTCACAAACAACCCTTCTAAGTACAGGGTCGAATTGAGAGGTCCTTTAGGCACTTCAGATCGTAACTTGGTAATTGTCTCTTCTCCAGTGGAACCTTTGTCTCATGGCTATTCCCAACCTTGTGTTGTTTGGCATTACAAGAATGAAAAATGGGATGACCTGCGAGACTTCTTTTCTTCTTTTTCTTGGTCGGATTACTGTTTCAAAACTTCTGATGTCACCGTTTGCTAAGATCGTGTCAGTGAAATTATTCTTGCAGGAATGGAATCCTTTATCCCACACTCCACTTTAAAATCTCGTCCTTTATCTAAACCTTGGTTTTCCAGTAAATGTGCTAAGGCTGTCCAAGAGAAGAATGTTGCGTATCGTAATTGGCTTGTTTCTAATTCTCCAGTTTCATTTTCTGCCTACACCAAAGCTCACAACAATTGTAAAGCAGTTATTAATTAATAATTGTAAAGCAGTTATTATCAGTCCAAACTAGAGTTTGAACAAGCTAAGAGTAGAAAACTTTCTTCTTGCCCTAATGGTAGCCGAGCATTCTGTTCTCTTGCCAAAGCTATTGGCCGCAACTTTTGCCCATCTCTGCTCCCACCTCTGTCCAAACCAGATGGTTCTGTTGTCACTTCAGCCAAGGATAAAGCTGACCTGCTAGCATCCCATTTTTCTTCCAACTCATGTATTAAAGATCTTGGTAAAACACCTCCCACCATTCCCAGCATACCCCATTCAATGCCTCCTTTGGTCTTCCGTCAAAAGGATATCAGAAGGATTTTGATGAATCTTGATGCTAAGAAAGCTCCAGGTCCGGATGGTATTTCTCCACTTGTTTTCAAAACCTGTGCTCCTGAACTTACTCCTATTCTTTGGCACCTTTTTTCACTTTCTTATTCCAAAGGTGTTTTTCCTTCTGCTTGGAAATTTGCTCATATCCAGCCAGTTTCTAAAAAGGGTGACAAATCCCTCCCATCCAATTATCGGCCCATTGCAATTACTTCTACTCTTTCTAAAGTAATGGAGAAATCAATTAACCGCCAACTCTTAAACCAACTAGAAACCTTCCGTCTGATCAACGAACGCCAGTATGGATTCCGTCAGTGTCGATCCACTGGTGATATTCTGGTTTATGTTACCCATTTATGGACTAATTCAATGGAAAGGTTCGGTGAAACACAAATAGTTGCTCTTGACATCTCAAAGGCTTTTGATCGTGTTTGGCATAAAGGTCTTCTCAACAAGCTTCCATCTTATGGTTTGCCAACTGTTTTTAGTAATCGGTTATCCAGTTTTCTCTCTGATCGCTCACTAAGGGTGATGGTAGATGGCTCTCTGTCTTCTAACTTCTCCACTAATGCCAGTGTTCCCCAAGGTTCAATTCTTTCCTCCCACTCTTTTCCTCTTGTATATCAACGACCTTCTTCCATTGACTGGAAATCCTATCCATAGTTTTGCCGATGCTAGCACATTGCATTCAACTTTCCATTTTGAGAAACCTTGTCCTGCTCAATCAGCTTCAACTTCTCGAAAATCTGCTACCAATTCCTTAAATGCCGATCTTCAGGTAATTCTCCAGTGGGGCAAAGACAACTTAGTTGATTTCAACCCTTCTAAAACTCAGTCTTGTCTTATATCTCGCAAAAAGGATTCTTCTGCTCCTATGCTTATCTTTAGTGACACTCCGATTTCTAGGCAAAATGATATATCTCTTTTGGGGATTACCCTGACTTCTAATCTCTCTTGGCACAAGCACATTACAAATATTGCTTCCTCTGCACCTAAAAAACTTGGTTTTCTCTTTCGCTCTCGGCATTACTTTTCTTCCAAACAGCTGCTCACTCTGTATAAATCGCAAATCCACCCTGCCATGGAATATTGTTCCCACATCTGGGGTGGTGCCCCCAAAACCTCTCTCAGGCTTCTTGATTCCATTCAGAAGAGGGCAGTAAGGTTAATTAATGATTCATCTCTAACAGAGTCTCTCCACTCGCTTTCTCATAGATGCACTGTTTTTCTGCTGCATGCCTCTTTTACAGATACTTCCATGGGCACTGTTCTTCTGAATTGGCTTCTATAATTCCCGCTCTCTCTTTCAAAACAGTCCGAACACGTGCTGCCACCAGCCAACGTCCATTTACTGTCCAACTTCAAACCACAGAACCAACTTTTCATCTTACTCATTTATTTATTCAACTGCCATTTTCTGGAACAACCTTCCTTCATACGTATTTCCTGAAAATTACAATCTACAGAAGTTCAAGTCCAATGTCAACAAATATCTTCTTTCGTCTTCTCAACCTCCAACCCAAGCACAGTACTAAGTACTATAGGTTCTAACCTCATGTTTGGGGTTCACATAAAAAAAAACAGTCACTGGGAAAAAATCTTGCCATTCCTGGCCAAGACCAAGAAACTTTGATTAAAGACCTCCAATTAGAGGGATTCAAGGAGACATCCAAGCACTTAGGCCACAAGGATATTGGGCAGTTGTACTGGATAGGAGCATAGCAGAATAGCCCCTGCCCTAATTTTGCTATAGAAAAATCATGCAACTGTGTCATCTATTTCTTTTGAATAGCAGGAGGCTATTCAAAAGAAATACAAAACCACCTAAGCATGAAGCAGGCATATTCTTCCCTGCTGATAGAACCAACCTGGCCATTAAGCCCTTACTTATGGTCTGTGTGCCAGATTGCATTATGCATATATACACACATATCCTGTGTGGAATGGACTAGTAGGTTTCCAGCAAGTTTCTCTCCCTACCCCGCTATGTCCAGGATGGGGGATTTTTGATATGGGCAGTACCCTGTGAAGAAAGGGCACAGACTTATTCCAGAAGACCATGCTTGTTCATTTTGTAGATCAAGGTCAGCTTGGTCACCATACACAAATTCACCTATATTTTAAGGGATTTTATGCTTAAATGGGAGAACCCAATACCAATACAAGGGTTATATAGGTAATCAGTATTTTTATGCTCCTACCAGGTACTCAGTTCCAACATCTCCAGCTAACACACAATTGACTTCTCCCCACTTGTTTGGAAATGGGGCAGTTTCATTAATGCATTCATGCATAGATTAACAAGACTTGTAATGATAAGTCATTACAAGTATTCAGCTAGTTATTAAAACTGCCTTGGTATTATAATGACCTAAGACAAACATATCGTGCTTCCTTGCAGAGTGCACATCATTAATAGGACCTAATAGCCTTCACTACTGCCCGTGTTAATCTACAGACAGTGGTAGGGCCATTTTTTTTACTCTCGGTGGTACGAACCTTGCAGATAATTGATGATTATATGTAGAGCATTACTAGCAGTGAAGTTTCCGCATGGGAGTGGAACCCTGCTGCTCCTATTTAAACATCTCCACATGTGCCTTAAGGTTCTGTTTATAGTATCTTTTTCGATCACTAGCCATTCTATGATGCTAAATAAACAGAAACAGGACCCTAAGACATGATAGCTAACATCCAACAAGACCATTAGAAGGTTACTGGGGCAACTTTGTAGTGGTTTTGTTGGAGAGATCTGTCCACAGATTACCATATTACTTATGGTCTGTGTACATGTGGTGAGCAACTTACCCTTACCAATTTAATTAGGGTATGTACAGCCTGGATACAAGTCCCGTTGGAGTTTATTTCTCATTGGGGTGGTCTCAGAGAGGCTGAGATTTTGGTCACCAAGCTGTGAATTGGGTGCTAACTCTTGAATTTACTGGTCTCAGAGAGGCTGAGACTTTGGTCACCAAGCTATGAATTGGGTGCTAACTCTTGAACTTACTGGATGTTTGCAAGGAGCAGACTCATCCAAACCAAGCTAGATGCATTCATACTAATAGGTACTGTGGTTATTCAGATGGAACCGCAGGCCGCCCACTACAGATATTTGTAGGTGAGGACTGACTTCACAGAGCCCTCTCCTTTTTGATACCAAACAAACATTATTTTCTTAAATCTGTTTAATTTTTTTGCTCTCAGTAACTGCAGTAAATCTATATTTTTAAATATTGACCGATGTTATTTTTTTTCCCCCAACAGGATCCAGGTAAATGACCAGATAATTGAAGTTGATGGAAAATCTTTGGTTGGAGTGACACAAGCTTATGCTGCCTCAGTACTTAGAAACACATCTGGTTTGGTGAAGTTAGTATTCATTTTACAGTCTCTCTCTCTCTCTCTCTCTCTCTCTCTCTCTCTCTCTCTCTCTCTCTCTCTCTCTCTCTCTCTCTCTCACACACACACACAACACAATAACTCTAAACACAAAAGGTTATTCAGTTGGGACTTATAATACTGTGTATGTGTTTAGAAGACAAAGATATTTCTTGATGCTCAGTTTGAATACCTATACCTCTTGATTGTAGTCTTCAGAAAACAGAAAAGCTGTTTCTAAAAGCAGAAGTGTAACAGATAACGAACAAGAAAAAAAGTTAGTTTGGTGATTTGGAAGTCAAACTTTGTACGTGATACATATTTTTGGACTGGTTTAGAAAAAAAAGGTATAATTACATATACTAATTAAGAAAAACAATGCCCGTGCAATATCTATAGAAAATGCATATAACCGAAACTGAACAGCTGTGTGATAGGGAATGGGGTGGGGATAAATACTAAATAGTAATTTTTTTTTCTCCTCAAAGTACTTATTGGTTAATTGGTTGGTTATTAGGAGTTTTATGGTGTATTAGCACCTAAGACTATTATGTGCCACTCAAAGTACTGAATGGTGTACACTTACTACTATTTTTGGTGGGAAAAAACAAGAAATTATTTGAAACGGTGCACATCATTTTTTTTTATTTTGACACTATGTTAGATATTAATAAGAACAAATAATATCTTTAATTACAGCAGTCTTGTTATCCAAAAAAATTATTTCCCTGTCATACTTCTATTGTAGAGGAATTGAAACCAAAACTCCACAGAAAGAAAACTAAAACAAGAGGGTGCAAGGTTAATTTTGTGTACCAATACAGAGCTGTAAAAATTTTTTTCTAACTATATTAATCTATATAAAAAAACCAATGTAATGCTGTAATAACTGAAGCAGATAAAAATGCAGGGCCACAATAAAAAGTGCTCATCACTGATCTAATTGTGATATTTTAATTTAAAATTTTTGTTGTTGAAACTACATCAACCCACCCTCTAGAAAATTAAGCATAATACTTGGGGACACCACATGTTGAGTACAGTCTTCTGCAGTAGAGTGAAAAATCAATATTCCATGGAGGTTCTGTGGGAAAGCTATCAGCTCTTCTCTAGAAATTCGAGTATTGTTGAAGGTGAGCATTAGAGCAGCAGATTATTTTTTGTAAGAAATAAGACAGGATGGGAGTGGATGGATTGGAATTAACTAAGTTTTCTTCTCCCTTCTGGAGAATACCTCGAGATCAGCATTTAAAGAACTGATGGTAGAAATTAAAAAATTGGCTATTTTGCACAGAGCACAATTTGTTGAACTGGAAAAGAGAATGTGTACTGTTATTGGCAAAATTGTTGTTAGGATTTTCAGTCAATTAGTAAACATCATTAATATATACAATCTCAGTATAGTATGGACGTTGGGTGACAGCTTTAATACCTATGTTATAAAGCAAAGTGCATTATAGCCAAAAAATTTTTACAATTTTTTCTCAGTTCTTTTTAAAACATAAATCCACTTCACTTAGTAAATAAATACTTTATTATTAATGTTTTATGAGTATCAGACTAAAAGACAAAGTATTAAAGGTTATATCATTCCCTTTACATTCTACTAATACACAATGCTGTTATGGACTTACATTTAACACATCCATTCTGAAATAGTCGTGTAATTTAATTTGCCAGAGCTGGTAACAGCATCTTTTCAGTACATACACTGATGAACCAAAACATTGACCGCCTACCTAATATGATGTTGGTCCTCTACATGCAGCCAAAACAGCTTGTACCCAGCAAGGCATGGATGCTACAAGGTTTCTAAATGTGTGTTGTGGTATCTGGTACCAAGGCGCCTCCGTAGCCAGGTGGGAAGGAGCAGCAGTGCATAGCACACGCTTCTTGATTAGACCGGGGTTCGAGCCCGTCACCACCAAATACGGAGGATGCGGAAAGGTCAGGGAATGACCACCGCATATCCCGGAGCAATATGGCCTTAGTTGCTAATGCTCCTAAAAAAAAAAAAACCAAAATAACAAAATAACCAAATCTGGTACCAACACGTAACCCAGCAGATCCTTTAATTGCTGCAAGATCCGTGGTTGAGACACCGCAGATCAAAGTTGCTGTTCCAACACAAACCACAGATGCTCAATGGGATTGATGTCTGGGGAATTTGGAGGCCAGGGCAATACCTGGAAGTCTTCCTCATGTTCCACGAACCAGTCTTGAACATTCCGGGCAGTGTGGTATGGCACATCATCCTGCTGAAAGACTGCACCGCCAGAGGGGAAGACCGTTGCCATGGTGCATCCAGGTGCCATCACTTCCCCAGGTAAACGACGCATGAGTACCTGGCCGTCCACATTGTGCAACAGGAAACGTGATTCATCGGACCAGACGACCTTTTTCCAATTACTCAAGGTCCAGTTTCGATGCTCGTGTGCTCATTGTAGGGTGCTGTCACCTGTGAACTGTGGTTGGCATGGGCAGCCTGCGGCTACGCAGCCCTATTTTCAGCATGGTTATATGTATTGTGTGTTGTGACATATTACTCCCATCACCAGCATTCCAATTACCAGCGAGGTGGCCCACAGTTTCCATTCTGTTGCCACGTACCATCCGGAAGAGCCTTCACTCACCTCGAGAATCGATGAGCCGTGGTCTTCCAACATCTCGCCAGTGGTTCGTAGGTTCCCCTCCTTGGACCACTTTCAGTAGGTACTAACATGGCTGACCGTGAACACTGCACCAGCCGTGCCCTTTTGGATATGCTCTGACCCAGTCGTCTGGCCATTACAATTTGACCTTTGTCAAGCTCGCTTAAGTCCACTGCCTTTCCCATCTGAAGAACAAGAGTAGCGCTGATTAACGGAGCTCAGTATCAGGTGTTTTTTATACTGTGTCCCGACCCATGCACGCGCCGTAGTTCGCCTGCAGTTGCTTCGATTTGCATAACAGCTCGCTGGTCATAATGTTTTGGCTCATCGGTGTAATTCGTAATAGCGATCAAGTGCAATAAATGAAGATGTTCATTATCACTCTTTCATTCTAACAGCACCATCACCTTGTTTATGTTTTCCAGCACTTTGTTAATTTCTGGTGCTTTTTCCTTGCACGAGTCATCCACATTATCTTCTGAGTCACTCCCTATCACTGGCCTTCTGTTTGTCAATTGTTTTCCCACTGTTCACAGAAGCTGCAATTTCTTCCTTGCTCAGGTTATGTGCAACTTGGAGCTTCTGCATCCACCTCAATCTGATGGTCAGGTCATTTGCTTCAAGACTGCCACCAAGTACATTGCAAGTAGCCTTTGCTTCTTGTTCTTAAAATTCTGCTAATTCAAAGTTATTATTAGGTGGTCTTGTATTTTCTAATATGTTTTTTTCAGCAGTTTTATATTGCTGTTGAGAGTACTTTTCTCACTCTAATCCAATATTGTATGCAACATCTTTCAGTATTAATGCTTTCGGAAATTCTAGAACTTGAATTTCTGAGTTCACAACACCAGCAAGTAACTCACCGTGATAGTAGCCTTTGAAGGCTTAAATAATGCCCCGATCCATGGGCTGAATTAATGCAGTTGTGTTCCTTGGCAGAAACAGGACTCTGATCTTGCCATTTTTTGATTCCAGGACATTAGACAATGGAAGAACCAGAAAGCAAGTGCTCTCTCACTGATGGTACAAACTCACTTTCAACCAATGAAGAAAAATATTGCTCATCATTCAAGCATTGGAACTATTTTTATAAATCATAGGTAGAGATTTCATGTTGACGTGCTTAAAATACCTTCAACTTTTCCTGATGAACAGTGGCTTTGGCTTGCGATTTCCATTTGTTTCTGCACAGTAATTCTCTCTTAGTTAGTTTTCATGCCTGCTTTGTTGGGTGCCTTCTTAATATCCAGTGTCATGTCGGGGAGAAGTTTATATTACAGTGCTGTTTTGTCAGAGTTGTACAGTTGTTCATCTGTGAATTTACCATCTTGAAGGTGCCTCCATAGCCAGGAAACAAACAAAACAACAACAAACCATCTTGAATTGCATTATGCAGAAATTCAGAAAATGCTTCTGCTGCTGTAATGTTACCAAATGTAGATTCACATACCTTCCATCTCCAAAGCTAGCCTTCATAAGCTTTAAATGTGTCATCATCTCCACCAAGTAGCTTATGAACTAAGTGCCTGTGCTTTCAAAATTACTCCATTTATCTGTGAAGTAGTACCTGCATTATAGAAGTTATCATCCATTTACTTATAACGGCCATAATATTTAACCAGTTCTTTAATGCTTACAAATATTCTACTTCTAAACCGACTTACACTTAGAAATTGATACACTATCCAACAGGTTTTTAAATAAGGCTATCCGCTCTCCATTATAAATCAAATCAGATTACAAGCTAAAAATAAGGCAGAAAATATGATACCTATTAATAAAACCAATAAAAAACACTTTATTTCTATACCATACGTTGAACAATGGTACAAGCAACCCAATAAACTCTTTAAAAATACAGAATTCTAAATTATAGCCAGGCCTATGCAGTAGCTCCATAATATATTAAAAAATCACACAGTTCTTCCTTGCTTGGTACAGGTAAATGACCTTGTATACAAGATTTCTTGCGCCTCCGTAGCCAGGTGGGAAGGAGCAGCAGTGCGTAGCACACGCTTCTTGATTAGACCGGGGTTCGAGCCCGTCACCACCAAATACGGAGGATGCGGAAAGGTCAATTAATGACCACCGCATATTCCCGGAGCAATATGGCCTTAGTTGCCAATGCTCCTAAAAACCAAAATAACAACAACAACAAGATTTCTTGTAGTCAGTGCGATTCATCGTAAGAAGGGCCCAATTCCGACGCGTACAACTGCGTCAGAATTGGGCTTTCATGCCGTCAGTGAAGGTCATGCATTCCTATTCAATGAAGTGAAAATTTTAAGCATACAACATAATTATGTTAAATTATTGATCACTGAAACTCTTGAAATGAAACTACACGAAGATTCTATCATTGTGTGACGTCTTTGCCTGATTTCGGATTTCTGGTCTTTTTTACACATGCATCAATACAAATAATCTTCATTTAAGAGCCTAAAACATACATATACACACATATTTTGCGATATTTCCATCCTGTGAACACGGCAATCAGTTAAAAAGCGTTGTCTGCTTAAGGAAGGGAAAACCTGTGAATTTTGTTTGTGTGTTCGTCCAAATTTTTAATTGTGATTTTAATTATTTATTCTGTAAGCGATTTTCCAATTTTAAATTATTTATTCTGATACAATGTCTTCTCGCACACATGGCCTTGCTGAGTTGGCTTGATGTTTTTCGGGGCTGGATGGGGGCTTTCGGCTTTCAATTCCGTTGTGCGTCGAATCAGTCATATTTCTATGAGCAAAAGAATTCATTAAGTTATTTTATCCGTTTATTTTATTCGTTACATTTGGAGATTTGAAGCATTCTACGCAAAAGATTGAGGTAATCTCTTACTCTTTTAAATATATGCAGAATAAAGAAAAAATTAACTGTTCTTCACAAGAAATAATTATTATAATGTGGAAATCTTTATCACTTTACATGACATTTTGCTTTTAATAATGTACTGTAGAGAAATTCAATTTATCGCACATAATAGTAAAGATTACTAAGTTTCACCTTTACTGCCATTATAACTATAAACAGAGAAAAATCAGGGTGGTTGATCAGATTCACTCACTAGGCCTTCTCTTCCATAGCATTAATATTGAGTGTGAAGCTAGTGAATGACCTGGAGCCACCTGTTGTTTTCCTTTACTTTATTCGTGTGCCTGTATGACCAGTTATATCAACCACACAAAAAACCTTGGTTATGTGCAATTAAATCTTGTGTTTTCGTATTAGTAAGTTGCTGTTTTGCATATTAGTAAGTTGCTTTTAACAACTAATAAAATCAACTTCATCCTCACTAACAGAAGATATATTTTGAATGATATTACCATTCTGAACAAGAGAAATGTTGGAAGTGA
The DNA here is from genome assembly GCF_048544385.1 of Mastigoproctus giganteus. Lineage (NCBI taxonomy): Eukaryota > Metazoa > Arthropoda > Arachnida > Uropygi > Thelyphonidae > Mastigoproctus > Mastigoproctus giganteus. The sequence goes on along the minus strand of NC_143575.1, from coordinate 251,210,339 downwards.
TCACACAAATGGTAAGATGGACACTGGATATGGATGTAAGAAAGAAAGGAAAAAACTGACTCGAGTAAATAATATGGTCTTTGAGATAACAGAAGAGGGAAAAAAGTAGTATATACTGGAACTTAAGAAAAAGTTTGAGCTTCTACAGACTGTTCAGGACCAAGATATTGACGAGGAATACTAAAACTTTCTGAAAATGATAAAGCCGAAGAAACCTATAGGTAAAAAGAAATCGAAAGAAGAAAAAAATTGTCAGGAAACACTTGTCATGATGAACCGAAGATGACAAAAGAAGAACAAGATAAACACTGACAAGGATAAAATTGAGTATACTGAGTTATGGAAAGCCATTAGAAAGAGACTCAGTGAGGACATAAGAAGATTTAACACAAGAAAGGTAGAACAAGCATTAAGGGAAAACAAAGGACTTAAATCAGCAACATGAGCAGTAATACAGAAAGACAAATTATACTGAAACTGAAGAATAGCAATGGTGTACTTATAAATAGCAGAGAAGGCATAATTCAAATAGCAGAAGACTGCTATAGAGAATTGTACAAGGAGCAAGGGAATGATGCCAGCAGCGGGGAAGATGGATCACAAATTAGTAACATAGACAACACACCCGATATCCTTCGTTAAAGAAAATGAAGAATCAGAAAGCTCTCGGGGGAAGATGAAGTTGTTAAAATTGGGAGGAAGAGACATGACACAAAAACGGGCAAAACTCTTCACAAAATGCATTAGAAAAGGCGTGATATCTGAGTAGTGGAATAATGCAATCATAGTTTTGATGCGTAAGAAAGGAGATAAATTGGAAATTATAAACCAATTAGCTTGTTATCCCATACCTACAAGTTGTTCACAAGGGTCATTACTAATAGATTAGAAAAAATACTTGATGAGAATCAACCAAAAAGAGCAAGCTGGCTTTAGGACAGGATTCTCAACTATGGATCACCTTCATGTAATATCACAGTTAATGGAGAAAGCAAATGAATATAAAACACCATTATGCCTGGCATTTGTGGATTATGAAAAGGCATTTGACTCCATACAGCATAAGGAAATTATAATTTTGAAGAAAGTATATGAGAATGCTACCTCCTTTATTAGACTAGACAAATACAGTAGCAAATTTAAAATTGAGAAAGGAGTTCGACAAGGAGACACAATATCTCTGAAGTTGTGTACTGTTGCCGGCGTCTCCGTAGCCAGGTGGGCAGGAGCAGCAGTGCGTAGCATACGCTTCTTGATTAGACCGGGGTTCGAGCCCGTGACCACCAAATACGGAAGTGGCGGAAAGGTCAGGGAATGACCACCGCATATCCCCGGAGCAATATGGCCTTAGTTGCTAATGCTCCTAAAAACCAAATAACAAACAAACTGTTAGTGTACTGTTGCCCTTGAGGAGATTTTCAGAAGGTTAGACTGGTCACAGGAGTCAATGTGAATGGAGAGCATCTAAACCATTTACGATTTGCAGATGACATTGTGGTCATAAGTCATGATCCCAAAGAATTAGAGAAAAATCTTAATCAGTTATGCAGAGTTAGTAAGGATTTCAGACTAAAGATGAATATGGCTAAAACAAAAGTAATGATGAACAAGTATGCCACAGAAAGGAATATAATCATTAAAGGAGCAGTAATTGAAAAGGGGGATTCATATACTTATCTGGGACAAGTCATTAGCCTTAATAATGATAAATGGCTGGAAGTCAAGAGAAGAATAAATTTTGGATGGATAGCATTTAGGAAATATAGTCACATACTGAGTAGCAACATCCCAATTTGTCTGAAATGTAAAATAATGAACCAATGTATACTCCCCACCATGACTTATGGAAGTGAAACTTGGGCACTCACCAAAAGAATGGAAGAAAAGCTGAGAACTATACAGCGAAGATGGAACAAATTATATTAGGAATCAGACTGTTAGATAAGAAGAGAAACACATGGATTAGGCAACAAACTCAAGTAAAGGACATTTTTATCAAAACTAAAGAACTAAAATGGTCTTGGGCAGGCAGGACACAGCTTGAAGATATGATGACAGATGGACTAAGAAAATAAAAGAATGGTACCCAAGAGGATCTAGAAAAAAACCTGGAAGACAACGACGGAGATGGACAGATGAAATTCACGAGTTCGTGGGTAGTAAATGGATGGCCATTGCACAAAAGGAATTGGAAAGTTGTTGAAAATGGCTGATAATGATGATGAAGTTGCTCTTTATGGAAGAGATTAACCATGGGTTTAATGAAGCATACATTATTCCAGTTGTACCCACACTGGGCATTTTCAATTTCTCTCTGCTCTCAGCTGTCCTAAATTGACATAAAACTAATAATCAGCCTGTACAAGCACTGTATGATCAGTGCTTATATAGGTTGCACTAAGTTACAAAGTTTATTGAATATGACAGTGCACTAAAAGAAAGAAATTCAGAGTTATAATACCGGGTGTCCGTAAATGATGTTTCCAATTTTGATATTTTTTAATTCAGAATTACTTCAAGCTACACTCATGAAACACATTCCAACTGAAAGATCAATTTAATAAGTTTTATGAAGGTATGTAAAGTCATTGGTAAAGTTCAATGGTGGGCACCATGATTAACTCCAGCAATATCATAGCAATATTGAGTCTCCTGCCACATGCTGTGCTTCATTTTGCAATCAATTTTACCAACGGTCCCTGTGATCTGTGCCTTCAGCTCTTGCAGTGTTGTTGGTAGAGGAGAAATGTACACACTGTCCTTCACATAACCCCACATAAAGAAATCCATTGGCGTCAGATCAGGTGATCTCAGGGGCCATTCTGTGTGTTGCATGAAATGCCAACACACAGAATGCTTTCTCCAGCCCAGTCACCATTTTGCCATTCTGGTGAATGTGCTGCATAGCGGGTAGAATGCAAAACTGGCAGCCGAGTGCCAATTTTAATAAAAACTTATTGAATTGATCTTTCAGCTAGTATGTGTTTCATGAGTGTAGCTTGAAGTAATTCTGAATAAAAAAAAAATATCAAAATTGGAAACATTTGCGGACACCCTGTATACATAAAGCTATATAGATGTTTGCAGGGGCCACTTTGTCCTTCATCTGTGTTTGGTGCCAGTGGAATAATGCATTGGTCTTAATTCTCACAACAGAGAGAGAGAGAGAGAGAAAGAAAACTTTATAATGAGTTGCCCTGGTATTGCACTAATTTCAAACAGATGGCCTTGCCAAAGGTTTAAGTACCGTATTTTCTGGCTTATAAGATGCACGGGCATACAAGACGCACCCTAGTTTTGGCCACATATTTTGGAAAAAATAATAACCCTTCTATTATCCTTCGATACTGTTTACGGTGAAATTAAGAAGCGATCTTTTACCGACTGATGTAAACAAATATGACGACATGGCATGATACGGGATGTAATCAGGGGGTAGGTATTAAAAATAAATTAAATGGAGTTACATTTATTTTTTTATTAAATGGACTTACAACATGGAGTTTTTATTCAATTCATAAAACACAAAAAATTTTAAAAAATATTTATTTGTTCTAAAGTTTATGAAATCTCTGACATTTTCATTTATCCTTAAACCCTAAAAAGCCGTTGCTGAAATCATCATAATATTCAAGATATTCAATGTCACCATCGTCCATGTTATGAGCGATCTCAGAGTCAGATGAATCTGTTTCCTCATGCAAAAGGTCGTCTTCCGTGCCGTCAAGAGCATTGGTTATGCCACACTTCTTAAACGATCGCACTATTGTCTCCATTTTAATTTCATTCCAAGCATTTTTGACCCACTGGCAAATCTGTACAATGGTAGGTCTTTTGATGTGCCCTGTTGATGTTAGTTCATGCTGTGGAAGCATCATCCATTTATTCCATTCTTCACGCATTTAGTCCTTGAAAGGCTTATTTATTGATACATCCAGGGGTTGCAGTTGACCTGTTAACCCTCCAGGAATTACAGCCATTTGCGTGTTTAAACTTTTTAATCTTATCTTAGTACAATTAGTTAGGTGAGACCAGAACTGATCCCACACGAGAAGCGACTGCTTCATGCGAAGTCCACCAGGACGGCGTGACCACACCTTTTCCAGCCAAAACCTCACGCCATGCTCATCCATCCATCCTTTGGGGTGAACTTGAATAAAAACTCCTGCTGGAATGCTTTCTTTCGGCATTGTTTTCCTTTTAAATATTAGTAATGGTGGTAACTTGGTACCATCAGCACAACATGCCAGCACTGCTGTAAATTGGGATTTCTCATTGCCGGAAGTTTTAATGGTCACAGATTTAGCACCCTTAAAATCAACTGTCTTATTAGAGGGAACGTCAAACGTCAATGGAACTTCATCCATATTTACAATTTGACTAAGTTCAAAGTCATTTTCTTTTCTGACTTTGATAATAAATCGGTGAAAATCAATAATTTTGTTTTTGTACTCCTCAGGCATTTTCTGTGCTATTTTTGTTCTTGTTTGCATTGCTAATCCGTGTCTCTTCATAAATCTATTTTAAGCATTTTTAAGCATTTCGCTATTTTATATTTAATCTATAGCACCTGTAAAGTCATGCCCTCTTGCAGCTGCCCTCAATTTAGCTTCAGAAATGATATTTTTAGTCGTTACAGCAATACCTTGACTCCTCTGATCTGTAACCCACGTCTTCATCTCATTCTCCAGTTCCTCCCATCTAGCTTTTTGCTTGCAATGGTTGTGTTTTGACTTTATTGCTTGTCGAAGTTTCTCCTCTTGCTTTCGCCAGGCAAATTTTCCACGAAAAAAAGATTACTGGTATGTATTGTTGCCATAGATTGTAACCACTGATAATTGTTAAAAATATATTTCAACAGATAAATCTTAAGTAAAATTGGTGTGAATTTCAAAGGGAAGTTTTCAGAACTCAGTTTACCGGCACTGCATCATTGAAAATGCATTGCCGGTAGTCTTTAGGCCTAATCTGACATTAACCATATAAGACGCAGGGTGATTTTCCGAGTATTTCTTCGTGAAAAAAACCGCATCTTATAAGCCAGAAAATATGGTAGTTATTTGCTTAAAACATGGTTCCCAAACTTTTTTCTCTGAGCCACACTCTCAGAATGAAAATTTGCTCATTCTGCTTACACCAATCTGCAAATAAAAAATTATTTTATTCTTAATCCTAAATATAAATCTTGCAAATAAATGCAAAAATAACATACTATGATATTTAACATCACACTTAACACGGAGATGACACCTTTACACTATTTAATAAATAAATCACTAATTCTCACCTTAATTTAATCACTTTTACACTGCACTAATTATAATACTTGACACTGCACTAATTATACTTGACACTACATTAATTATAATAAAACTGGCTGAAGGCGCTCGCCACTCTCCTTATATATAATTTTAATGTATTCATGAAATGCTTAGAAATTTCTAGAAAAGATCGGCAAATCCTCTTTTTAAAATGGTTAAACACATTTTAATTTGTATATTTTTAATTTACATTATTTTTAACCCATTTTTTATTTTTAAAATCTATTTGATATAAAAGTAATAATATTACTGAATAAAATCTAGAAACTTCTGGAAAATTCTATGCTTTTCTATACATATATTTACCATATTATATCACATGTAACAAAATAAATAAGAAAATTACCTTCATATTTATTTTTGGCATATGAATTTTTTGAAAATGTCTCTAAATCCTTGATTGTCTTTGTACCTTCACGCCACACTTGCCGTCCTCTTGCACCTCACCATTTGGGAACCTATGGCTTAGAAGATAAGACTTACTTCTGTTACAGCCTGTTTCAGGACTAACCTTCCCTCCCCAACAGATAGCAGGTGGTCTCTAGTGATAACACTCATACAAACCAGCTAGCTTTAGCTATATTACAACTTTGAAAACTGATTTTGTATACCACATGGCATCTCACATTGAACAACTTCTTTACAACTCTTTTATCTGTGTATTGCCACTAGAACCCACCTGTTATCTGATGAATAGCCAGTTAGTTCTGAACCAGGATATTATAGCATTCTCATCTTTAAAACAAATGGCAATTAACCTTTTGGAGAGACCATCTGTCTTACAGTGGCGCAATACAAGGGCAACTCGTTTCAAGGGTAGGTTGTGTGATACAAGTGGCAGATTGCTTTCTTAATATTTCCAGATTGTAAAATGTTGATTTTTTTTTTTTTTTTTCCCTTGTAAAATGTGCTGGATTTTATAGTTTACTTTATAAGTTTAAAATGTTACTATATGACTGAGGTTTTTAAGGCTTTGAATGGATTGAGCAAGCTCAGTGCTGATGGCATTGTTCCTCTTGGTTAGACTATACACATGAGGGGACATAAATTCAAATTGAGACAGGATGGTTGCCAGGTAGATGTGCAGAGGTTTGCCTTCAGCCAGCAGGTTGATTGTTGGAACAAACTTCCATCTATTGTTGTGGAAGTGGATAGTTTGAATAAATTCAAGGAGGAACTAGACAGATTATTGGAGGGGTGTAGACAGGTGATGTGGGTTTTTTTTTTTTTTTTGGCTGATGCTTTATAAGCTTGCTTTCTTGCATCTTTTGCCTCTAGTATTACTACTACTAATAATAATAATAATTTCCACCAAAAATGATTTCATTTTGAAATTGGATGGTTTTGATTTCTTCTCAGGTTTCTAATTGGAAGAGAAAAAGATAGTACCAATAGTGAAATTGCACATTTGATTTCACAGTCATTACAAGCAGATAAAGAACAGAGGCAACAACAGCAACTGCCATTTTCTCAAGTATGTGATATTTTTCACCTAACTTTCCATTCAGATTATGCTGCTTAATTTTCTAGTTATGTAAGAAACAGTTAAATAGAATTGCATTTTCGTTAGAATGTTAATAATGTTCTAAAGAACACTTTGAAAGAACCTGTTTTGTTTATATGCTGTTACATTTGATGGTTTTTTTTTTTTTTGTATAGTATATTTTAAGGAAAATCTTTTCCTGTTGTAACTGTTGATTGCAATATTTACACCAAGTAGAGCTATCTTAGATTTTTTCCCCCCATTTAATCCATAAGGTAGCTGTAACAGAGTATAAAAAGAAACCTTTTTTAATATCACAAAAGTAAATGAATTTCAAAGATAAGACAGTTGTGTCTTCAATGCTGTTGTGATAAAGGAATGCTAATATACCACATGATAATGCAGCAATTAAGGTTATGCTTGGCAAGACACAAATTCAGGACATTAATTATTTCTTTAACACTTATCAACAAAACACCAGGGCAAGTGCATCATGGTGGATATATTTTCTTAATTGTAACTAATTTTAAGTTGTAAGTTGTAGTGTAATATTTTTATATCATTATTCAATTCTTTTATTAAACTCATGTAATTTCCTGTCCTGTTGCCTACCCAGCTAAACTGCACACTTTGAGAATTCAAAAGCACGAATGCATTTGTAGCATTAATATTGGTGAATTGTAAATAAGCTAGTAACATTGCTATTAAACAAAAAAGCCATTTTTATATACTACTATAAAATTAGTTAGGTATTTTAGTGTGACATTTTCACCAGAAGTCTTTTAAACTTGTGCAGTCATTACTTTATTTACTTGCTTTTCATTTTTAATTTAATGGAGACAGACATATACAGTGTACAATACATTTATGACAATGATAAATTTAGCCCAATAAATTTAGGAGAGTGTACAGGCAGTTCTCGCTTTACGAGTCCCCCCCCCCCCCCAAGTATCAAGTATATACAAAATTGAAAATATGATCATTAATTGCAAAAAATTAATGATAAACATTCATAAATACCGCATCCAAGCCACGTGCATAGCTATACAATACAGTGTACCCCGCTTTACGAATTAATCAGTTCCAGAGACACCGTCGTATCGTGAAAATATCGTAATGTGTACCCAATAACACATTGTTTTTTGGTAATTCGTTTCAAGATCTCGGAAGTTGAAATTTTCGCTGTATAACTGTCTCTCTAAAATTTCACTTTTAAGGTCACAAGCGTGACCTTAAAGCCATATAAAAGGTCATGAGCGTGGTTTGTAAATTGTATTAGTTGCTAATTCAAATCATTAAAATGCACTACACTTTCATCGTTATCATATGTTCCGTTATAACAATCAATTTTGAATGGCTTTGTGATATTAAAGCACGTTTCTGGAGTTCACTACCATAAAACTATAAAAACAATTTGCACTTTCTGGTTTGTTGGGTTTTTCTGTTAGTGCATCTAATTATAAATGGGTAGTAAACTTGCTCTTATTGCATTTGCGATAATACCAATAGCTGGAATACTGTGGGTTTTTACGTTATTATGGTGAAATGTGTTTCCGTTTACTGAAATCATTAATCATATAAAAAACAAATTTTCAGAATCTTCTCTTCATTCCTTTTTTTTAAAGCTTCGTAAACTTGTTACTCCACGCGAATCGTGTTAGTTGCAATTTGTGTGTGCCGTTAAAAAATGCTTATGCAATCGTGAAATTTATAATTAAAAGAGAAGATTATCTTGGAAACAAACTCCTCTTGAAGCATTTCTGAAGAAGACGACTCCTTATGCAACAAACCAACCAGTGCCAAGCCAATAAGGAGTGATCAACGAATGTGCATTTAGTCGATGATGATGAAGAATAAGCATTCTTTAACATTTGTAAGTCGTAAATAATTTCTCTATTATTATAATTTGCTTGATTTTACGGGCTACGTTTTCATTTCTTTGGATAAATCAATCATTGTTTAAACATAAACTAATTAGCTAACTAATTTCATTGTTGATAATGTAACCTCTATTTTTAACATTGTCTATAGGAAATAAATTCCCGCTTTACGAGCGTGCTAGAAACTAATTAACTCGTAAAGTCAAGAACTACCTGTAGTTCACGTTTTCAGATTTAGCAACAAATCACATGACACATCAAGTATATTTACTATGGTATTTGCACAATACCACACAGTGAATGTATATTTTTATAATTATATATTTTAGTTTCAAAATATATATAAAACTGCTTTATTAACTTACATTGCTCTGTTTTAACCTAACAAAAGTCTAAAGAAAACATGAAATAAAAAAAGCAATCAAAAATATCATTAAATAAGACCTTGTGGATGCCGACAAATAGCAGCACTATACTCTTAACTTCTTTCACTGTGTGTGTTTGGTATGTTTTAAAAATGTTTACTACATAAAAATAATTTTTATATTGTAACGTGTGGGTGAGAAAAATGAAACAAAGTTAAGGCATTTATCCAATCTGCACACCACACACTTTATTTATTTATTTTATTATTATTTTTTTTTTTTTATCTTATTCATAAAAGCCTTGGTTGGTTGGCATTGGCACCATTATAACCTGTCACTGTGAATGTCATTGTCTCTGCTGTTCATCTCTCCCCATGCATGCAGGACAACCAGTTTGTCCAATTGTTCAGTAGCAGCTTTAGTACCACTTCCTAATTTACACCCGTGAAATTTTGTTTGTAGAATTTAAATTTAGATAATCAAAATCTCTTTTGATTTGACTCATCCTTATATTTTACAAAGACCATGAATAAAAATGCACAAAGTGCTGTTGTTTCAAAATTTTTATATCTGGCAAATTACACATCAGACAAAGCCTAGAGATTAAGACTTGCTAACAAATATTTTTAACTTTCATATTTGGTGTTCCTGTTTTCATATCTGTTAATGGGTCTCAATCTCTAGGCTTTATCCAACCTTTTATTTTACATGAATAAATGACAATAATTGGCTGTCATTTGGGAGTTCAATCCTGTGCATCATGATCATGATACTTGTATGCACTACCAATCCATTATGATGAGAAATTTCAAAAATGCCTGTACTTGGCTCTTTCAACAGAATTAGAATCAGACCTGGTGTAAACCAATATCTTGCTGTGTGCTACACCACAGCAAGTTTGATGTTTTTTTTTTTTTTTTTTTCTTTATTTATTTATTTTTTCCTTTTTTGTTGAAAATAAATTTTTTTTGCTTTAATTTGGTGGGGGTGGGATCTCTGCCATTAATATGAAAAAATTTCACATAAGAGGAATGTGGAAAAAGGAACCATTTTATTTTATTTGTTTATTATTATTTTTTTAATTATCAAAATAAGACACTTCATAATATATACTTACCGGGCATTATCATCATCAACAGTGCAATTACCAAATGCTTGGATTGGTAATTCAGTACTGAGCATACTGAATTTCTTTTTTAAACTTTGCAGTATTTATTATTTTTGTGATTATTAATAATAATAATAATTAGCATTTTCTCTGCAATTGCTGTTAAAATTTATATTTAGATATTATTTTTTGATCTATTAATCAAAATAAATATATTATCGTTATATTTATTGATATTCTCTTTTATTATTAATTTTGGCCTATGCCACCATTCAGTTAGGAGTTTAGCTCTTATTTTGAATGATCTTTGAGCCTCATAAATTTGGTTTGTTTTAAATGAAATTCCATCAAGGAGTTGCTAATATGCATGTTTATTTCATTGCATACTTGGTTTTATTTTAATTGTATTCTAGTTGCCACCACTACCGCCACCACCTCCTAAAGATCTCCATTTACCCATCTCTTCATGCGAGGACCAAAAACTGGACAGTGGTGATAGTTCTCATATATCACAAGGTTCCACTCCAGAAGAAGGAGAAGATGCTCCTACTGTTGAAGTATTTGATCTGACAAGTGGAAGCAGTGGTTCTTTATCACCAGATACAGATTTGGAAACACTAAGAGTTAAATTAAAGGAGGTATGTCACTAGTTGAAGTTGCAGATAATTTTATACAGTAGAACTTCAATTATCAGTCAGAGTACAGGACCGAAACCATGATGGATAATCAAATAGACAGATGATAGAATATGTACATTAAAAACATTAAATCAAATTAAATGCAACAAGGCATCATATGTTTAAGAGTATAAATAATCTACATAATGTTGGTGTAAATACACCATAGAAAACTCTTAAATGAATAAACTATGTTTGTAGTGTGAAAGGGCATCATTTTATCTGTATCGTATATTGTGCTCATCCTTCACAACAAGTTGCCATGTATTGCACTACCTCGGATAAGTAAGTAACGTTACTACATTGAATAAGTAACAATTCACTAAAAGAGAAGACTATTGTTACTTATTCTCAGTGGGCACCACCACCCAAACAGCACCATTTCAAGACTTCTTGGCCTTTCATTGGTGGATGGGCAGATACCCTGGTATTGCAGACATGACAATCCAATTGTGAAGATAATCCCACAATATGAGAGATGCCAAAAGGTGTACATAATAAAGTTTAAGTCAAAGTAAATGCAACAAGGCATCATATGTTTAAGAGTATAAATAATCTATATAATGTTGGTGTAAATACACCATAGAAAACACTTAAACAAAAAACTATGTTTGTAGTGTGAAAGGGCATATTTTGAGCACAATACGAGATACAGATAAAATGATGCGCTAAAAAAAAAAAAAAAAGTAAGCCTTGAAATGGTGCCAACTGGGTGGTGGTGCCCACTGAGAATAAGTAACAATAGTATTCTCTTTTAGTGAAGCATTACTTATTCGAGGTAGTGCAATACATGGCAACTCATTGTGAAGGATGAGCACAACATGAGATACAGATAAAATGATGCCCTTTCACACTATAAACGTAGTTTTTTCGTTTAAGAGTTTTCTATGGCGTATTTACACCAACATTATATACATTAAAAACATCATACATACAATAGACTGGGTCATCTAACTTTTTTATTTTAATACATAATACATAACCTAATGGAATTTAATTAAACTTTAATTATTCTTTACTTTTTACTAGGTCATCGAAAAATCATAGTACAGATATCTACATCATACCTATTTTTAATATTTTGGCTTACATTGGTCTAGTAATGTCATACAAAAATTTAAAAGAAAACAATATTACATGATTAAATTTATTTTGTTTCATTATCCCACGAGCCTTTTGGGAGGCAATGTTACGAATTTTACGCAAAAGTAACACTTGCATAGCACCTGCTTCTTCTTCAACCTCAAACCACTCAATGCACTTTGACAACATAGTTTCAGCTTCTCAGTGGCTAATTATATTTGTTGTTTCAGCAGCAGCTTTTTCTTCTTCAGTTTCAGAATCATCTGAAATTGTCATCACTCTTTTTTCGTCGTCTAAAATTTTGCATCTGACGTCCATTTCCAGCCAATCATTTACTTCCTCCATTGAAATATTTTTAAAGTGTAACTTTTAAAATTTATGGTGTAGCTTTTCCAAAACTCTATCACATCTAATTTATTTTCTGCCAAAACAAGTTTTTGAATGAGCATTTTGCAATAACGTTTCATACTCTCAATCATGCCTTAGTCCATCAATTGAATGAGAGATGTGTTTGCTGGCAGAAAGTGGTATGATATTTTGCCTTCATCGCTTTTTAAATCACATACATGTATGTGATGAGTAGGCACATTGTCCATCAGTAGCATTGCATATTGTGATAAACCTTTTGATGTTAAACGTGATCGTACACATGGTACAAATATTTTATGAAACCAATCATGAAATATATCTTGGCTCATTCATGCATTGTTTAACTGGCAAAGCTTTTAAATTTATATTTTTAAATGATATAGGCTTTTTTTTGGATTTCCTATAACAACCGAAGGCAATCAGTTGCCTTTGGTTGTTATAGGACTACTGCTGGTATTAGCATATACCATTATAGTGATGTGTTCTTTTTGCATCTTATATCCCTCTGCCATATGTTCAGTCATTGAGGTAGTGCCTTCCAGTTAAGGCCAGTCTCATCACAGTTGTATATTTGGTCTTTAACCAAACTTCGATCAGCTTCGATTTCCTTCTGTAGTTTTTCATGATAAACAGAAATTGCTGTCCTGTCTGCACTTAGCTTCTCACCCTGGATCGACAAAACTTAAATTTGCCCAACCATCAGATGCTAGCCTTGAATGATCTCAGCCTAGTTTTTTATTGATTTCATTGGCTTTTTCGATTATTATAGGGCCCGACAGTGTAATTCCTTGGCTGCGTTTTTGAACAAACCATTGAAACATTGCAGTATCCAGTTGTTCATTTTTATTATTATTATTATTATGTCTATGGTGTCCCCTAGACTTCCGGCTATCTCCACCTGAAAAACTGAATTTATGCAGAATTTATGCAAAAGAGGCCTGTATGGAAGGCCTCTGCACCACCGGGTAGCAGCCGGTACCCAGAAATCACTCTCCGATGGCTGTCCCCCAGGCACATGGAAAACCGGGCCTGGGTCCACCATTCTGACAGTGCCTCATGCACTAAAGTCCCGCTCCCAGGCTGCCCAAACCCGGGAGCCAGCAAAAAATAAATAAAAAAAATAATATATATATATAAATTAATTAAATTACAGGTGACCCCCGCTTAACGCTGATCATTCGTTCCGGAAAAACAGAGCGCTAAGTGAATCCGCGCTAAGCGAGCGCCTCTTTCCCATAAGGTAACATATGTATTTGTGAGCTGCGGTCGGTACCATAGGATATTTCCTAATCAATAATAAACGGTAATGAAAAGATGCACAAATTTCGGTCAAAATATTTAATATTCAAATATTTGCACATATAAAATATTCTGCATTACATACGTATAATTATGTGGTAACTACTTGCGTATCAAAAGTAAACAAAATTCCAATTAAAATAATGAATTTAATGGGTGAATTTAATCATGAAAAATGTGTGGATTTTGAGTTGAACTTTGGCCCTCTTCCAAATAAACTAAAAGGGGTATTAATTTTAAATGGCCCGCAGCATTACCACCCAACAATAAAGTCAACCGATCCTTCGCCGCTTTGAAACTTGGCATGTTTTTTGTTCTTTCAATATGAAACTTCTTTTAGGCATTCGTTTCCCCAAAAGTCCTGCTTCATCTATGTTAAAAACTTGTTGAGAAGTATAACACATAATACCCCTCTTCAATAATTTTAACAAGTTCTTTTTTGAAAGTTTCGGCTCCTTAATCTGCACTAGCGGCTTCTCCCGGGATTTTAAATCTATTCTACCAGTTTTAAATGGTTCCACTTTTTTTTTTTTAGGCGAGTTTTCTTCAGATCATCGTATTGGCTAATCTCTTTCTCTCTCTCTCTCTCTCTCTTTTTTTTTAATATTTAATTCTGCATACTGAATTCTGCATTGGAATATTATCTTCAATAAAATTAGTCTTTCCATTTCAATCCTAATAGCCGGTCTAGTCCTAGTTGCTTGCAGTGGAACAGCTATCTTTCCCGCTGCTAAAATTAATTCTTTATTTTTTCATAATTGTTCTTACAGTTAAATTTGCGAGTCCTAAATTATGGCACACATCCGCTTGTCGTTGACTGAAATCGATTCGCTTCAAAACGTCTAATTTAATTTTCAAATTCAGTCTTTTTCTTACATTTATAGGCTTCGTACTGCGCCCAGACGTTGTTGCATTTTCATTCCTGTCGGTCATTATTAGCTCTTCGAAAATATAACTGCGTTGGTTGAATTAATTATGATACAATGTTCAAGTAAACTGTCCGTTACGCACGATGTCTAATACTGTACTGAGTGATGACTAACTAGACTTCGGATAAATGCATATAACGCAAATATTACAAGCAATATATTTGATCATTTTTTAAAATGTTGATCTCGGAACTACGTAACAAGTGAGTATACTTAAATTAGCGTGCGAGAAAATTTCACTGAGCGTGGGAAAATTGCTCAAGTCGGCGTGGGAAACGTTTTAATGCTGTTTTGCTATTCATTTTCAAGCTATCGACTCCATCAAATGAAACGATTTCGTTAAATATGTCAAAAATGTAATCTGTAAAAGAGCGTTATAGTGATCTGTGACAGCGTTATAGTCAGATATGGGTTATAATATAAGAACAGTGTTATAGCGAATCAGCGTAAAGCGAACCGCGTTATAACGGGGGCCTGCTGTAATAAAAAATAGATATAATAATAAAAATAAAATATGTACATACAAACAAACAAAATAACACACACAACTTGCTAAAAATGAACAAGTTGTTCATTTTTAGCAAGCTACGTTGTTTTGTGACTTTTAGCATTACTATTAGTGGGTTTCCATTTTTGACACGTGGCTTTCAATTTTGTCTGCATCATGCTTTATATCATTTACTGTTGTTCTTCCTATTCCATAAACCGATGCTATACTTGTAGCACTTCATCTCTTCATAGACGATTGATTATTTAAATTTTTTGTGATTATCCCAACACTACTCACTTGCATTTCTCTGTCATTTCAATGGGTTTACTAAATAAAAATTACTAAAATATGAAACAAGAGGTTAAAATACAACCGTATGCAGTGAGTTGTAAACAAAGACTGGGTGACACATGGCACCAATATCACGATGCATTATGGTGTAGTGGGGTTAAGTGGCGGTTAGCAGAGACTGGCGGTAAATAGGGTGACAGACAATCAAAGTTCTACTGTATACAGTTAAATGTTAAATGTGTATGTCTTGTAATTAGTGTTCTGTTTTTTTTTTTTTTTTTTTTTCTCTCTCTCATATTAAAACTAGTTCATTGAAAGAGATAACAGGAATACAAATCTTGATATTAGTGGAATGTTAATGAATTAATTCATACCATACACAGAGACACAACAAAACAACGTTATATGTAGTTGTTGTTTTTTTTTTCTTTTTTTCCCCCCCTCCCTCTTGTCATATGCCTCCGTTCTTAATTATACTAGAAGAATTGTAGATATTTAAACAATATTCAGATTAAAATATTTCATTTATAATGTAGAGCTAGTGTTTATTTTCAAAGAATACAAGCAAACTTTTAAAGGATTCTGACTAAACTCATCTTCTTGCTTCTTCCTTAGTGTCGTCATAAATTTCCCTTTATTATAGAAAAGTCATATTATTGTAGGTCATAGCAGGGTCATGTGGTTGCAAATTTGGCATGCTGAAAAAATTTACACTGATTTTTCTCAACTTTTGAAGGCTTTTTATATATATAATAGCTGCTGAGAAAAGGAAAGGAGAAAAATATTTATGGGTGTTGGGTGCTTTCTGTCTATCAGTGGTACTTGTCCATAAATTTTTTTTCTTACTCTTTCTTCTCTTTCCTTTTCATATAATTTTTATAGATATATATATATGCTAGGGCTGTTTCGAAAAAACATGGACTGAGATCATTGCTCTGAGTCCGAGTCACTTGGGAGTTGGTATGGGTCTCTTTTTAAAAATAGCATCCTTCACATTCTATACACCTTTTACAGCGAATTCACTAGCTTCTGAAACACGTTCTGCAGCCCGTTTTCTGAAAAGCATTGCAGGATAGCAGATGTGGCAGATTTAACTTCTTCATTTGTGTTAAATATTTTTCCTCTCAACTTTTTTTTTTTTTTTTAGTCTCGGAAAAGCCCAGACATCGCATGGTGCAAAGTCTGAGCTGTATGGAGGGTGGTCTAGTGGTTGACCACCAATTTTCGCTAAAGCTTGCATTGCTAGTTGTGCAACATGTGGCCTAGCATTATCTTGAAGAAACTATTCTTGATTAAGCAGTTTGCTCCTTTGAGGTGAACTCGCAACATGCATAATATTCTCTGTTTACAGTTTTTTTTTTTTTTTTTTTTACAGGAACCCAGCATTGCAGTATTATTCCGCGGGAGTCAAAAAACAAAATCAACATCAATTTTTTTGATGAACCAAAAAACTCGAAATTGTTTTGGAGGTGGTGAATCATGGCGTTTCCCTATGCTTGACTGCTGTTTGGACTCGGGATCAAAATGTTTAATCCAGGGCTCATCACACAATTATTTTATTCAAAAAGTCGGCCTCTTCTTCCACTTTGTCGATAAAGACTTGACAAAGCTCAATGGCGTTCTTTTTGTTCTGCGATAAGATTGCGCGGTACTCATCTTCTGCAAACATGTGACATTAAGGTGCATCTTTACAATTTTGTGACACCTTGCTACACCAACATTCAACTGAACTGCCGGATCACAATTCGATAAATGTCTATTTTCTTTCAATAACGTTTCGGCCACCGGGCTAGCTGGGTGGGTAAAGTGCCTGCGTGGCAACCCAAAGGTCGCGGGTTCGAATCCCGCCTCAGGCTTGGATCAAAGTACTGCAAAAACCTTAGGAGGTGCATTATGGCCACAGAAGCCGATGTGCCAACAACTACCAAAAAAAAAAAAACGTTTCGCCTTCCTCGATGCTTTCATCATTCACTGAGGTTGACGGATACCTGCTTCTTTGTTCGTCTTGTAATTTTTTTTTTTTTTTTTTCATCCTTAAGCTACCACCATTTAAATATAGCCATTCTGCCCAAAGCTTCTTCACTATATGCCTCTTGAATGATCTCAAACATATTCTGACCACTTTTGCCTAACTTTACACAAAATTCAATTGCGATTCTTTTTCTAATAATTAACAAAATATCTTTCTCATACCCCATCATAAAACACACTTCATATAAACTGTTATAACGAACACAAAAATGAATACTACGTGATACACTTGCACAAATTAAGAAAATGTGGGGGAACATTCCTAGACCATAAACTCATCGCTCGTTTCCATAGCAACGAAGAAGCAGTGTTGACAGTTCCTCATATTTTCAGAACAGCCCTCGTATACACACACACAGTTTCTGAACTGAATGACACAGATGTGAACGTATTTCCATTGTAGTTCCCTCCCCTGCAGTTCTGAACTGTTACTCAGAGCATTATAATCAAAACACTTGATTATTAATAAGTTTCAACTAGGATTCATTCAGTGTTCAGTATAATAATACCATATGTATTATACTGCATTTGGGTATAGTTCCAGTGGGAATAATAGTCTTGGTTAGGTTATATAATATTTGATTAAATATTAAATTCTAAGTTCAATATTAAGTTCATGAACTCTGTGGTCCACCTTTATGCGAATAACATCCATAAAGTGTAACAAATTGTGCATAGTGTCCTTCAGAAATGTATATTGCACCGATATTCGAAAATAGTATTACAGTGGATTCCGGTTTATTTGGGACAAATCTTAAAGAACAGAACCCAATCGAGAAAATAGCCAGGGTTTACTTCACTTAATTGGACAACATGCCATTTAATCAGGGCAGGAGACCGTAGCACTCGAGATTACCCTACAGTTGTGTCCGACCATACCACATTGTCCGGTCATATTTCTGGTGGTCACAACCATAAAACAATTAGCAGTTTCTGGTTTATTGGGCTTTTCTGTTAGAGCAATCTATAAATGGATAGTAAACCTGATCTTATTGAATTTGTGATAATACCAACATTCTATGGATTTTTATGTTATTATGGTGAAATGTGTTTACACTTCCATGAAATCTTTATATTAAAAAAAAAAATTTTTTTTTTTCAGAATTTTCTCTTCATTCCTATTTTTTAAGCTTCGTAACTTGTTACTCCGTTCTCACTTGGGCGTATCATATTACTTGCAATTTGTGTGTGTGCCGTGTTCTCTGTTATTGATTGCTTATCTTTTTTACTGTTTTTAATTTTAATCCCCACCCACAAATATTAATGAACAGAAATATCAACTAGTTAGTATGTACATATTACAGCATGTATTAATTAAGCTATGCACATAAGCATATATTTATTTTTATTTTATTATTATTATCGGAATAAAATATTATTCCGATTTTCACATATCATTTAATTTTTTAATTGGTAAGGTAATAAAGTGTAAATTTGTACTTAATATATGTTTCCTTTTATTGCCTGTGGATAATATTCCTCCTATTTTCGCTAATTAGAATCGCTATTTAATAGAATTAAAATTTAATTCACAAATGTGATCACAATGACCGGCACTTACTACATATCAGTATATTGAATGGTACTTTACTATGGCGAGTCCATTGTAACGTGATTTAATCGTACAGAAAATCAATCGTAAAGCTGTATTTTTAACTATTTACGCCAAACTTCGCATAATTGACAACTGCTTAATCGGGCCAAAATGCACTAGTCCCGATGTGTCCCAAATAACCAGAATCAACTGTATATACTATTCTGGTAGAGAATTGATGATGTTAATTGATATGTCGTACGTAGTCATTCAAGTGGATTGAGATCTGGAAATTGCAGTGGTCATTTGAGATGGTGGATGTTTCCATTGTATTCTTAAAGTCCTGACATTATAATGGTTTTTTCCACTTGTTTGGGGAGGTCCGGGTTCGGTTCCTGGCTATGACTGGAACTGAAGTTCTCTTCAATTGAAGCTGTATTTAACTGATCTCAGGCAGAAGTAGTAGTGTTTCCTCCTGTGCTGTTCTGGGTTGTTCAGCCTATGCAAATCTTCTTGGGAATACAAACTTATGTAGACCTGATATACAATCGGTGCAGTATGGCCTAAGTTGCTGATGTGTCCAAAACCAAACAACTTCATATCATGATGGTTAGTTTAGAATATGCACAGAAATAATTAAGGTAATGAATCATTATTATATGGCTTGAGTTACAAGTCATAAAAACATCTAATCAAAACATCAGTACATCAAGTCTGTAAATTGCCTATATTCTATGATAGGCTGAGAAATTCCTAGAATTTCTAGAATAAAAAATATATAAATATCAAATAAGAAAAACTCACATTATTTTACAACCTAGAATGTCTATTATATTTTACAGTAGGTGGAATTTTTCTTATTTAGTCTTATATGTGCACAGTTTTATTTTTATCTCTTGTTGACAGTAAGTAGTTTTAAATCATTGTTTTTAGAATGTCACTTTTCTGAACAAAGATCTATAAAATTTTGCCTTTTGCTGAAGAAATCAGCCTCAGAAACTTGAAAGCAAATGATGAAAAACTATATGAAGAGTATGAGAATGGTACAAACTTTTCAAAGATGAATGCAATATGACTGAGGATGATGCAAGATGTAAGAGACCTTGCATAAAGCATGTCCACAAATGACAAACTTGTTTTCTGCATTAGAAGAAATTTTCAAGCATTGTAGAGGCTGATCATCAAATAAGAATTGAGGACGGCTCCTCAAGTTGGAATATCATATGGTAGTTGCCACGCCATTATATAAAAAAATATATATATATATGATGTTTCAACTTGAAAAGTTTATGCAACTTTTTTTAGGTACATTCGCATAGATGCATAAGCACCTCTCATCTTCGCCATATCCGTCTGCATGTAACAAATTAACTCCCAGTGGGTGGATTTTCTTGAAATTTTATATTTAATTCATATAGAAAGATTTGTTGAGCCATCCCAAATTTAATTAAATTGGACAAATAGAAATCCAGCAATTATTTCTTTCTTCCATATGTATGAAAGAAAGAAATAATATATATACATAAACATTATATGAAAGAAATATGAGTCTGTGCACGCTTTGTGTGTATTATTATGTAAGACTCATGAATGTGAAGAGATCCATATGTATAGAGAGAAAAGACTTAAAAAGCATGTGGAAGGAGAGTAATAAAAATTATACAGTTGTAATTAAAGTGAACAGCTAAATTTCAAGATCATACGATTGATTGACAGGATATGATTGATCATGAGCCTTTAAGATCAATCATATCATGCCTCCTCTCCCTCACCACAGAAATTTTTTCACATGAATGAAAATATTTTGCAACATATATTCTGTCCTTGAGAAAATTCCAGGTCCAGTTACAATTTCGCAGCTTCCCCCCCCCTCCACACACAGAAATCGGCATAAATGAAAGTATGTTTTTGCATTAATCAACAAGAAAAGTGTGGATTGCTACCAAAGTGTGGATTGGTCCTTGAGGTTGTCACAGACATTCTCTCAGATATGCCAGACAAGCTGTTCTTGCTACCTGGGAGTCTAAAACGCTGATGGAACTGATATTCGGGTGACACTTAAGTCAAGTGGACCCAATTTCAGCAAAGTCCGGACGGTCTATGACAGCCAAATCCTCTGCTTGCACCTTCACGATGGTGGGACTGTTAGTAATCCTGGCTATAACCTCCATGCACAAGTACATGGTGGGTGACCACCCAGGTGTGAACCAACGTAAGCAAGGGTCGAGGTGTGGCGCCCACACCACATGGAGGAACGCCGCCCCTCTATGTTACCAGGCAGTACTAGGTGGTAGATGACTCTCATCAACCGGTGAAATACCACCACTTTGCTTATTGGAGGCTTGAAGTGGTGGAACCCATGTTTAGTCTCTAGAGCTAACTTCCGGCCAACCCTTCCCTATCTCTTCCATCATGCAGTATGATTAATGATTTTTGAGGTTATGATGACTGTCGTGGCGAGATCCAATATTCCTTACATTTCGAGAGTACAGCTCTAAAACGGTGTTCGCAGGCCGGCCGCTAGATAGTACACCGGACCAAACCTGTTGGTAACTCTCTAGGAGGCTTCCGGATCAGCTAGTGTATAATCTTGCTACCTCTACTCTGCCAGATAGTGACTGGAGGGAGTCCGAGTAGTGTGTATGCGGGGAGCATTGTCGAGGCCACGTTATGTCAAGGATCTGGGTATATTCTTACCACATGTACGCCATGTCCAAAAATTTCATTACTTCATACAGCATGTCCCACCCACTTTTTCTTACTATTGAATACACCATGAATTGTCAAAATAATAGAGCAAGCTTGTCTGCGAAAAGATCTAAACCTCCCAAGGACTTCCTAATTCATTTCACAAATATACGTGGTCTCAATTCCAATCTCAACGATGTCCATTTCCACTTGCAGTCTTCCAAACCCCATGTACTTTTTCTGACTGAATCTCAGTTATCAGTTGATTCAACTACTTCTCATCTCAGATGTCCAAATTATTTGCTGTATGATTCCTTTCGCCTCAAAGGTGGTACTTGTGCATATGTCCGTTCTGATATTCCCTGTCAGAGACTTGGCAATTTGGAATCTCCTCTCTTTGATCTTCTCTGGCTTAAAATCTCTCTACCTCATTGTGTCAAATTCATCTGTTGTCTCTACCGTTCTCCCAACTCCATTAATCACTTGGAGCTCTTTGACTTCCTCTCTTTGCAACTTGACTTTCTCCAGTCTAACTTTCCTAACAGTGAGGTAATTTTCCTTGGTGATTTTAACGTTCACAACTCCAGCTGGCTTCCATTTTCTAGTCACACCGACCCAGCAGGTCGAGATGCTGAGGCTTTTGCAATTACTAATGACCTAGCACAGATTGTTCATTTACCTACAAGACTACCGGACAATACTACTCATACAGCCAATACGCTTGATCTTTTTCTCACAAACAACCCTTCTAAGTACAAGGTTGAAGTGAGAGGCCCTTTAGGCACTTCAGATCACAACTTGGTGATTGTCTCTTCTCCAATGGAACCTTTATCTCATGGCTATTCCCAACCTCGTATTGTTTGGCATTACAAGAATGCAAAATGGGATGACCTGCGAGACTTCTTTTCTTCTTTTCCGTGGTCTGATTACTGTTTCAAAACTTCTGATGTCAACGTTTGCTCAGATCGTGTCAGTGAAATTATTCTTGCAGGAATGGAATCCTTTATCCCACACTCCACTTTAAAATCTCGTCCTTTATCTAAACCTTGGTTTTCCAATAAATGTGCTAAGGCTGTCCAAGAGAAGAATGTTGCATATCGTAATTGGCTTGTTTCTAATTCTTCAGTTTCATTTTCTGCCTACACCAAAGCTCGCAACAATTGTAAAGCAGTTATTAATCAGTCCAAACTAGAGTTTGAACAGGCTAAGAGTAGAAAACTTGCTTCTTGCCCTAATGGTAGCCGAGCATTCTGGTCTCTTGCCAAAGCTATTGGCTGCAACTTTTGCCCATCTCTGCTCCCACCTCTGTCCATCAAATCAAACTTACATTCAGAATTACTCAGCTAAAATTAAAAGCCTGCCTACTCATCCTGTTTGGCCACTCCTGCATGATCCTCTGTGGAAAACTCACTATAGAAATAAACCCAGAACAATTCAGCCTGCTGGTATCAGACTGCAGATTCTACCAGAAAGCTGGAACATCCAATTCGATAATATCCTCAGAGAATCAAACGATCCAGATCCCCCATGGTCTACTCTCACATTTTCTTCTCATGAATACCTTGAGCAATGGGGTAAAAGTTCCATAGCAAATATTAACATCCAACAACTACATGATGCTCATACACAAAAGTACCCTGAATTCACCAAGATCTATACTGATGGTTCAAAGTCTGACAATCAAGTGGGTGCAGCTGCTGTCTTCCCTAATTCAACTATCTCATTTTCACTTCCAGTCGAATGTAGCAGTTATACCGCAGAGCTTCATGCCATCAAGCTTGCTCTTGAAAACATCTCACTGCTGTCAATAAATAAAAGTATAATATATACCGATTCACAAAGTGCTATTACAGCTTTGAAAGGTATTTCCTTATCTACCAATCCTTTATTAAAACTCATAAAACATAAGCTGATGCAGCTTCATGAGCATAAACAAACTGTTATCTTTTCTTGGGTCCCAGGCCACAGTGGTATCCCAGGAAATGAATTGCAGATGATGCTGCAAAGCATCCTTCTAATATAGCCTCAACAAATGATCTAGTCCCATATCTTGATTACAGACACAAAATTCAGAAAACATGCATGGAACAATGGACACTTCTGTGGAAAATGCAAACAGATAACAAGCTATTTCAAATAAAATCTGAACCACAATTATGGACTTCTAGCCTTCGTAAAAATAGAAAAGAAGAAGTAATCTTAGCCAGAATCCGAATAGGTCACACTCACCTCACACATCTCTATTTGCTTACAGGGAATGATCCTCCTCAATGTGCAAACTGCTCACAGCCACTTACAGTAAAACATATACTTGTCGAATGTAGCTTGTTTAACAATGCCCGACTAATGGCTTTTAGTTCCATCTCAGATCAGCAACAACCTTTGTCTCTCAATAACATCATAGGCAAAGAAGCAAATCTCTCTGAATTATTTCTCTATTTAAAACAAATTAAAGTGTATGATCGTTTTTAACTCCTGTACAAGCAGTTCCCGTATGTAAAATAAATTTATTTGGGAGGTGCAATATGGCCTAAGTTGCCCTTGCACCAAAAAAACACCACAACAACAACAACAACAACCTCTGTCCAAACCAGATGGTTCTGTTGTCACTTCAGCCAAGGATAAAGGTGACCTGCTAGCATCCCATTTTTCTTCCAGCTCATGTATTAATGATCTTGGTAAAACACCTCCCACCTAACACGCTCCATTCAATGCCTCCTGTGGTCTTCCGTCAAAAGGATATCAGAAGGATTTTGATGAATCTTGATGCTAAGAAAGCTCCAGGTCCTGATGGTATTTCTCCACTTGTTCTCAAAACTTGTGCTCCTGAACTCACTCCTATTCTTTGCCGCCTTTTTTCACTTTCTTATTCCAAAGGTGTTTTTCTGTCTGCTTGGAAATTTGCTGATATCCAGCCAGCCAGTTCCTAAAAAGGGTGACAAATCCCTCCCATCCAATTATCGTCCCATTGCAATTACTTCTACTCTTTCTAAAGTAATGGAGAAATCAATTAACCGCCAACTCTTAAACTACCTAGAAACCTTCCGCCTGATCAACGATCGCCAGTATGGATTCTGTCAGTGTCGATCCTCTGGTGATATTCTGGCTTATGTTACCCATTTATGGACTAATTCAATGGAAAGGTTCAGTGAAACACAAGTAGTTGCTCTTGACATCTCAAAGGCTTTTGATCGTGTTTGGCATAAAGGTCTTCTAAACAAGCTTCCATCTTATGGTTTGCCAACTGTTTTTAGTAATTGGTTATCCAGTTTTCTCTCTGATCGCTCACTGAGGGTGATGGTAGATGGCTCTCTGTCTTCTAACTTCTCCACTAATGCCGGTGTCCCCCAAGGTTCAGTTCTTTCCCCCACTCTTTTCCTCTTGTATATCAATGACCTTCTTCCATTGACTGGAAATCCTATCCACAGTTTTGCCGATGATAGCACATTGCATTCAACTTTCCATTTTGAGAAACCTTGTCCTGCTCAATCAGCTTCAAGTTCTCGAAAATCTGCTGCCAATTCCTGAAATGCCGATTTTCAGGTAATTCTCCAGTGGGGCAAAGACAACTTAGTTGATTTCAACCGTTCTAAAACCCAGTCTTGTCTTATATCTCGCAAAAAGGATTCTTCTGCTCCTATGCTTATCTTTAGTGACACTCCGATTTCTAGGCAAAATGATATATCTCTTTTGGGGATTACCCTGACTTCTAATCTCTCTTGGCACAAGCACATTACAAATATTGCTTCCTCTGCATCTAAAAAACTTGGTTTTCTCTTTCGCTCTCGGCGTTACTTTTCTTCTAAACAGCTGCTCACTCTGTATAAATCGCAAATCCGCCCTGCCATGGAATATTGTTCCCACATCTGACGTGGTGCCCCCAAAACCTCTCTCAGGCTTCTTGATTCCATTCAGAAGAGGGCAGTTAGGTTAATTAATGATTCATCTCTAACAGAGTCTCTCCACTCGCTTTCTCATAGACGTACTGTTTCTGCTGCATGCCTCTTCTACAGATACTTACATGGGCACTGTTCTTCTGAATTGGCTTCTATAATTCCCGCTCTCTCTTTCAAAACAGTCCGAACACGTGCCACCACCAGCCAACTTCAAACCCACAGAACCAACTTTTCATCTTCCTCATTTATTCATTCAACTGCCGTTTTCTGGAACAACCTTCCTTCATACGTATTTCCTGAAAATTACAATCTACAGAAGTTCAAGTCCAATGTCAACAAATATCTTCTTTCGTCTTCTCAACCTCCAACCCAAGCACGGTACTAAGTACTATAGGTTCTAATACCTCTCGTGTTTGGGGTTCTCATTAAAAAAAAAATAAATAAAAATTTCGACAAACATCTGTTGGCCCTGGGATGGTTCTAAGTTCATTTCGAATTTCTTAGCATTCCCTCAACAGTTTCCCTACAGAAATATTACTATAAATTTGGAACAAGTGCTCTGATCTATTTCAGAATTTCAGTGCTAATTCAGAATGTTTTAGGACTCTTTGTAACAAATTTTCATGTCAATGGATTGATTATTTTTTTGCTATAAAGCATGAATTGCTACTGTTTCTAAATGCATCTAAAACATAATGCACTACATACATTAACTAACGTGTTCCCAAGTTTTTAACTGCAAATCAAGTGGAAACAAGAATTGAATTTTCAAAAGAACGGTTGAAATTTGTGATCATGACCTAGATTCATAGAGGTTAATAGATCTAGATTGATAGAGCAAACTTATCTGCGAAAAGATCTAAACCTCTGAAACACTTCCTAGTTCATTTCATAATTATACGTGGTCTCAGTTCTAATCTCAATGATGTCCATTTCCACTTACAGTCTGCCAAACTCCATGTACTTTTTCTGACAGAATCTCAGTTATCGGTTGATTCAACCACTGCTCGTCTCAGTTGCCCAAATTATTCGCTGTACAATTCCTTTCGCCTCAAAGGTGGTACTTGTGCATATGTCCATTCCGATATTCCCTGTCAGAGACTTAGTAATTTGGAATCTCCTCTTTTTGACATTCTCTGGCTTAAAATGTCTCTACCTCATTGTGTCAAATTTATCTGTTGTGTCTACCGTTCTCCCAACTCCACTAATCACTTGGAACTCTTTGACTTCCTCTCTTTGCAACTTGACTTTTTCCTGTCCAATTTTCCTTGGTCATTTTAGTGTTCACAACTCCAGCTGGATTCCATTTTCTAGTCACACCGACCCAGCTGGACGAGATGCTGAGTCTTTTGCAATTACTAAAGACCTCGTACAGATTGTTCATTTACCTATCAGAATACCAGACAATCCTAACCATACAGCAAATACACTTGATCTTTTTCTCACAAACAACCCTTCTAAGTACACAGTCAAAGTGAGTGGTCCTTTAGGCACCTCAGATCACAACTTGGTGATTGTCTCTTCTCCAGTGGAGCCTTTATCTCCTGGCTCTTCCCAACCTTGTGTTGTTTGGCATTACAAGAATGCAAAATGGAATGACCCGCATGATTTCTTTTCTTCTTTTCCTTGGTTGAATTACATTACTGTTTCAAAACTTCTGATGTCAACATTTGCTCAGATTGTGTCAGTGAAAATTATTCTTGTAGGAATGGAATCGTTTATCTAAACTTTGGTTTTCCAATATATGTGCTAAGGCTGTGTAAGAGAAGAATGTTGTATATAGTAATTGGATTGTTTCCAATTCTTCAGTTTCATTTTTTGCATACACCGGAGCTCACAACAATTGTAAAGCAGTTATTAATCAGTCCAAACTAGATTCTGAACAGGCTAAGAGTAGAAAACTCACTTCTTGCCCTAATGGTAGCCGAGCATTCTGGTCTCTTGCCAAAGTTATTGGCCGCAACTTTTGCCCATTCCTGCTCCCACCTCTGTCAAAACCAGATGGTTCTATTGTCACTTCAGCCAAGGATAAAGCTGACCTGCTAGCATCTCATTTTTCTTCCAACTTGTGTATTAATGATCTTGGTAAAACACCTCCCACCATTCCCAGCATACCCCATTCAATGCCTCCTGTGGTCTTCTGTCAAAAGGATGTCCAAAGGATTTTGATGAATCTCAGTGCTAAGAAAGCTCCAGCTCCTGATGGTATTTCTCCACTTGTTCTCAAAACTTGCTCTCCTGAACTTACTCCTGTTCTTTGCCATCTTTTTTCACTTTCTTATTCTAAAGGTGTTTTTCCTTCTGCTTGAAAATTTGCTCATATCCAACCAGTTCCTAAAAAGGGTGAAAAATCCATCCCATCCAATTATCGTCCTTTTGCAATTACTTCTACTCTTTCTAAAGCAATGGAGAAATCAATTAACTGTCTAGAAACCTTCCATCTGATCAACAATCGCCAGTGTTGATCCACTGGTAATATTCTGGCTTATGTTACCCATTTATGGACAAATTCAATGGAAAAGTTCGGTGAAACAAGCAATTGCTTTAGACATCTCAAAGGCTTTGGATTGTGTTTGGCATAAAGATCTTCTAAACAAGCTTCCATTCACTGGATAACCAATTACAAAATATAGTTTTCCAACTGAATTTTGTTTTTTTTTTTTTTTTTATGAGAACCCCAAACACGAGAGGTATTATAACCTATAGTACTTAGTACCATGCTTGGGTTGGAGGTTGAGAAGACGAAAGAAGATATTTGTTGATATTGGACTTGAACTTCTGTAGATTGTAATTTTTAGGAAATACGTATGAAGGAAGGTTGTTCCAGAAAACGGCAGTTGAATGAATAAATGAGGAAGATGAAAAGTTGGTTCTGTGGGTTTGAAGTTGGACAGTAAATGGATGTTGGCTGGTGGCGGCACGTGTTCGGACTGTTTTGAAAGAGAGAGCGGGAATTATAGAAGCCAATTCAGAAGAACAGTGCCCATGGAAGTATCTGTAGAAGAGGCATGCAGCAGAAACAGTGCGTCTATGAAAAAGCAAGTGGAGAGACTCTGTTAGAGATGAATCATTAATTAACCTAACTGCCCTCTTCTGAATGGAATCAAGAAGCCTGAGAGAGGTTTTGGGGGCACCACCCCAGATGTGGGAACAATATTCCATGGCAGGGCGGATTTGCGATTTATACAGAGTGAGCAGCTGTTTGGGAGAAAAGTAACGCCGAGAGCGAAAGAGAAAACCAAGTTTTTTAGATGCAGAGGAAGCAATATTTGTAATGTGCTTGTGCCAAGAGAGATTAGAAGTCAGGGTAATCCCCAAAAGAGATATATCATTTTGCCTAGAAATTGGAGTGTCACTAAAGATAAGCATAGGAGCAGAAGAATCCTTTTTGCGAGATATAAGACAAGATTGAGTTTTAGAAGGGTTGAAATCAACTAAGTTGTCTTTGCCCCACTGGAGAATTACCTGAAGATCGGCATTTAAGGAATTGGCAGCAGATTTTCGAGAACTTGAAGCTGATTGAGCTGGACAAGGTTTCTCAAAATGGAAAGTTGAATGCAATGTGCTATCATCGGCAAAACTATGGATAGGATTTCCAGTCAATGGAAGAAGGTCATTGATATACAAGAGGAAAAGAGTGGGGGAAAGAACTGAACCTTGGGGGACACCAGCATTAGTGGAGAAGTTAGAAGACAGAGAGCCATCTACCATCACCCTCAGTGAGCGATCAGAGAGAAAACTGGATAACCAATTACTAAAAACAGTTGGCAAACCATAAGATGGAAGCTTGTTTAGAAGACCTTTATGCCAAACACGATCAAAAGCCTTTGAGATGTCAAGAGCAACTACTTGTGTTTCACCAAACCTTTCCATTGAATTAGTCCATAAATGGGTAACATAAGCCAGAATATCACCAGTGGATCGACACTGACGGAATCCATACTGACGATCGTTGATCAGTCGGAAGGTTTCTAGGTAGTTTAAGAGTTGGCGGTTAATTGATTTCTCCATTACTTTAGAAAGAGTAGAAGTAATTGCAATGGGACGATAATTGGATGGGAGGGATTTGTCACCCTTTTTAGGAACTGGCTGGATATGAGCAAATTTCCAAGCAGAAGGAAAAACACCTTTGGAATAAGAAAGTGAAAAAAGGCGACAAAGAATAGGAGTAAGTTCAGGAGCACAGGTTTTGAGAACAAGTGGAGAAATACCATCAGGACCTGGAGCTTTCTTAGCATCAAGATTCATCAAAATCCTTCTGATATCCTTTTGACGGAAGACCACAGGAGGCATTGAATGGAGCGTGTTAGGAATGGTGGGAGGTGTTTTACCAAGATCATTAATACATGAGCTCGAAGAAAAATGGGATGCTAGCAGGTCAGCTTTATCCTTGGCTGAAGTGACAACAGAACCATCTGGTTTGGACAGAGGTGGGAGCGGAGATGGGCAAAAGTTGCGGCCAATAGCTTTGGCAAGAGACCAGAATGCTCGGCTACCATTAGGGCAAGAAGCAAGTTTTCTACTCTTAGCCTGTTCAAACTCTAGTTTGGACTGATTAATAACTGCTTTACAATTGTTGCGAGCTTTGGTGTAGGCAGAAAATGAAACTGAAGAATTAGAAACAAGCCAATTACGATATGCAACGTTCTTCTCTTGGACAGCCTTAGCACATTTATTGGAGAACCAAGGTTTAGATAAAGGACAAGATTTTAAAGTGGAGTGTGGGATAAAGGATTCCATTCCTGCAAGAATAATTTCACTCACACGATCTGAGCAAACGTTGACATCAGAAGTTTTGAAACAATAATCAGACCAAGGAAAAGAAGAAAAGAAGTCTCGCAGGTCATCCCATTTTGCATTCTTGTAATGCCAAACAATACGATGTTGGGAATAGCCATGAGATAAAGGTTCCATTGGAAAAGAGACAATCACCAAGTTGTGATCTGAAGTGCCTAAAGGACCTCTCACTTCAACCTTGTACTTAGAAGGGTTGTTTGTGAGAAAAAGATCAAGCGTATTGGCTGTATGATTAGGATTGTCCGGTATTCTTGTAGGTAAATGAACAATCTGTGCTAGGTCATTAGTAATTGCAAAAGCCTCAGCATCTCGACCTGCTGGGTCGGTGTGACTAGAAAACGGAAGCCAGCTGGAGTTGTGAACGTTAAAATCACCAAGGAAAATTACCTCACTGTTAGGAAAGTTGGACTGGAGAAAGTCAAGTTGCAAAGAGAGCCAGAGCCAGAGAAGATCAAAGAGAGGAGATTCCAAATTGCCAAGTCTCTGACAGGGAATATCAGAACGGACATATGCACAAGTACCACCTTTGAGGCGAAAGGAATCATACAGCAAATAATTTGGACATCTGAGATGAGCAGTAGATGAATCAACTGATAACTGAGATTCAGTCAGAAAAAGTACATGGGGTTTGGAAGACTGCAAGTGGAAATGGACATCGTTGAGATTAGAATTGAGACCACGTATATTTGTGAAATGAATTAGGAAGTCCTTGGGAGGTTTAGATCTTTTCGCAGATAAGCTTGCTCTATTATTTTGACAATTCATGGTGTATTCGATAGTAAGAAAAAGTGGGTGGGACATGCTGTATGAAGTAATGAAATTTTTGGATATGGCGTACATGTGGTAAGAATATACCCAGATCCTTGACATAACGTGGCCTCGATAATGCTCTCCGCATACACACTACTCGGACTCCCTCCAGTCACTATCTGGCAGAGTAGATGTAGCAAGATTATACACTAGCTGATCCGGAAGCTTCCTAGAGAGTTACCAATAGGTTCAGTCCGGTGTACTAACTAGCGGCCGGCCTGCGAAAACCGTTTTAGAGCTGTACCCTCGAAATGTAAGGAATATTGGATCTCGCCATTGTAATTGGTTATCCGGTTTTCTCTCTGATCCCTCACTGAGGGTGATGGTAGATGGCTCTGTCTTCTAACTTCTCCACTAATGCTGGTGTTCCCTAAAGTTCAGTTCTTTCCCCCACTCTTTTCGTCTTGCATATTAATGACCTTCTTCCATTGACAAGGAAATCCTATCCATAGTTATTCCGATGATAGCACATTGCACTCTACTTTCCATTTTGAGAAACCTTGCCCTGCTGAATCAGCTTCAACTGCTCGAATATCCACTACCAATTCCTTAAATGCCGATCTCCAGGTAATTCTGCAGTGGGGCAGAGACAACTTAGTTGATTTCAATTCTTCTAAAACTCAGTCTTGTCTTATATCTCGCAAAAAGGATTCTTCTGCTCCTATGCTTATCTTTGGTGACACTCTGATTTCTAGGCAAAATGATATATCTCTTTTGGGGATTACACTGACTTCTAATCTCTCTTGGCACAAGCACATTACAAATATTGCTTCCTCTGCATCTAAAAAACTTTGTTTTCTCTTTCCCTCTCGGCGTTACTTTTCTTCCAAACAGCTGTTTACTTTGTACAAATCTCAAATCTGCCCTATCATGGAATTTTGTACCCACATCTGTGGTGATGCCCCCAAAACCTCTCTCAGGCTTCTAGATTCCATTCAGAAGAGTGCAATTAGGTTAATTAATGACTCATCTCTAACAGGGTCTCTCCGCTCTCTGTCTCATAGATGTATTGTTTCTGCTGCATGCCTTTTCTACAGATACTTCCATAGGCACTGTTCTTCCGAATTGTCTTCTATAATTCCTGCTCTCTCTCTTTCAAAACAGTCCAAACACATGCTGCCACCAGCCAAATTCATTTACTGTCCATCTTCAAACTCATAGACCCAACTTCTCATCTTCCTCGTTTATTCATTCAGCTGCCGTTTCCCAGAACAACCTTCCTTCATATGTATTTCCTGAAAATTAGAGTCTACAAAAGTTCAAGTCTCAAATATCTTCTTTCGTTTTCTCAACCTCCAACCCATGCACTGTACTATAGGTTCTAATACCTCGTGTTTGGGATTTTCATAAAAAAAAAAAAAAAAAAAAAAAGATTGCTAAAACAATAATAGTGGGGGATGGATTGTGGTATTATCTTTACAACCTGCAGACAAAACAGTTCTCTGAATGTAAGGCTCCTTTTTCTCTCAAGAATAAAAGAAATTTTGACCGACAAGTCTAAGGGTAAATTAACATTAGATTTATTTTTTTTATATAAAAGCATGATTCGTTATGAATTTATACCAGTTGGTTATACTGTTAATAAGACTATGTATTTAAAAATATTTGTTCATTTAAGAAATGTGATCAGAATATAGTGTAGTGACTTGATCTGGGAACAGTGAAAACATTAATCTCTGATTACTTTTTAAAAGTATTGTGTAACTTCTTACATATGCAGTGTTCTCCCCAGAAAATTTTGCTAGCAAGGTGGCATTATGAGTAGCCAGGTGGGGAAGTGTCATACTTCGCATAGTATGTTCGAATTAATATTGATTGAGATCGGTGAGCAGTACCATACAGTATCGGGAGAATTGCTTAAATTTTAGCCACCCATTCGACATGTCCTGGGGAGAACGCTGCATATGTATCAAGTGATCCCCCCCCCCATCCAAACTAAAGAATTTAATCATGGGATGACAATTTTCCAGTGAAGTAGAGATTATGGCAGCTACAACAAAAGCAGTCTAGGAACATTCAAAAAAAAAAAAAAAAAAAAAAAACAGCATGAACACTTCCTAGCAATTATATAACCAGCAGAGAAAATGTGTAAATAGCCAAAGATCATTATTTTGAAAAATTTGGGTAATTATCTGTAAATATCATATTTGTTTAATATAGTATTTGCTTGTATAATTAGTCTGCTTGCTTTTCAGCATTAAAAATTTGGGTTTACAGGATTAGCCCAAAACTGCGGAGCCCTTACACAAAACTGGTTAACTCAGCTATAGTGCTAAAAAGGTCTGATAAAGATTATTCCTTTATGAGGCTTTTTTTTTAGTACTTAAATTAGACCCTGACCTTTTCCATAGCATGGAAGAATAGTAGTCCTAGCCACTTGACTTCTTGGAATTATTAATTTTTTTATGGCAGACTGCTGCTGTAAAAAAATTAATAATGCACTGAATCAACACAGGTGGGCAGGTACTTATCGACATTCTGTTTACTCTGACAAATATCATTAGACCATGGGGAATACTAGCAAAAAAAAAAACATTTTCCAAACCATTTCTCCCACCCACCTATACTAAATGGCCACTTATAGGTACACCTACCCTTTTCACGAAATGGAACACTCCATAAGTAATAGTATCGGTATTAGTACATAAATTATAAAACTGGTGGGCAGATACTCAACAATACTGCAGTTCAGTACAAGAACAGGCAAGATAAAAGATTTAAATGACTTTGACTGCAGCATAGTGGTCAGCATGAGATGCATTGGTATGAATACCTTGGAAACTGTGATTCTACTGGGGTTTCATTATTCTATGTCTTGGGTGTATCAATAACCAAATAACATCCAGCCAGCAGTAATCCTATAGTTGAAAATAGCTCATTGATGCAAGAAGACAGTTGACACTTATAAGACTCGTGTGGGAATGACAGAATAGCTACAATCAGTCAAATGGCAAGCCATTACAACAGTAGTAACCAAATAGGAATTTCAGAATGAACAACTCTTACTTTGTCGTGGATGGATTATCACAGCCAACAACAAAACCAGGTTCCACTCCTGTCGGCAAAAAACAAGCAGGTATTCCCAAGACAAATCTCACCTATACTGAATGGTCACTGTTCGTGCTGTTTTATGCTGAGGATCACAATATGATGAAAACGTATATCCGTGGATCATCCTGCCGCTTGCCAACAATACAGGCTAGTGGTGGCAGTGTAATGGTGTGGAGAGTGTTTTTGTGATGCATGTTGGGGCTCCTTGATGCCAATAGAGCAATATTTTGGAGGCCATATCTTATTTATAAATTGTTTGACCAGGTGCATCCTTTCATGCCTGCAGTGTATCCATCCACAAATGGGTTCTTCCAACAGAGTAATGCACTATGTTACAAGGCCAGAATTAGAACTGGTTCCAGGAACATGAGAGTGAATTCACCTTACTGTGGAGTGCCTCCGTAGCCAGGTGGACAGGAGCAGCAGTGCATAGCACACGCTTCTTGATTAGACCGGGGTTTGTGCCCATGACCATCTAATGCTCCTAAAAACCAAAATAACATAACATAACCGTACTGTGGTGGAATGAGCTTTTCAGAGTAGAGATACATAACCAACCAAATTTTCAACAGCTGCGGGAAGCACTTGAATCAGTACAGAGCAGCATTCTTTTGAGACCTTGTTGTTAACTTTAAGACATAATAAACATCAGTTTATTATGTCTTAAAGTTATATGTATTCTGTGGCGAGTTTGCTTTTTTTTTTTCTTCTGTTTTTTTTTTTTTTTTGCCTGATAAAATGAATGACTATTTTTGAGTTGCCAATTAGTAGTATTGTTTGGTTAAGTTTATACCATATATCCCTGCTGCCTTTTTAAGAAATCCAGTATCCCTTTGTCCACATTGCTCTCAATTTTTTGTTATATTCTGCCCATTCTCATGATAAGCTGTTGATGAAATTAGTCAGTCAATCCATTGTTATTTCATGTGCAAAGTTATTTTTATTTCATTCACCATAGGATACCACCATCTTCAGTTCCTATGTTCGTATTGTAAACATAAATATTAATTGCCTATAAGAATGCTTCAGAAAGTGGTTACAGTCATGAAAATTGAATTATATATAAGTTGCGTTTATGTTAACATATTTTAATAAATAATAAAATATGCTAATATAATGGCATTTTAAACAACAAACTTGCCATTAATTTAAGTGGAACAATATTTTATTTTAGGCACAGTATAAAGGTGTAATTATGGAAGCCGAATTAAGACAATTGAAGGAAAAGGTATGTGAATTTAAATAATGTTAGTTTGCATGATTCCATGATTTTTATGAATATTTTAGGTGCTTTTTTTTTTCAACAGTTCATCTTATCTGCTTCCAAATCTAGGATTTTATTTCATAGTGGTGATTCTCCTAAATGAAAAGATTTCTGATTAGCTTAATTTATAGTCCTCTCTCCCTCCCTCTCTCTCTCTCTCTCTCTCTCTCTCTCTCTCTCTCTCTCTCTCTCTCTCTCTCTCTCATTTAGGATAAATTTATGCATCAGTATTTTATTATTGGGATGATTTTACGCATATCTTAGCATATGTATTGCTGTATGTGACATTGATTTTCGATTGAAACTTTTTCAGCAGAAAATTAATCCTTTGGAATTACACAAGGTGGTACTTTATCCACACTCCTGTTTTTGGTTTGAAAATCTGTCTCTCTCTCAAGCAGCACAATCTAAAAATTTCATTTACTGTTCCTTCTTATTTGTTCTTTCTTTCTTTCATTCATTGGCCTTGTTCCTCAAATGTCTGCTCACCTTGTTTATTTCTATACTGTTTTTATAGATGTATTTAAAACTCACCTTCAGAAATCCAGAATAAAAACTTCAGGCCTCCGTAGCCGAGTGGTCAGGAGCGGGAGTGCAGTAGCACATGCTCTTTGAGTAGACCGGGGTTCAAGCCCCTGACTGCTGAATGCGGTCGATCTGCCAACCCGCACTGGACCAGTGTGGCAGATTATGGTCCATTTCCCTCAGCATGAATTGTTGAGGAGGCTTCCATCCTGCAGTGGGTTGATAATGGCTGCACTTTACCTTACACTAACTATATACAAGGGGGTGATCATTTAATTTGCAGACTGGTGCGAGGTTTTGTGTTTACTGTGCAAACTTTCTTTGACTGCCGCTACAGGTGCTCTCCCTGATCACTACTGAGCAGACTCTGTGTGCACATGCCAGTACTTGTCAAGCTAGTGTTGCGTGAAGAGTTTTTTTTAGCCGCCTGCCACTAATGATAGTTTTGAAGCAAGTATCATGTCGGTTATACAGATTGAACACCGATATGTGATTCGTTATTGTGTCAGATGGGGCTTAAATGCATCGGAAACAGTTAGAGATGAATGAAGCGTATGGTATTGAGTGTCTTGTTAGGACAGGCATATTTAAATGGTACAAGTGATTCAGTGAAGGCCGTGAGTCTGTTGCAGATGATCTAAGACCTGGTCAGCCTTCCTCTTCGGCAAATCTTGAGCAAATCACAAAAGCCCAAGAAATCTTGGGTGAAGACAGAACAATTACACTTTGTGAATTAGCTATTACAGTGTCCATTTCATGATAGAGCTCACAATATTGTGAAAGGTCACCTGAAAATGTTGTGAATCTGTGCTCACTGGATTCCACACAATTTGACTCCAGAACATAAACAGCAATGTGTGTGCAAAGAAATGCTTGATCATTTTGAAACACAGGGTCAAATCGAATAGCAACTTGTGATGAAACTTGGATTTTTCACTGTTATCCGGATACAAAGCGATAGTTGAGTGAGTGGAAGCATTCTGATTCACCAAGACCTAAGAAATTTTGATTCTCATTCAACTGACAAACAAATGGTTCTTGTGTTTTTTGACATGAAAGGCATTCTCGTTACTCATTTTGTGCCTTGTGGAACAACTATGAATAAGGATGCATACGCTTAGGTTCTCGGTCAAACTTCGCCTCGCCATTCATGAGAAACATCAAGAACTTTACAGTGTGAAATTTCGTCATCATGCCAGGTCCCGTGTCACTTTTATTGTGCAGCCAGTGACGAGGTGCTGAGGTTCTGCCACCCCCCCCCCCTTATTCACCAGACTTAGCCCCATATGATTTCTTCCTGTTTCCATGTCTAAGAAAGCTCTGAAAGGCAAGAATTTCACATCTGACAACAATGCTCACAGAGCCACAATGGAAGCAGTTCGGAGTCTTTCAAAAAATTGCTTGCACAAAGCATTTAATGCATGGGTACAATGGTAGCAAAATTGTGTCAAGTTCAAAGGAGAGTATTTCGAGAAGGAGAAATCCACAGAAGATTCAGATGGTGACAATTAAGATAAGATCTTGCACCAGTCCGCAAATTGAATGAAGTTAACTGGATAGTTACCTGTGCGAGGGGGAGGAAGCATGTAATTTGCATTTTCTTATTTTTTATTTTTTTTATTTTTTTTGGCCAGTGCAGCAAAAGCCTGTGGCTTCCTTGCACTATGTGGCAAATAATACAGGGTGATTCTAAATTATTGTCAGGGTTTCTGTGGCCTATAATTTTCAAACCAGAAACAACAAAATAAAACTGCTCACACAGTTTTATTTTGTTGGTTTTTTTGACAAAAATCAAAAAAAAGAGACAACTGTCTCTGCTCTGGCAATGCTGTACTTGCCACATTGATGCCTAGGAGATATTGATGGTATTACTTCAAAATGGCGACCGTTCAAGAGAAGGCAATGTGCGTACTTTGGTTTTTCGAAACAAAGCGCGTTATCACAATGGAACATCATTACAGAACTCAGTATGGAAAAGATCCACCTTCAGATAATGCTATCCAACGTTGATCAAAACAATTTCAAGAGACTGGTAGTGTTCTGCACCGAAAAGGAACGGGAAGACCGAGCACTTCACAGGAAGATGTTGATCGAATCCACGAAGTATTTTCTTGAAGCTCACAAAAATTGACTAGATGAGCTTCTTTGCAGTTAGGTATACTACAAATGATTGTTTGGAGGGTTGTTCATAACCGCCTTCACCTCCATGCCTACAAACTGCAGATTGTGCAAGCTTTAAAGCTGAACGATAAACCCTGCCGTTTCCAGTTTGCCCAAGACATGTCAAACATTGAAGCTGATGAAAATTACCTTCGGAGATTTAGTGATGAAGCAGTGTTTTACTTAGCAGGGAGGGTAAATCGTCATAACTGCAGAAAAGTAGATCAGAAAACCCTCACAACATTCAAGAATTCGAAAGAGATAGTCCAATGGTGTGCTTTGTCAAGTTTGGAAGTTTTGGGGCCCTTTTTCTTTTTGCGGAAAAAACACATTTTCCTGGGCACTGGGTTGGGCGTGGTGGACCGATTCCTTGGCCTCTGCACTCACCCGACCCTATGCCACTTAATTTCTTTCTGTGGGAATACGTGAAGGACATTGGTACAAGACCACTGTGACCTCCCTCAACGAACTGAAGTTCAGAATTGTTGCTGCGATCGAAACAGTTATACTGCAAATGCTGGAGAACATTTGGAGGGAAATTGAATATCACTTGGAAATCTTACATGCCATGAAATGAACACATGTTGAAGTTGTTTAGCATTCTGCAGTATTGATTCTATAAGTAATAAAACTTTTTGAGTTGAGTTATACTTTGAGTTATATATGTAAGCAGTTTTATTTATTTATTTATTTATTTTTATTTTTTTGTTTTTTTTTATGTGAACCCCAAACACGAGAGGTATTAGAACCTATAGTACTTGGTACCGTGCTTGGGTTGGAGGTTGAGAAGATGAAAGAAGATATTTGTTGACGTTGGACTTGAACTTCTGTAGATTGTAATTTTCAGGAAATAATTATGAAGCAAGGTTGTTCCAGAAAACGGCAGTTCAATGAATAAATGAGGAAGATGAAAAGTTGCTTCTGTGGGTTTGAAGTTGGACAGTAAATGGATGTTGGCTGGTGGTGTCACGTGTTCGGACTGTTTTGAAAGAGAGAGATCGGGAATTATAGAAGCCAATTCAGAAGAACAGTGCCCATGGAAGTATCTGTAGAAGAGGCATGCAGCAGAAACAGTACGTTTATGAGAAAGCAAGTGGAGAGACTCCGTTAGAGATGAATCATTAATTAACCTAACTGCCCTCTTCTGAATGGAATCAAGAAGCCTGAGAGAGGTTTTGGGGGCACCACCCCAGATGTGGGAACAATATTCCATGGCGGGGTGGATTTGCGATTTATACAGAGTCAGCAGCTGTTTGGAAGAAAAGTAACGCCGAGAGCGAAAGAGAAAACCAAGGTTTTTAGATGCAGAGGAAGCAATATTTGTAATGTGCTTGTGCCAAGAGAGATTAGAAGTCACGGTAATTCCCAAAAGAGAAATATCATTTTGCCTAGAAATCGGAGTGTAACTAAAGATAAGCACAGGAGCAGAAGAATCCTTTTTTTGCGAGATATAAGACAAGACTGGGTTTTAGAACGGTTGAAATCAACTAAGTTGTCTTTGCCCCACTGGAGAATTACCTGAAAATCGGCATTTAAGGAATTGGTAGCAGATTTTCGAGAAGTTGAAGCTGATTGAGCAGCACAAGTTTTTTCAAAATGGAAAGTGGAATGCAATGTGCTATCATCGGCAAAACTATGGATAGGATTTCCAGTCAGTGGAAGAATTTCATTAATATACGAGAGGAAAAGAGTGGGGAAAAGAACTGAACCTTGGGAGACACCGGCATTAGCGGAGAAGTTAGAAGACAGAGCCATCTACCATCACCCTTAGTGAGCGATCAGAGAGAAAACTGGATAACCAATTACTAAAAACAGTTGGCAAACCATAAGACGGAAGCTTGTTTAGAAGACCTTTATGCCAAACACGATCAAAAGCCTTTGAGACGTCAAGGGCAACTACTTGTGTTTCACCGAATCTTTCCATTGAATTAATCCATAAATGGGTAACATAAACCAGAATATCACCAGTGGATCGACACTGACGGAATCCATACTGGCGATCGTTGATCAGGCGGAAGGTTTCTAGGTAGTTTAAGAGTTGGCGGTTAATTGATTTCTCCATTACTTTAGAAAGAGTAGAAGTAATTACAATGGGACGATAATTGGATGGGAGGGATTTGTCACCCTTTTTAGGAACTGGCTGGATATGAGCAAATTTCCAAGCAGAAGGAAAAACACCTTTGGAATAAGAAAGTGAAAAAAGGTGTCAAAGAATAGGAGTAAGTTCAGGAGCACAGGTTTTGAGAATAAGTGGAGAAATATCATCGGGACATGCAGCTTCCTTAGCATCAAGATTCGTCAAAATCCTTCTGACATCCTTTTGACGGAAGACAACAGGAGGCATTGAATGGAGCATGTTGGGAATGGTGGGAGGTGTTTTACCAAGATCATTAATACATGAGCTGGAAGAAAAATGAGATGCTAGCAGGTCAGCTTTATCCTTGGCTGAAGTGACAACAGAACCATCTGGTTTGGACAGAGGTTCGAGCAGAGATGGCCAAAAGTTGCTGCCAATAACTTTGGCAAGAGACCAGAATGCTCGGCTACCATTAGGGCAAGAAGCAATTTTTCTGCTCTTAGCCTGTTCAAACTCTAGTTTGGACTGATTAATAACTGCTTTAGAATTGTTGCGAGCTTTGGTGTATGCAGAAAATGAAACTGGAGAATTTGAAACAAGCCAATTATGATATGCAAAATTCTTCTCTTGAACAGCCTTAGCACATTTATTGGAAAACCAAGGTTTAGATAAAGGACGAGATTTTAAAGTGGAGTGTGGGATAAAGGATTCCATTCCTTCAAGAATAATTTCACTGACACGATCTGAGCAAACGTTGACATCAGAAGTTTTGAAACAGTAATCTGACCAAGGAAAAGAAGAAAAGAAGTCTCGCAGGTCATCCCATTTTGCATTCTTGTAATGCCATACAACACGAGGTTGGGAATAGCCATGAGATAAAGGTTGCATTGGAGAAGAGACAATCACCAACCTCTTACTTTGACCATGTACTTAGAAGGGTTGTTTGTGAGAAAAAGATCAAGCGTATTGGCTGTATTATTAGGATTGTCCGTTATTCTTGTAGGTAAATGAACAATCTGTGCTAGGTCATTAGTAATTGCAAAAGCCTCACCATCTCGACCTGCTGGGTCGGTGTAACTAGAAAACGGAAGCCAGCTGGATTGTGAACATTAAAATTACCGCACTGTTAGGAAAGTTGGACTGGAGAAAGTCAAGTTGCAAAGAGAGGAAGTGAAAGAGCTCCAAGTGATTAGTGGAGTTGGGAGAATGGTAGAGACAACAGATGAATTTGACACAATGAGGTAGAGAGATTTTAAGCCAGAGAAGATCAAAGAGAGGAGATTCCAGATTGCCAAGTCTCTGACAGGGAATATCAGAACGGACATATGCACAAGTACCACCTTTGAGGCGAAAGGAATCATGCAGCGAATAATTTGGACATCTCAGATGGGCAGTGGTTGAATCAACCGATAACTGGGATTTGGCAGACTGCATGTGGAAATGGACATCGTTGAGATTAGAATTGAGACCACGTATATTTGTGAAATGAATTAAGAAGTGCTTGGGAGGTTTACATCTTTTTGCAGATAAGCTTGCTCTATTAGTTTGACAATTCATGGTGTATTCAGTAGTAAGAAAAAGTGGGTGGGACATGCTGTATGAAGTAATGAAATTTTTGGATATGGCGTACTCGTGGTAAGAATATACCCAAATCCTTGACATAACGTGGCCTCGACAATGCTCCCCTGACTCCCTCCAGTCACTATCTGGCAGAATAGAGGTAGCAAGATTATACACTAGCTGATCCGGAAGCCTCCTAGAGAGTTACCAATAGGTTTGGTCCAGTGTACTAACTAGCTGCCAGCCTGCGAACATCGTTTTAGAGCTGTACCCTCGAAATGTAAGGAATATTGGATCTCGCCACGACATTCATCATAACCTCAAAAGTTATCAATCATACTGCATAATGGAAGAGATAGGGAAGGGTTGACCGGAACTTAGCTCTAGAGACTAAACATGAGTTCCACCACTTCAAGCCTCCAATAAGCAAAGTGGTGGTATTTCACCGGTTGATGAGTCATCTACCACCTAGTACTGCCTGGTAACATGGAGGGGCGATGTTCCTCCATGTGGTGTGGGTGCCACACCTCGACCCCTGTTTACGTTGGTTCACACCTGGGTGGTCACCTACCA
This sequence comes from Mastigoproctus giganteus, assembly GCF_048544385.1. Classification (NCBI taxonomy): domain Eukaryota; kingdom Metazoa; phylum Arthropoda; class Arachnida; order Uropygi; family Thelyphonidae; genus Mastigoproctus; species Mastigoproctus giganteus. Next base: position 251,168,078 of record NC_143575.1, on the reverse strand, counting down.
TGTACTTGTGCATGGAGGTTATACCCAGGATTACTAACAGTCCCACCATCGTGAAGGTGCAAGCGGAGGATTTGGCTGTCAGAGACCATCTGGACTTTGCCGAAATTGGGTCCACTTGACTTGAGTGTCACCCGAATATCAGTTCCATCAGCGTTTTAGACTTCCAGGTAGCAAGTACAGCTTGTCTGGCATATCTGAGAGAATGTCTGTGACAACCTCAAGGACTGTTGTTTCTGGTTTAAAAATTATAGGCCACAGAAACCCTGACAATAATTTAGAATCACCCTGTAGTATTTGCCACATTGTGGAAGGGAGCAATAGGCTTTTGCTGTACTGTCCAAAAAAAAGAAAAAAAAAAGTAGATAAGAAAATGCAAATTACATGCTTCCCTCCTCCCACAAGTAACTATCCAGTTAACCTTTTAATTTATTCAAACTGTCAGCCTCAACTACCTGCAAAAGCAGCTTGTTCCAGCAGTCAACGACTTGCTGGCTAAAAGAAGACTTTCTACAATTTAGTTTAAACTTCCTCTGTAATTTGAATTATGTCCCTTAGTTCTGAAATTCTTTGTAACAGTGAAAATACCACTGTCTCTCATTTTACTAACCCCTCTCCAAACCTTATAAACCTCAATCAGGTTACAGTCAGTCCTCGTATAACACGTGTTTACACTACACAAATTCGATCATACACGATTTATAAATAGGGGAACAATATCGTCTATAACACAAACCGAATTCGCTTATGCATGATTCGCCTTTGTGTTTACAAGAAATGGCAGTCGAATGCGGAATCATCCCAACTGAACGCAACACGATAGGAATGAAGAGAAGATTCCGAAAATGTATTTATGTTTTTTACATCAGTGAAGGGGAAACACATTTCACCATAATAACGTAAAAACCCACACAATTCCAGATATCGGTATTATCACAAATGCAATTAGATCGAGTTTACTACTAGTTTATAACAGATTCCACTAGCAGAAACGCAACTGGAAATTGTTTTTATTGTTTTATGGCAGTAACCCCAGAAATGTGCTTTAGTAAAATGTGAGCTAGTGAGGTGTTCATAGTGTGTCTCTGCCTTTACGGTGCTGTTTATTCAGTTGCTACATGCATGCAGCTTTGTTTATGCGTATCAAGTGTGCCTCCTCATTTTGTAATTGTGCTGTATTCCCTAAAAATGAGTAAAATACTTGAAAGGTGTGAAAAGGAAGTGTCCTTTTCACACCTTTCAAGGTGAAGACATTACAGATTCAGATAGAAAAAGAAAAGCAATATCGATAAATAGAGGTGGACTGGGTCAAAAATTCTTACCTGGGAAAATTTGTAGCGGCATCATACTAGTGTTTGCGGCCAAAATCACACCAGCCTCCAGCCCACCGGGGTTTCCCCGGTAAGGCTTATGGCCAGTCCACCTCTGTCGATAGAGAAAAAATATGAAATTGTGATATGTGATATTACACATGCCACATGCCTAAATGAGGCAATGCCGAGAATTACAAAGAATGCAGAGAAAATAAAAACAACTTTCATAGCAGGAACAACTCAAAGTATAATTAAAATCCATTAGATTAAGACACAAAGAATTGGAAGAGATGGAATGGCTGTCATCTGTTTGGATAGAAAATCAAAACAAAAAACAAGTTTGCTTACGATAGAAGCAAAAGCAGTAGCAATATTTTATTATGTAATAGTCGTAATAAAATACGTATTTTATTAAGATTATTTATTGTTTGATAATGTTTTGGTTACAAATGTGTGTTGTTCAATCTTGGGTGGTCGGCACCTAACCCTATGTTTCCCATAGGGCCTGTTGTTTATATTGCACGATTTTGCATTGCATGAGGGTTTCTAGGAACACGACTATCGTGGTATACGAGGACTGACTGTACCTCTGAGATGCTTAGTTGCCAAGCTCTGTAGCCCACATAATTGAAGTCTTTCCTTATACGGTTACCCTTTTGCTAATTTCACTGTGCGAGTTGCTCGTCTTTATACCCTTTCAAGAAGCTCAATGTCTTTTTTCAGAAGAGGTCTCTATACTTGAGCACATTATTCCAATTGTGGAATTACAATTGCCTTATACAATAGAATTATGACCTTCTTATCTTTACAGGATAATGTTTGATAAATCGTTGATAGAACACTGTGGGCTTTCCTAGCTGCCTGTTTATAATGAAATAGAATGTAACTGTTTCTGCTCTTCCGATGATTAATTATATATATATATTGGCTCATCTTCTTTCAGTTATGCTTTATGGTTCTGCAGTTTGATCTGCTGCATTCAAAACTAAGCCTCCTGCTTTTTTGGCTGAAATCCTTACATTGAAGTTGGCAAGTGTGAAAGTAAGATTTCCTTATGTGGTCTAGGATGAAAATATTGAAATTTTGTTGAAAGTTACACCCCAGTTTATAAATTAAATTGCTGCTGAGTCACTAAAAATCTTTTCTAAAATATTCAGAAAAAATCTCTTGTCAGATTTTCCCTTAATCCTATTTATAAAATATCATTGAGAAACAAATTGATCCTTTCTTCAACTACATAAAGAATACTTGGAAATTATAATTGGAAAGGTTTTGTCAACTGGTGATCGAGGCCTTTATTATTCCCGATCATGGTAATAGTTTCAATAAATATGCTTGCTTGTTAAGAGTTATTCTGGTGTTTGTCAGTTTTTTTACCTTAAATTTTATTTTGTACTTTGTTTTATATATATATGTGTGTTTTATATATTTTTCATGTTTATCACTTTATAAGTCCCTCTGGCCTTTGAGCCGTCCAGGGCAGGTCTGACTTAGAGTTCTTAGATGACATACTCTTGGTATGTTGCATATGAGTCTTATTTTGACCAGTAAACTTAATTATTTAAAAAAAAAAAAAATTTAAATAAATGAATTGGTTTTAATATTGACAGAATACTGCAAGGAAGCAGTGCTTACATAATGTCAACTTTAAATTCCATTTTGATTAATTATAAACAGTGGTAGATATAGTTGGTATGGTAATATACATCCATATCTACCTGCCTTTTTGTGATATTCTTTATATTTTGTCAGCTTGTAAGAAATACTGTTTTCTGTCTTGAAATTATAGGGCAGCGATCGCCATTCATTGGTATTCTCAAGTTAATTGATAATCAGGGCTTGTAATTAAAAAAGGCACATGGAATTAGTTGTTATAAAAATGCATATTGTACTCTTCATTTAATAGAATAAATTTGTGTCTTGCTTTTATTTGCAGTTTGAAGACTTAGAACATAAAGAAAATGAACGACAGAAGCATTTTCAAAAGATGGAAGCCACAAAGGAACAGTTAGAAGAAACTGTTAAACTGTTGCAGGCAACCCAACAAGAGCTAAAGCAACATAAGCAGAAAAGTGAAAATTTAAAAGAGCAGCTTCTTGATTTAGAAAAGAAATATAATAAAAACAAAAGAATTATTAGAGAGTTTCAAAAAAGGTAGGATTATTTTATTTGCCTGGTGTTGAACAAAAGAAGTTAGTAGTACATTATTAAAAATGTACATAATCCATAAGTACTTCTGAGATTTACATTTTATAATCAAGTGAATATACATGATGAAGACTGTTCTTATGAGCATAACCTGTTATTTTTTTTTAATTAATTAATTAATTTTTTTTTTTTTTTTTTTTGTTAGTTGTTGGCGCATCGGCTTCTGTGGCCATAATGCACCTCCCAAAGTTTTTGCATTTTACTCTGATCCAAGCCCGAGGCGGGATTTGAACCCGCAACCTTTGAGTTGCCAGGCAGGCACTTTACCCACCTGGCTAGCCCGGTCAGCATAACTTGTTATGAGAAGTATGTTATAATGAATGTTATTAGCCCTTCAAAACACATGCATGTGTGTGTGTGGGGGGGGTATCATAGCACCACATATTTCCACAGCCATTTTTTGTATAGAAATAGTAATCTAAGCCATGGAGTTTAACTCAGACTTCAAAGGGGAAAAATATAAAAATAATTTAATATACTCTACTATCTGTTAAAAATATTTTCTAGTGAAAGCAATCAATAAATTTGAGATGCTAAAGCAAAATTAATATTTTCACTAATTGAAAATTTATTTGTATCCAGTAATACATATTTTGTGTACTATATAACCCATTTTTTAATTAAAAATTCAGTTATTTAAATATGTAGCGTTATTTCTTTACTGTGAGAACAAAAATTATTGGAGTGAATAATATTATATATAACTAACATTTTCTTATGTTGAAAAGTAAGATTTTACAGTGTTCATTGCATTTATTGCCTCATGTGCAATGCCTGAAGGTTGTTTGATTTTGCCTTTGCCTTCAATACCCTCTAACTGATCAGAATTAGCATCTATTCTCTTTTTGAGTATTACTATTATAGAAATCATAACAGTTCACAAGTTATTAAAATCCCTTACTTGACAGGCTTTAAATTGACATAAGTGTATGTATGAATATGGACAGAATGAGATAAAACGTTTATATAGTGTTAATTTTCCAAAAGGTACTTTTGGGTGGCTGCAGTTCTCATTTTGGAGAGCTAATGCGAAAAATGGACTGGCAACACTATATTGACTTGGAAGAGTTATAAACCGGCTCCAATGTAAAATCTTCTCCAGTCAGTCCTATAGAATAAAGAAATATTTTACATCAGTTTTTTCAAATTCCTCTAAGACAACCTTATTCAGGATATTTATGCTAAAGTTGGTCCTCAAACAACTACATATTGATTTATCAATTGATGGCTTTCACATACACAGTGCAGTCTTCTTTCTGTGCACACCACACCCTGTCACATCTGCTGACCAATCAGCACTTAGCAAACTTTATGGTGCTAGATAAAGTGTTGCATTGTTTTATTATTGATATTATAATGACTAAATGATACAGGAATGTGGATCTTTTTTTCTGCAAAAGAGAAAACAATTTTCTATCACTTATACCTTCTCCATCATCAAAAAGTGGCTATCCGGTTTCACTTTGAACTTTTCCACTCTCTGCCTCAACCACTGTGGCAGGCCATTCATTCCAATGATTTACAATATGCTCCTCAAAAGAAAACTTCACAAGATCCAACTTTATGTTTACCCTCCTGCAAAAAAATCTATTTTTGCTCCCTGATTCTTCTCTCTTCAGCCAGTGAAAAGTGAAGGCTTTCATAAAGGTGACTACAGTGGTCTCAGATGGTTTTAAATTCTATACAGTGGGACCAACTAATGATGTTACTATCAGCAATTTCTAAATGGGAAGCATTGAAGGAAATAATCATAGAAGCTACTAGGCTTTTCATACCAACTAAGAAATACTGTTTAAGGCTTAGACCTGAATGGATGTCGAATGAACTAATGAGACTTGTGGCAGAGAAGAGAAGAAAAATGTATGGGATACATATAAATTATCAGGCAACACAGAAGCCTATGGTTGATATAAGCTGTTCTGTAATCAAGTCACAAAGGTGGTTAGGCAAGCAAAGGCAGATACAAGAAATCTTTGGCAAAGGATGCAAAGAAAAACAAAACAGCAAGGACTCCTTTACTTATGTAAACTCTAGAAGGAAGGGGATGAATCAGATTGATCCACTTGATATCAATGGTTTAACTGTTGATGATCCTGCTGAGGCAGCTGACAAACTGAATGAATATTTTGCATCTACATTCACATATTAGGAATTCTGTAGGGAAGTGGAGGCCAGAAGTTTATCAAACTTTAACAGGGAACTAAATGATTTTGTACTAACTGAGAGGAAAGTGGAAGAGAAATTGTTGTAGTTAAATATAAGCAAGGCACCTGGGGTGGGTGGGATCTATCCAATTATATTAAGGGAGGCAGCAACAGAAGTAAGCAGGCTGGTAGCTAATTATGAGAGCATCCTTGGATTCACGGGAGGTCCCCACAGACTGGAGATGTGCAAATGTATCCCCAATTCATAAAGGGGATCAAAGGGTGACACAAGTAATTACAGACCTTTTAGTTTAACTTTTCTGTTACAGAGACAGAGAAAATAATGGAGTCACTTATGTCTGAACAATTATAGTTCAGAAACAGCATGGATTTGTTAAGGGAAAATCTTGTTTGACCAGTTTGATTGGATACTATATTATGGTCACAAAGGAACTGGATGCAAAAAAAAAATAATAATAATTTTGATATCATATACTTGGATTTCAGGCCTCCGTAGCCGAGTGGGCAGGAGCGGGAGTGCAGTAGCACACGCTCTTTGAGTAGACCGGGGTTCAAGCCCCTGACTGCTGAATACGGTCAATCTGCCAACCCGCACTGGACCAGCGTGGCAGATTATGGTCCATTTTCCCTCAGCATGAATTGTTGAGGAGGCTTCCACCCTTCAGTGGGTTTGATAATGGCTGCACTTTACTTTTTTTTTTTTTTTACTTGGATTTCAGGAAAGCTTTTGAAACTATTGCACATAAAAAAACTACAGTACAAATTGGAGCAATGTGGCATCAAGGGCAAGTTGCTGCTATGGATAAAAGGATGGTTGGGTGTTAGAATACAGAGAGTTGTTATCAATAGATACTGCTATTCATGGACTAATATTATTAGCGGAGTCCCCCAAGATTCTGTGCTGGGCCCATTGTTGTTTTCTGTATTTATTAATGTTATTGATGAAGTTATATTAGGCATAATATGTAGATTTGCAGATGATATGAAGGTTGGCAGGGTGATTGACAGTATGCTATTGCAACAAGATCCAGAAAAATTAGGCGCCTCCGTAGCCAGGTGGGCAGGAGCAGCAGTGCACAGCACATGCTTCTTGATTAGACCGGGGTTTGAGCCTGTGACCACCAAATACGGAGGATGCGGAAAGGTCAGGGAATGACCACTGCATATCCCCGGAGCAATATGGGCTTAGTTGCTAATGCTCCTGGGAAAAAAAAAAAAAAAAAATCAACAGAAAAATTAGGCAGTTGTAGTGAGAAATGGCAGTTGAGGTTTAACATTGACAAATGCAAAGTGCTGCATATGGGTAGAAATAATCCCAGATTAATGTACCAACTGTTGGTACTATACTCGAGGTAGTGGAATATGAAAAAGACCTGGTGGTAATTGTGTAGTTGGATGTGAAGTTCTCTGAACAGTGCAGACAGGTTGCCACAGCAGCACATGGGGTTTGTTAGTGATATACAGGAATTTTGCCAGCAGGATTAAGGAGGTGATTATTCCATTGTATAAAGCAATGGTCAAGCCACACCTTGAAGTCTTTGCTGTTTTTCTTTCCATCCTTTATCAAAGACTTCTAATAATCTGCCTCGGCTCATCTAACCTCTTTTCTTACTTGTTTGCAGACTAGTTTATATTTACCACAGGCTTCTGTATCAGCTGAATCCTTATATGCCTCCTATGCATTTTATTCTGCCGACCGGGTTAGCCCGGTGGGTAAAGTGCCTGTCTGGCAACTCAAAGGTCGCAGGTTCGAATCCCACCTTGGGTTTGGATATTACAATGCTGCCATACTGTCCAGTTGGACCTCACAGCCACAATACACGAAGGAAGCCGGAAAAAACTGGTTCCTTCGTGTATTGCTCACATCGTACGATTAAAAAAAAAAAAAAAATTTTTTTTTTTTTTATTCTCTGCCTCAAGTCTTTTCATTTCATCTGACATCCATTTAAATCTAAGCCTTGAATTTCTTAGTTAGTATAAAGAATCTAATGGCTTCTACGATTATTTCCCTGAATATTTTCCATTTAGAATTTGCTGTTCATATCATCATTAGTTGGTCCAATTGTATAGAAATCAAAAACTGAGACCACTGTAGTTCACCTTTATGGTAAAAATCCTTCCTCTTGCCTATGGTAGTTACATCTATAAGTAAATCCCACATCTAGTAGTTTTTCATCTGTAGATTCTTAATGTTTAAAGAATCACTGCGCATAATCAGATCAAGAGAATTCCTCTCTGTCTTGTTGCCTCTCTGACATGCTGCTGTAAAAATAAACACACAGGACTTAATAAACTACAAATTTGAAATTCACTACAGAACTGCCAGTGTATATACACAATATTTTGTTCTTAGTAGTGAACTACAACAGTAGTGTAAAAGGCATTGATTTAATTGTATCTCGAATCATGCCAACCCAGTTGTGAAGTATGATTCCTCATATTGTGGAATTGTACTTCACAACTGGGTTGGCATGATTGCAACACTGGGGTACCTATCTGCCCACCCACTGAGCATAGGCCAATAAGCCTTGAAACAGTGCTGTCTGGGTGGTGTTATCCTCAGAGAATAAATAGCAATAGTCTCCTCCATTGGCAAACTGTTACTTATTTGAGGTAGTGCAATATCATGGTAACTCATTGTGAAGGTAGTCACAATGTCACAATATAAGATATGCCTTTTACACTACTGTTGTAGTTCATTACTATGAACAGAATATTTTGTATATACACTGGCAGTTCTGTAGTAAATTTCAAATCCGTAGTTTATTATGCCTTGTGCATTTATTTTTCTAGTATTATTATTATATATATTTTATACAAGGTGTGGCAGTAAAGTTTCCAGAGTGATACTGTTGTAGTTCAAACTTCATCCAACAGATGGTTATGCAGAGATTGTCCAGTAGGCTGACAGGTGCAAGTAACAACTTTTATTTTCGTCAGTAGTATTAACGTTCCATGTTGTGATTGAATATCAGATTTTGCACTAAATCATTGTGTTTGAATGATATATGCAGTTCAATCTTGAAATGAGAACAGATTTGCAGAAGTTCAGGAAATTATGGCAAGAGATCATTGTTTGACCCTCAGGATGATGGCTGGTGAGTTGGATATGAATAAGGAGAGGATTCATCAAATTCTGCATGAAGATTTAGGGAAAAGGCAGGTCTGTGCAAAATTTGTGCTTTACAGCCTCATGGATAATCAGAAACAACAAAGAGTGTCATGCAAAACTGAGACCACTGTAGTTCACCTTTATGGTAAAAATCCTTCCTCTTGCCTATGGTAGTTACATCTATAAGTAAATCCCACATCTAGTAGTTTTTCATCTGTAGATTCTTAATGTTTAAAGAATCACTGCGCATAATCAGATCAAGAGAATTCCTCTCTGTCTTGTTGCCTCTCTGACATGCTGCTGTAAAAATAAACACACAGGACTTAATAAACTACAAATTTGAAATTCACTACAGAACTGCCAGTGTATATACACAATATTTTGTTCTTAAAGACTTCTTAAAGACTTCTTAAATATTTTGTTCTTAAAGACTTCATCTAGACTTGCCCAGATATTCTTAACTGTATTGTCACTAGGAACAAGTGTTGTGTGTTTCAGTACAACCCAGAGATGAAGCAGCATGCAGTTAACTTCAAAATCATCACCAGTGCCTTTCGTTTGCAGAAGTCCAGGATCAAGATCATGTTTTACAACAGTGTGCATGATTCATAAGGAATTTGTACCTGAAGGGGGGAAAGAGAGAGAGAGAGAGAGGATGCTATTTTCTACTTACAGATGTTTCAAAGACTATTTAAAGCTCATTTCCTGGGTGACGCTGCAGTTTTGAGAGAAAGGCAGGTTGTTCTTGTCACACAACAATCCTCTGCCCCACCCATTCTACATTTGTTGTGAAGACATTTCTGACAAAACATGGCATTGTTCAGATCAACCATTCACCCTGCTCTACCAGTCTATCACCAGCAGACTTCTTCCTCTTTTCCATGGTGAAAACTGTCCTCACAGGAAAGATTTTAAGATGTTGAGGACATGATAAAAACATAACTGCTCAACTGAGCATTATCTCTTTGGATGTGTTCACTGACTTTTCAGAAACTTTTAGAATGGTGTAAGAAGTGCATTCAATCAAGTGGATTACTTTGAATAAAAATAAAACCTTTTTTGAGTGCCTTCTCTTTATGTTCTTTTTATTGTGCCAGTCTGGGAACTTTATTGCCACACCCCATTATATTTTATATATATATATATATATATATATATATATATATATATTATTATGATTATTATTATCATATACAAGGTATAGCAATGAAGTTCCATTTTTCATCCTGAATGGCTTACCTCTACTCCCCCTAACTTGTAAGTTAACTCCTAGATTTGTCTTTCTCATGTGCAAAACTTTATAACCATTAAACATTTGACATTTTTCAGACCACTTATACAACCATTCTAAATGATTGTGAAGCAAAATGATCTGGTTCTGGTCATTAACTGCCTACCTACCTTTAAATCATCAGCATGCTTTGATAACTTCCTCTATACTCGCTCTTTAATATCATTAAAGAGGGAATACAGAGAAGTGGCCCTAATACTGATCTCTGAGCGATTCCGCTTTTTACACTGGACCACTCTGGGGAATGTCCATTTATGACTGGTCTCCTGTCTTTTAGCTTGCTCTTGCTCTAGTGAAGGATCTTACTGATGATCCCAGTTTTCTCCAGTTTATATTTTCGAACTGATCAGAACCATATCACAACTAACTTTTCTTGTATTAAAATGTAAGCTCTGCAGTGTCCAATGCATTTATTCCTTGTGCCGTTCTCAAAGTTTAGTTGATTTTGTTGTTGTTTTAGTTGAAGTATCTTCTGATTGATCAAAATTGGTATTTGCTTTTGGCAATATCAGAATCATTCAGGCGTTCATTCTAACTTCTGTAACTTCACATTCTGCACTATTTATTCATTGAAAATTACCTGTTTGTTAATTTTAGAGCACTCAGGTTCTGATAATGCAATTTCATCTCCCCATCTTCTGGTCATTCTTTTTTTTTTTTTTTCCCTATCCTTCAAATATTCAAATAAAGAAAGTGCATCACCCCTTAAAATTTTAATTGTCATCTGAATAATGTAAATAGTGCAATTTCATCTCCCCATCTTCTGGTCGTTCTTTTTTTTTTTTTTTTTTTTTTTTTTTTTTTTTTTTCCCCCCTATCCTTCAAATATTCTAGCCTTCCTAAAGAAGTGTAAAATCATTTCTAAAGAAGTGTCATCTGAATAATGTAAATAGTGCAATTTCATCTCCCCATCTTCTGGTCATTCTTTTTTTTTTTTTTTTTTTTTCCCTATCCTTCAAATATTTTAGCCTTCCTAAAGAAGTGTAAAATCATTTACCAGGTTTTGTTTATTCCCTTTGTTGCTCCTTAAAAATGTTAGCTTACTTATTTTTGATATTATTTATTTTAAATTTAAATTTAATAGGACTTGTTCAAAGACAATGAACAATAAATCTTATGAACTGATGTGCTATGGCCAAAGTAGAAAATGTGCTGAATAATCCCCACTCAACCAACCAACTACATATCAGCTAAATAAAACTGGCGCCTCCATAACTAGGTGGGCAGGAGCAGCAGTGTGTAGCACATGCTTCTTGATTAGACCGGGATTCGAGCCCGTGACCACCAAATACGGAGGATGCGGAAAGGTCAGGAAATGACCATCCCCGGAGCAATATGGCCTTAGTTGCTAATGCTCCTAAAAACCAAATAACAACAACACCTAAATAAAACCTTACCCTATGCAATACATATACACTGGTGTTCAGAAAAAGTGCTTCACCCTTTAAAATTGTAATTGTTGTCCGAATAATGTAAATATATGGCAATATTTCTTACAGATTTTCTGATTGATCAAAATTGGCATTTGCTTTTTGTTTTTATGCTTTTGACAATATCGGAATCATTCAAGAGTTCGTTCTAGCTTCTGTAACTTCACATTCTGCACTCTATTTATTCATTGAAAATTACCTGTTTGTTGGCCCCGGGTGCCAAGCGTTCCGTGGCCAAGCGATTTGTAGTACATTTCTAAAAGCGATTTCTGCAAAGAGTATTTGAGCAAACAGATTCTATTTTTTGTTTCAAAAACCGTTTTCTTGATTTCTTTGTATATCCGGCGCCTCCGTAGCCAGGTGGGAAGGAGCAGCAGTGCGTAGCACACGCTTCTTGATTAGACCGGGGTTCGAGCCCGTCACCACCAAATATGGAGGATGCGGAAAGGTCAGGGAATGACCACCGCATATCCCGGAGCAGTATGGCCTTGGTTGCTAATGCTCCTAAAAACCAAATAACATAACATAACATTTGTATATCCGAGTAGCACTTTCACTCTACAAGAAGTAGGGAAAGGCCCAGAAAGGGAATCCACCTTTCTGTTTTTTTTCTATAAATACTAATTACTAACCCAGCCACTTGGTCACCTCGTGGCACTGCTCCTGCCTCCCCGTGGCGGGGCCGGAAACCTGGGTGGAAAAGATAATCCCCCAGGGCCAAAAGGAGCCATCATGGATTCGACAAATTTTCCACCCTTAGAGCCTTCAAGCTCAAGACCAGAATATTGTAATGAAGACAAGGAAAATAACCAACCCAAAAGGCTTCGAACAGAAACACACTGTTCAGACATTCCCAATTTTTTGGTAATACACTCTCTGTCTACCCAGCCTGTGGGTAAGTTATCTCCGTTCGTGATTCAAAGACATCTAGAATCTATTGCAGGATCACCAAAAATGGTAAAGCGACTACAATCCGGAGATCTCCTGATTGAAACAGCCACCACCAAACATTCAGAGTGGCTATTAAAGACAACGACATTTGGTGGGTTGCCAGTATCTGTTACTCCCCACAATACCTTAAATTCATCAAAAGGTGTCATCACAGAATGGGACTTAATTACTGTGTCTGAGGATGAATTAGTACAAGAACTTAGCAATCAAAAGGTAATCAGCGCTAAAAGAATAATGACAAAAAAAGGTGGAAATCTCATTCCAACTCATTCCATCATTTTAACTTTTAGTACTCCTGATTTGCCATCCTCAGTAAAAGCTGGATATTTAAACTGCCGAATTCGTCCATACATCCCAAATCCTCTTCACTGTTTTAAATGCCAGAAATATGGCCATTCACAGCAGGCATGCAGAGGTGACGCCATCTGCCCTATTTGTGGAGCAAAGGATCATACACAGGCAGATTGTCCAGCCGCAATTCCCATCTGCCCCAACTGCAAAGGCAACACCCCGCATTTTCTAAAACATGTGAAATGTGGAAAACAGGTAGGAATATCCAAAAATATAAAGTAGAACATAAAGTCACATATCTTGAGGCATGCAGACAAATAATGCTGACCATGCCAAGTCCATCTTATGCCTCTCGAACCCGAAGTTTTCATACAACTGCAATTCAAACAGATGTGTCGATATCGCCCAACGTCTCGCTAGCTAATTGGGTTAAAGCAACCATATCAACCACAGGAAAAGAAAATTCTAAAATGAAAACCAGCAATGCCACCAACACCCCAATTAGTATCCCAAATGATACTGTGACAGTCTCAAATGACACAGAAAAATTCCCAATTGAGACTCGGACAGTTCCGTATAACAAAGAAAAACTAAAAACTGCTAAAGATAACAATAAACCTGAATCATCAGCCAGTAGTATGGAAGTAGATGTAAACCCAGATCATGAAGAACCCATACTAGAACTTCACGCAAATGACACGATGGATACCGGATGCCCTACTTTCCCGAAAAAAGACCGAAAAAAATCCTCTTCAAACAAAAAACAGTCAGATGATTCATCCTCAACTAAACCAAAATGAACCACAACATCTTAGAATGCAATTGCAGAGGCTTTCGTTCCAACACAGACGATATTCAATACCTAATTAACCAATATTCTCCGGTTGCCTTTTGTTTACAGGAAACTTATCTAACCACACAATTTTCTCCTTCGATAAAGAACTGTTGCATTTATCGAAGAGATCGAAATGCTGCTAACGCTGCCCATGGTGGTGTGGCAATCCTAGTAAATTCAAAGATCCCATCTAAACATATCCCACTCCAAACTGAAATAGAAGCTGTTGCTATTCGTATAACTCTCCATGGTACAATAACACTAATCTCAATCTATCTACCACCAAACTGTACTTACTCTTTAAAAGACCTTGAAGACCTCTTTATACAGATACCTCCACCTTTCTGTATATTAGGGGACTTTAACGGGCACCACCCATTATGGGGCTCTCCTAAATTGGATAGACGAGGTCGACTAATTGAAAGTTTTTTGGAGGCACTAAATCTCACTGTACTCAATACAGGTGCACCGACACACGTACAGCTTCCAGCAGGACACACCTCAGCAATAGATCTCTCAATTTGTTCACCAGTACTAGTCCCAATCATAGAGTGGTATGTAATAAACGATCCCATGGGCAGTGACCACTTCCCAATAGTATGCAACTTTCTGAAAGCAAAGACTCCTTCATTTCAACCCTGCAGAAAGTGGAAATTTGTCCGAGCAGACTGGGCAAAATTTCAGTCATCAATCGACCTTGATTAGGAAAAAATCCACCTCCAGCGTATTGATAATGTGACAGAATACATCACGTCACATCTTCTAAATGTGGCTAAAGACACGATACCACTATCAAATCCGCCGGGCCGAAAGCATTATAATTACTGGTGGAATGACAAATGCACCACAGCAAAGAGAGCAAAAAACAAAGCCTGGAATTTGTTTCGGCAGTGCCCAAGCACAGTCAATCTCATTAATTATAAGAAATTAAGGGCAAAAGCACGCTTTATACAAAAGCAAGCAAAGAAAGAATCCTGGACCCGTTTTGCATCCAGTTTTCACAGAAATACTGATCCCAAAATAATATGGAAAAGAATTAGACAGCTGTCTGGTAAGTTTCCTACCATACCTTCTCCAATCCTCTCCTGGAATGGGAAAGATATATCTAATCCTGTAGATATAGCCAATGCTCTGGGCAATATTTTTGCAGATATCTCAGCAACATCAGCCTATACTACCTCATTCCAAAGAATTAAAAACACTAAAGAAAAGCATGGTGTTAATTTTGAAACTTCAAGCCTTCTCCCATATAATAAACCTCTGCAATATTCTGAACTGTTACATGTTATTAGAACAGCCCGCAATGGTGCTGCTGGACCAGATGGGATTTATTATGTCATGCTACAACATCTTAATGACAAAGCTTTGCACCTCCTCCTAGTCTTTTACAATCGTATATTTTTAGAAAATGTTTTTCCAGTTTCTTGGCATCACTCTACAGTTTTGGCATTCCTAAAACCTGGAAAAGATCAATCCAACCCATATAGCTATAGACCCATATCTCTCTCAAGCTGCCTCAGTAAAATCCTTGAGAAAATTATCCACAGAAGACTCGTCTGGATCATTGAGTCGGAAGAGCTAATGAGCCATAGTCAATATGGCTTTCGTCAAAACAGGTCATGCTTAGACCTTATGGTCAAGGCTGAATTTGCTATCCGTAATGCTTTTGTCAATCATGAACATCTAGTAATGGTTTCAATAGACATAGAGAAGGCATTTGATACCACCTGGAGGCATGGTATACTTAGTGATCTTTACTTTCTCGGACTACGTGGCAACCTTCCTATATTTATTAAGAACTTTCTGCATACTAGATCATTTCAAGTTCGATACCAACATGCCCTCTCTTCAACTTTCATTCAGGAAGAAGGTGGGGTGCAGATCGTACCTCCCTGCTTCGGTTGTACAAGGCATTAATCAGATCCTGTCTCGATTATGGTGCTCCAATCTGTGATTCTGCCAGAAAGAGTGCATTATGCTGGCTTGATCCTATTCAACACAGTGCTTTGAGAATTGCAATTGGTGCGTTCAGAACGTCGCTAGCACATAGTCTCTACATAGAAGCTCACGAGCCCCCACTAACTTTACGCAGGAAAACACTGTTATTGAAATATGCTGTCAAGATACAAAGTTGTGCCTCTCATCCCGTTCAGTCATACCTTTTAAACCCACGGTTAGAAAACCTATACAGAAACAAACTGGAGTTCTTGAACTGGAGCAGGTTTGGAATATTTCCATCCGGAAAGTACAGCAGATACCAACCTTTACTCAACCACCATGGGCTCCTCCTCCTCTTCCAACATGTGACACTTACCTCTGCCAATGGAGAAAGAATACTTTGCAAGCAACAAACTTCAAACAAATTCATGATGTTCACATTCAAAGATATTGATTTCTACCAAATTTATACAGGTGGCTCTAAATCTAATTCAAATGTTGGAGCAGCTGCAGTGTTTCCAAATACAGTTGTTTCAGTATCCCTTCCATCAGATTTTAGTATATTTTCTGCTGAATTGTATGCAATAAAACTTGCTTTAGAAAATCTCTATTCTGACTGTTCTTTAAAATCTGTTATTTATACTGATTCCCTCAGCTCAATCATGTCGCTAAGTAATTCCGAAGATAAAGTTCACCCTGTTCTAGACGAAATCAGAAGCTTGTTACTACAAATCAAAAAACGTCACCAACTGGTTATCTTTTGTTGGATTCCAGCCCATTCCAGTATTTTAGGCAATGAACTGGCTGATAAAGCTGCAAAAAATCCAACTACCTTTGATTTAACCAATATCCCTGTTCCAGCATCAGACTGTGTACTAACCGTTCATGCTGCTTGCCTATCACAATGGACAGCACTCTGGCACTCTCAGACTACAAAGGGTACTAGGAAAGTTTTGCAATATGATGCAACAATGAATCACAGGAAGCTGCTTGTTGCTGCATGTTGAGACATGTTCATACGTGCATAGTAGCCGCCGCACCAAGTCAATGGGCTCAGTTATTCATTAGTAGTGAGAGTATAAAGTGCTTGCGATGGCATCGTGGTCACGAAATGAGATAAGGACAGTTTTGCGGTATAATTTCGTACGTGGTTTAACCATAGACCAGTGCTTAGAAGAAATGACTCTTGCACTAGATGATGATTGTCCACATCGTACAATGATATTCAGGTGGTATAGAGAATTCCAAAGGGGAAATTTCACTCTGGAGGATTCTGAGAGGCCGGGAAGGCCACGAACGTCAGTTACGGAGGAAAACGTTACTGCTGTGAGGAAAATGCTTGACGAAAACAGGCGAGTGACCTACCAACAGATAGAGGATACTTTGGGCCTAAATGCACCAGCAATTCGTTCGATTCTGCAAGATCATTTGCACGTGAAGAAACTTTGTTCTCTCTGGGTGCCGCATCAACTGACTGAAGAGCAGATGACACGACGTGTGACTTGGTGCCGGGAGATGTTAAAAAAGTTTGATAAGGGACAATCTCGGTATGTGAACAACATCGTGACAGGTGATGAGACTTGGCTGTACTATTACGATCTGCCGACCAAGGCTCAAAACAAAGTTTGGGTCTTTGATGATGACGACACACCCGTAATTGTCAGAAAATCCCGATCTGTAAAGAAGAAAATGATAGCTGTATTTTTCAAATCGAGTGGAATTGTGGAACGTGTCGTTTTGGACACGCAGAAGACAGTCACAGCTAAGTGGTATACTGAACAATGCCTGCCTAAAGTCATTGGATCTATGAAGAACCTGCGGCCAAAGTCAAGAATGGACACCTGGTACCTCCATCACGATAATGCTTCAGCTCACCGCGCCAAAGCCTGCACTGAACATTTGACCACGACAGGACTGAAACTTCTTGAGCACCCTCCCTACAGTCCAGACCTTGCTCACTGCGACTTTGCACTGTTCCCGCATGTGAAAATGAAGCTAAAAGGGAGGCGGTTTTCCAGTGATGAGGACCTTCTACGGGCTTGGGACAACGAGTGTGCTTTACTCCCTAGTGAAACTTGGCAGAACTGGTTTAAAGATTGGTTTCGGAGGATGGAGAGGTGTATTGAATGTAGAGGAAATTACTTTGAAAAAATTAAATAAACAAAGCTGTATTGCAAAACTTTCCTAGTACCCTTTGTAATAATAAACTCTTTCAGTTTAAACAAGATCCGAAAATTTGGCGTTCCAGTGTCCGTACATCGAGACGAGAAGAAGTAGTCCTTTCAAGGGCAAGAATAGGTCATACTCATATGACACATCTTTATTTACTCACAGGAGGTGATCCACCACAGTGTACACATTGCTCTAACAACTTGACTGTTAGACATATTCTCAGTGGCTGCCCCTACTATAAACAACACAGAGCTTCATCCTTGATCTCACTGATAAATAATCGTAAACCAATAACTCTTGAAAATCTCATTGGTGATAAGGCAAATATTTCTGAATTTTTTGACTTCCTCAAGCAAACTGGACTTTTTAATAATTTCTGATTTCAAATTTTCTTTTGATTTTATGGAAATTCCTCATCTCATAAAATAATAAATTAATAGGCACATTATAGCCATAGATGCTTATATGCCATTAAGCCTCCATAACAACAACAATACCTGTTTGTTAATTTTAGCGTACTCAGGTTCTGATAGTGCAATTTCATCTCCCCATCTTCTGTTTTTTTTTTTTTTTTTTTTTTTTTCCTATCCTTCAAATATTCTAGCCTTCCTAAAGAAGTGTAAAATCATTTACCAGGTTATGTTTATTCCCTTTGTCGCTCCTTAAAATTCTTAGCTTACTTATTTTTGATATTATTTATTTTAAATTTAATAGCACTTGTTCAAAGACAATGACCAATAAACCTTATGAACTGATGTGCTATGGCCAAAGTAGACGGTGCTGAATAATCCCCACTCAGCCAACTACATATCAGCTAAATAAAACCTTACCCTATGCAATATATATACACTGGTGTTCAGAGAAAGTGCATCACCCGTTAAAATTTTAATTGTCATCTGAATAATGTAAATATATGGCAATATTTCTTACAGATTGCATTAGATAAGATTGACACGTGTAGATGATGACGTAATATTGCATCAGCTGTGTTATTTTCAGCTATATAAGCACGCTCTGCAAGAGTTGCAGTCATTCCTTGCTTGTTCCTGGATGCGGAGTTACGTGAGGAAGGATGTTCTTCCCATCATATTGTTTATAGAATGCTTTGTAATCAGTCGACAGTGAATAGATTTCGTTCCAAACTGAAGAATACTGATTCTGCTTATATGAAAAAAGGAACTGGATGCAAACGAGTCTCTACACCAAAACAGGACTGCATTTTGAAGCACTCATGCCTTAAAACCCGTAAAGCTTCTTCATCTGAGCTGAAAAGATAATGGGAAGAACATACAGGAGTGGTAGCTATTTGTTATTTGGTTTTTGGAGCATTAGCAACTAAGGCCATATTGCTCGGGGGATATGCGGTAGTCATTCCCTGACCTTTCCGCATCCTCCGTATTTAGTGGTCACAGGCTCGAACCCCAGTCTAATCAAGAAGCATTTGCTACGCACTGCTGCTCCTGCCCACCTGGCTACAGAGGTGCCACGGGAGTGGTAGTAAGTGCAGTAACAGTCAGAAGATGCCTCTTCAAAAATGGACTTGTAGCCTGTTGTCCTAAGAAGAAGCCCCTCCTCACACAAAAAATGAAACGGGTCTGATTAATTTGGTGTAAGGAGCATGTCAAATGGACCCGGGGGGGGGGGGGTCCATTTAATATGCTTCTTACTCCAAGTGTTTTACCAAGATCATTAATACATGAGCTGGAAGAAAAATCAGATGCTAGCAGGTCAGCTTTATCCTTGGCTGAAGTGACAACAGAACCATCTGGTTTGGACAGAGGTGGGAGCAGAGATGGGCAAAAGTTGTGGCCAATAGCTTTGACAAGAGACCAGAATGCTCGGCTACCATTAGGTCAAGAAGCAATTTTTCTACTCTTAGCCTGTTCAAACTCTAGTTTGGACTGATTAATAACTGCTTTAGAATTGTTGCGAGCTTTGGTGTAGGCAGAAAATGAAACTGGAGAATTTGAAACAAGCCAATTACGATATGCAACATTCTTCTCTTGAACAGTCTTAGCACATTTATTGGAAAACCAAGGTTTAGATAAAGGACGAGATTTTAAAGTGGAGTGTGGGATAAAGGATTCCATTCCTGCAAGAATAATTTCATTGACACGATCTGAGCAAACGTTGACATCAGAAGTTTTGAAACAGTAATCTGACCAAAGAAAAGAAGTCTCGCAGGTCATCCCATTTTGCATTCTTGTAATGCCAAACAACACGAGGTTGGGAATAACCATGAGATAAAGGTTCCATTCGAGAAGAGACAATCACCAATTTGTGATCTGAAGTGCCTAAAGGACATTGTAAACCATGTAGAAGGTTTTGAAGCAGCTGATCACTTAATAAACTATTTAGAACAATGTGGAGGTACAAAACCTGCTGAGCTTTTTTTTTTTTTTTTTTTTTTTATCAAAACAAGAATTTCATCAAAAAGATTTCAAAGATGATCACAGAAGTGGCAGATATGTTTTATCACTAAGGGAATAGAACCCTCAAATAAATTATACGCTTGGTGGGGTTGAATTAAAAACAGTGCAGGAGGAAAGGGATCTGGGAGTTACAATATGGGCAGATATGAAGTTTTTTGAACAGTGTTAACAGGCATCCAGGAAAGTCCATGGTATCCTATCAATAATTTATTGAACATATCCCCCTGTAGAGATAGGGAGGTCATAATTCCACCGTATAAGGCAATTGTATGACCACATTTGGAATACTGTGTTCAAGTATGGAGACCTCATCTGACATTAAGCTTCTTGTAAGGGTCCAAAGACAGGCAACTCGAATGGTGAGATCGACAAAAGGATGACTGTACGAGGAAAGACTGAGCATGTGGACTACAGAGCTTGGCAGCCAGGCACCTCAGAGGTGACCTGATTGAGGTTTATAAGGGTCTGAGAGGGATTAGTAAAATGAATAAAGGTGGAATTCTCACTGTTACAAAGAATTCCAGAACTAGGGAGCATAAATGCAAATTACTGGAGGTTGGGATTTTAGATTAGATTGTCAAAAGTTTTCTTTTAGCCAGTGAGTCATTGATTGCTGGAACAAGTTGCCCTTGCAGGTAGTTGAGACTGACAGTGTGAATAAATTAAAAGGTCAACTGGATAGTTATCTGTGGGAAGCATATGATTTGTATTTTCTTATCTACTTGTGTGTGGAATTTTTTTTTTTTTTTTTTTTTTTTGTTCAGCAAAACTTGAGGCTTCCATGCACTATACGGCAAATACTATTACTACTATTAAGATACAAATCTTTATGTCTAACAAAATCTCATATTTTTTCCTAGAATAAGTAAGCTATAAAAAGATAACATTCAAGCATTTGTCATTTTATTTTTTTACTTTATTTTAATGTTTGTTCATCTTTAAAATACAGATTTCTGTTGTGTAAACAACAATTAAAAAATTTTAATAATTCCAAATTTTCCTTCTAGATTGACACTTTTACTTGTCTGACAGGTCATTGGTCCCATAATAAACAGGGTTGTACTGTACTATAATTAGTAGTAAGATATAATTATTAGTTAAATAAAAATGAATTTGAATCATATTTTCATTTAATTTTTAATATTATCCAGAGAGACTAATTTCTGTAGCTTGTTGTGGTATTTGCCCAACTTTTAATTTAATTATCTTTTTTTATGATTGATAGAGAAAAAGATTATATTCAACAGGAGGAGTGGCATATACAACAGTTGCATGAAAAGGATCAAGAATATAATGCTTTGGTCAAAACTCTTAAGGACAGGGTAGGTAGAATGTTTCAAAATGATTTACTTCAAAACTTTATCTGTAATAAAAAATGGTTGGCCAGAAGTTGGTGACTATCAAAAAAAAAACAAAAAAAAAAACCCCTAAAAGTACTAAAAAGGCAGAATATGTATGTACATATTTAATTTGAGTGTAAATATGTATAAAAACAAATGTAAATGAACTGATATAATTTAATTGATTAAATACATTTTTCTGCATAGGATTAAATTAAGTTATTGAAATTTAAACTAAACTAACATACATTAATCAGTGCTATGAATCATCTTGGATTTCTTCATCAGTGGACTAAAACCATAAAATTTATGCAAATTGAATTGCCTTGATTCCTATGTAGCAAATACAAAAGAAAGTTTAACACATTTTTCTTATCAAACAAAAAATGGACTCTTTAAGGGGTTGCCATCTGGAATCCCAGGATTCTGGTGAGCAGCCTGGGCATAGCTTCCGTGAATAGGTTAGATGGCCTGCCTCCACATGGCTTGGAACAAGAGCTAACCAGAGAATTTCTGCTGCCTGGTTATAGCAGAGATGCTATAACATAGAAGGCGCTGGTGAATTGTGGTGGAATATCCAGGAATTTGCCTAGACAATGAATACATGTGTCGTGTCCTATGTGCTGACAGCAGAGAGCCATGCACCACTTCAGGAATCGTTATTGGCTGTTAGACTAGCTGGTACTAGTATGACATTATTGGCTAGGGTTCTGTTTTGCTGCTAATCTTGCCCATATTCTTAGGATGACGATATTATTGGTTGGCCACTTTTTCCTTTCTGGCTAACGTTCTTGCTGAGGAACTGCTGTTGACTGAGAAATGCTAGTTGCATGTGTGAGAGAGAGAGAGAGGTGGGGGACCTGGCCCTTCTGTTGATGGATTTAGAAAAGAAGGCTAATGTGTGGTAGGGGGATATTTATCCTGGCCCTTTGTTCCTGCTTGTTATACATGGGATTGACTGCTGTCGTGATAGCTTCTTATAGTTATATCTTTTATTAATGTTCTACATCTAACCTAAATTTGAAAGCATGGTTTTCTGTTATTATGACAGGTTATGCAAAAGAGTACCAATCCTCTGGCCATGTCTTTTGAGACTTCCTTTTTTTTTTTTTTTTTTTTTTTTTTTATTTATCTTCCTGCAAACTACAACAGAATAATGCTAGTGGGATGCTACAACTACCTGCTAGCATGCTGTAATTGAACAGCCCGGACAAAGAAAAGGCTAAAGAGAGAGAATTGAAAGATTTAAAATATGGAAAATAAAGAATAAAATAGCATCAAATTGAAAGCTAATATAAATGACAGGAAGCACAACTGTAAAAAATAGTGGCTGCAGTTGCACAAAGTAGTGCAACTGCAACCAGAAAAATAGAAGACTCCCGACATATAAACCTAAAGGCAAAATGCTGACCTTCATTTCAAGTAAAGAAAAGAAAGATAATGGAGGAAACAGCAACCTCCTCATTAGGGAGGCATCAGCCACTGTGAATCCCAGGTCATATTTCAGACATGGTATATGTGTTTATAAATTAGCAGTAAACAAATATATAATTAATATAAATTAATTATATATAAAAATAACTGGCCATTTATTGAGAGAAAAAAAATGGATTCAGGTGTTCCAAATTAACAAAGGTATTTATTTTTAAAAGTACAAAATATAAAATTTTAATTGCATTTTAAAAAACTTAATCACTCAAAAGTTTTCTTCCCAGAAGCTTGGTACCTTTTGTTTGTACTTTACTTGTGAAAGTCAGGAATAAGATTTTGTGTATCTACACCTTTCATTACTAATGATATAGGCATGTCAGCCAATCATAATTTCTCTAGTCTTGTTTCTTTCATGAATGGGGAAAAGAAAAAAAACTGTTTGCATAAATATATGCTGCCAAACATCACACATATTTTGAATGACTTAACTTGAAATAACTTTGAAAGTCATTTTACAGGTAAATAGGAATAAAAGTTTAGCACTCCACCATCACTAAACTCTTCTTTTATAGCTGAATCACACTGCAATTCAATGAGCCCCATTTGTAGATACTCATTTCTCTGCATTCCAGTATTATTTAGGTAACAGTTGAACTCTAGGTGCAACTTATGCAAACTTTATGATTTAGAAATCTAAAAATGAATTAAGTTGATATTTTTTAATTGAATTTCCCAGAGCCAAAGTTTTGTTTGAAACACTTTTATGCTGTCATACACTGAGGTTATGAGGGTTGGTTTTTTTTTTTTTTTTTTCATTCAAGTGTTTTGTAATATTAACTAAAAGTGCCAGATAATGCTGCCATTTAATGCTTTTTATGTTGCACACCTTGCCCTTTCATCTCCAAAATTATAATAATTTTAGATTTTAAAAACTTCTCAACACCTTGTAACGCAAAAGCCAACAAATTTCAGCATAGTACAGCAAATCCTTGCACTCACTTTCCACATCAGTAAAGAAATTGTTCACTCCTCAGGTGCAGATGAAGTTTGCAATTGATACATTTTAAAATGTAGTCAAACTTTATTTTGTTGTACAACACCTTATGAATTGTACAATGGAAAGTATTGATTTTACTGCAAAGTTTATCATTTAGTTTCCCTACAACACTATTAGAACCAGTCATAGCAAAAGCTCCATTGATTTCCAAACAAGCCAGTTTATTTAGTGGAAGTTCATATTTTTTCATAATATTATCTACCTCTTTGAAAATTTCTCATCCAGTTATAGTCCAATGTATGTTAATTAGCTACAAAAGTTCTTCCATTATTACAAAATTCATGTCAAAACCACAAATTTACACTGCAGGCTTAGCTATATCTTTAGTATCTGTGCTCTTGTCAATGACTATGGGGTAAGCTTATAAAATCTTTACTAATAACACTCAGTTGACTTCTTATGTTACTAGCTGTGTATTGACAATTCATTGAAGAGGCCTCTGGAGTCAGGAACTCCATGATTTATCTATGATGCTACTAAAACACCGACTCATCGATAAAATGCCTTTATTAAACAAATTACTCATACTGACTGTATAAACTATATATTAAAATAAAATTAAAATGAAAAAAGATGGAATATAACAAAAATAAAATGCAATAAAATTAAAAGCGCTAAAAAGATATTTAAAATTACTAAAAACCACTGAAACAGGAGCTTTCAGCAGCAGTGGCTGCCTTCATCAGCAGTAATGGTTGCAGGTTATCTGACAATGTACACATATACACCCCAGCAGGTCCACGATGGCGCCTCCGTAGCCAGGTGGGAAGGAGCAGCAGTGCTTAGCACATGCTTCTTGATTAGACCGGGGTTCGAGCCCGTCACCACCAAATACGGAGGATGCGGAAAGGTCAGGGAATGATCACCGCATATCCTGGAGCAATATGGCCTTAGTTGCTAATGCTCCTAAAAACCAAAAAAAAAAAAAGGTCCACGACACGAACTATGACACCTGCACTGGTCCACTTCTCATGCGTTGGAACCAGAAATAGAATGAACTACTCTAAACCGTTTGTTTCTCCCTAGGATAAGGACTTCAAAGAGTGGATGAATGCAACAACCCTTATCCGTATTAAGACTGTAGCATCCCGACAAACATATCCTTAAACTCTAGCCATTTCCAGTTCCAAAAGCCATGCGCTCTATCCACGGTCACAGCTTCTTTAGCTGTAATGCCTTGCCCAGTTTCCCAGGCATGTTCAGCTACCTCTGAACCCACATAATTGGCTGTCTTGAGGGCCCTATCGTGTTCCCCCAGGCAATCACACAGCCTACATTTCATTTCCCCCATATAACACTCCCCACAATCCGGACACTGAATTTCATATACAACCCCACTGGTGTCATTACCCACAATAGGATCTTTGATTGCAGACACTACTGTGTGCAGTCCTCCGACCCAGCAGCTGCACACAGCGTATCTTACACAAACGTAAAATATGGTTTCTGAAATGCCTGGATAGTAGGGAATGTATGCAGTGGCAACAGGCGTAAAAGCATCCCTGTGACTGCTACTCATATCTCTTTAACACCCCTCAATAATGCTCTTGTGGGGGTAACTGCACGTTACTAGGTGAGCCATAACCCGTTTAGTCTTGTCGCCCCTCTCCTCAGATGAAGGGCATTGGGACCCCACCCTTCCCATTAAGGCCTTAACCACACTATTTTTGTGGAAACTGGCCTGAGCAGTTTAAAGTGTGTATTGGCAACGACACAGGTTTTATGTAAACCTCAGTTTTCAAGTGTCGGCCTTCTCTGTGTACACACACACACACACATATCTAGGAACATAAGGGCCCTCTCCCCCCCCCCCTGCTCAACCTCCAAGGTAAATTGAATATAGGACGAACCATTATTCAACCAATTAAGTACTTCTGTTTTGTATCCCCTTTGTATTACCGTAAAGGTGTCATCAACATACCTT